>NC_134825.1:120252909-120852909 GCF_004210375.1 Tachypleus tridentatus
TGTTATCAGTTTCTTTTGCTTATGTTTCAATGAACCTCGGTGAGTTTTGCTGTCGTTGTTATCAGTTTCTTTTGCTTATGTTTCAATGAACCTCGGTGAGTTTTGCTGTCGTTGTTATCAGTTTCTTTTGCTTATGTTTCAATGAACCTCGGTGAGTTTTGCTGTCGTTGTTATCAGTTTCTTTTGCTTATGTTTCAATGAACCTCGGTGAGTTTTGCTGTCGTTGTTATCAGTTTCTTTTGCTTATGTTTCAATGAACCTCGGTGAGTTTTGCTGTCGTTGTTATCAGTTTCTTTTGCTTATGTTTCAATGAACCTCGGTGAGTTTTGCTGTCGTTGTTATCAGTTTCTTTTGCTTATGTTTCAATGAACCTCGGTGAGTTTTGCTGTCGTTGTTATCAGTTTCTTTTGCTTATGTTTCAATGAACCTCGGTGAGTTTTGCTGTCGTTGTTATCAGTTTCTTTTGCTTATGTTTCAATGAACCTCGGTGAGTTTTGCTGTCGTTGTTATCAGTTTCTTTTGCTTATGTTTCAATGAACCTCGGTGAGTTTTGCTGTCGTTGTTATCAGTTTCTTTTGCTTATGTTTCAATGAACCTCGGTGAGTTTTGCTGTCGTTGTTATCAGTTTCTTTTGCTTATGTTTCAATGAACCTCGGTGAGTTTTGCTGTCGTTGTTATCAGTTTCTTTTGCTTATGTTTCAATGAACCTCGGTGAGTTTTGCTGTCGTTGTTATCAGTTTCTTTTGCTTATGTTTCAATGAACCTCGGTGAGTTTTGCTGTCGTTGTTATCAGTTTCTTTTGCTTATGTTTCAATGAACCTCGGTGAGTTTTGCTGTCGTTGTTATCAGTTTCTTTTTTTTATGTTTCAATGAACCTCGGTGAGTTTTGCTGTCGTTGTTATCAGTTTCTTTTGCTCATGTTTCAATGAACCTCGGTGCGTTTTGCTGTCGTTGTTATCAGTTTCTTTTGCTTATGTTTCAATGAACCTCGGTGAGTTTTGCTGTCGTTGTTATCAGTTTCTTTTGCTTATGTTTCAATGAACCTCGGTGAGTTTTGCTGTCGTTGTTATCAGTTTCTTTTGCTTATGTTTCAATGAACCTCGGTGAGTTTTGCTGTCGTTGTTATCAGTTTCTTTTGCTTATGTTTCAATGAACCTCGGTGAGTTTTGCTGTCGTTGTTATCAGTTTCTTTTGCTTATGTTTCAATGAACCTCGGTGAGTTTTGCTGTCGTTGTTATCAGTTTCTTTTGCTTATGTTTCAATGAACCTCGGTGAGTTTTGCTGTCGTTGTTATCAGTTTCTTTTGCTTATGTTTCAATGAACCTCGGTGAGTTTTGCTGTCGTTGTTATCAGTTTCTTTTGCTTATGTTTCAATGAACCTCGGTGAGTTTTGCTGTCGTTGTTATCAGTTTCTTTTGCTTATGTTTCAATGAACCTCGGTGAGTTTTGCTGTCGTTGTTATCAGTTTCTTTTGCTTATGTTTCAATGAACCTCGGTGAGTTTTGCTGTCGTTGTTATCAGTTTCTTTTGCTTATGTTTCAATGAACCTCGGTGAGTTTTGCTGTCGTTGTTATCAGTTTCTTTTGCTTATGTTTCAATGAACCTCGGTGAGTTTTGCTGTCGTTGTTATCAGTTTCTTTTGCTTATGTTTCAATGAACCTCGGTGAGTTTTGCTGTCGTTGTTATCAGTTTCTTTTGCTTATGTTTCAATGAACCTCGGTGAGTTTTGCTGTCGTTGTTATCAGTTTCTTTTGCTTATGTTTCAATGAACCTCGGTGAGTTTTGCTGTCGTTGTTATCAGTTTCTTTTGCTTATGTTTCAATGAACCTCGGTGAGTTTTGCTGTCGTTGTTATCAGTTTCTTTTGCTTATGTTTCAATGAACCTCGGTGAGTTTTGCTGTCGTTGTTATCAGTTTCTTTTGCTTATGTTTCAATGAACCTCGGTGAGTTTTGCTGTCGTTGTTATCAGTTTCTTTTGCTTATGTTTCAATGAACCTCGGTGAGTTTTGCTGTCGTTGTTATCAGTTTCTTTTGCTTATGTTTCAATGAACCTCGGTGAGTTTTGCTGTCGTTGTTATCAGTTTCTTTTGCTTATGTTTCAATGAACCTCGGTGAGTTTTGCTGTCGTTGTTATCAGTTTCTTTTGCTTATGTTTCAATGAACCTCGGTGAGTTTTGCTGTCGTTGTTATCAGTTTCTTTTGCTTATGTTTCAATGAACCTCGGTGAGTTTTGCTTGTCGTTGTTATCAGTTTCTTTTGCTTATGTTTCAATGAACCTCGGTGAGTTTTGCTGTCGTTGTTATCAGTTTCTTTTGCTTATGTTTCAATGAACCTCGGTGAGTTTTGCTGTCGTTGTTATCAGTTTCTTTTGCTTATGTTTCAATGAACCTCGGTGAGTTTTGCTGTCGTTGTTATCAGTTTCTTTTGCTTATGTTTCAATGAACCTCGGTGAGTTTTGCTGTCGTTGTTATCAGTTTCTTTTGCTTATGTTTCAATGAACCTCGGTGAGTTTTGCTGTCGTTGTTATCAGTTTCTTTTGCTTATGTTTCAATGAACCTCGGTGAGTTTTGCTGTCGTTGTTATCAGTTTCTTTTGCTTATGTTTCAATGAACCTCGGTGAGTTTTGCTGTCGTTGTTATCAGTTTCTTTTGCTTATGTTTCAATGAACCTCGGTGAGTTTTGCTGTCGTTGTTATCAGTTTCTTTTGCTTATGTTTCAATGAACCTCGGTGAGTTTTGCTGTCGTTGTTATCAGTTTCTTTTGCTTATGTTTCAATGAACCTCGGTGAGTTTTGCTGTCGTTGTTATCAGTTTCTTTTGCTTATGTTTCAATGAACCTCGGTGAGTTTTGTTGTCGTTGTTATCAGTTTCTTTTGCTTATGTTTCAATGAACCTCGGTGAGTTTTGTCGTTGTCGTTGTTATCAGTTTCTTTTGTTATCTTATGTTTCAATGAACCTCGGTGAGTTTTGCTGTCGTTGTTATCAGTTTCTTTTGCTTATGTTTCAATGAACCTCGGTGAGTTTTGCTGTCGTTGTTATCAGTTTCTTTTGCTTATGTTTCAATGAACCTCGGTGAGTTTTGCTGTCGTTGTTATCAGTTTCTTTTGCTTATGTTTTAATGAACCTCGGTGTGTTTTGCTGTCGTTTTTATCAGTTTTTCTTATGTTTCAATAAACCTCGGTGAGTTTTGCTGTCGTTGTTATCAGTTTCTTTTGCTTATGTTTCAATGAACCTCGGTGAGTTTTGCTGTCGTTGTTATCAGTTTCTTTTGCTTATGTTTCAATGAACCTCGGTGAGTTTTGCTGTCGTTGTTATCAGTTTCTTTTGCTTATGTTTCAATGAACCTCGGTGAGTTTTGCTGTCGTTGTTATCAGTTTCTTTTGCTTATGTTTCAATGAACCTCGGTGAGTTTTGCTGTCGTTGTTATCAGTTTCTTTTGCTTATGTTTCAATGAACCTCGGTGAGTTTTGCTGTCGTTGTTATCAGTTTCTTTTGCTTATGTTTCAATGAACCTCGGTGAGTTTTGCTGTCGTTGTTATCAGTTTCTTTTGCTTATGTTTCAATGAACCTCGGTGAGTTTTGCTGTCGTTGTTATCAGTTTCTTTTGCTTATGTTTCAATGAACCTCGGTGAGTTTTGCTGTCGTTGTTATCAGTTTCTTTTGCTTATGTTTCAATGAACCTCGGTGAGTTTTGCTGTCGTTGTTATCAGTTTCTTTTGCTTATGTTTCAATGAACCTCGGTGAGTTTTGCTGTCGTTGTTATCAGTTTCTTTTGCTTATGTTTCAATGAACCTCGGTGAGTTTTGCTGTCGTTGTTATCAGTTTCTTTTGCTTATGTTTCAATGAACCTCGGTGAGTTTTGCTGTCGTTGTTATCAGTTTCTTTTGCTTATGTTTCAATGAACCTCGGTGAGTTTTGCTGTCGTTGTTATCAGTTTCTTTTGCTTATGTTTCAATGAACCTCGGTGAGTTTTGCTGTCGTTGTTATCAGTTTCTTTTGCTTATGTTTCAATGAACCTCGGTGAGTTTTGCTGTCGTTGTTATCAGTTTCTTTTGCTTATGTTTCAATGAACCTCGGTGAGTTTTGCTGTCGTTGTTATCAGTTTCTTTTGCTTATGTTTCAATGAACCTCGGTGAGTTTTGCTGTCGTTGTTATCAGTTTCTTTTGCTTATGTTTCAATGAACCTCGGTGAACCTCGTTGTTATCAGTGATGTTTCAATGTCGTGAGTTATCAGTTTGTTATCAGTTTTTTTGCTTATGTTTCAATGAACCTCGGTGAGTTTTTCTGTCGTTGTTATCAGTTTCTTTTGCTTATGTTTCAATGAACCTCGGTGAGTTTTGCTGTCGTTGTTATCAGTTTCTTTTGCTTATGTTTCAATGAACCTCGGTGAGTTTTGCTGTCGTTGTTATCAGTTTCTTTTGCTTATGTTTCAATGAACCTCGGTGAGTTTTGCTGTCGTTGTTATCAGTTTCTTTTGCTTATGTTTCAATGAACCTCGGTGAGTTTTGCTGTCGTTGTTATCAGTTTCTTTTGCTTATGTTTCAATGAACCTCGGTGAGTTTTGCTGTCGTTGTTATCAGTTTCTTTTGCTTATGTTTCAATGAACCTCGGTGAGTTTTGCTGTCGTTGTTATCAGTTTCTTTTGCTTATGTTTCAATGAACCTCGGTGAGTTTTGCTGTCGTTGTTATCAGTTTCTTTTGCTTATGTTTCAATGAACCTCGGTGAGTTTTGCTGTCGTTGTTATCAGTTTCTTTTGCTTATGTTTCAATGAACCTCGGTGAGTTTTGCTGTCGTTGTTATCAGTTTCTTTTGCTTATGTTTCAATGAACCTCGGTGAGTTTTGCTGTCGTTGTTATCAGTTTCTTTTGCTTATGTTTCAATGAACCTCGGTGAGTTTTGCTGTCGTTGTTATCAGTTTCTTTTGCTTATGTTTCAATGAACCTCGGTGAGTTTTGCTGTCGTTGTTATCAGTTTCTTTTGCTTATGTTTCAATGAACCTCGGTGAGTTTTGCTGTCGTTGTTATCAGTTTCTTTTGCTTATGTTTCAATGAACCTCGGTGAGTTTTGTTGTCGTTGTTATCAGTTTCTTTTGCTTATGTTTCAATGAACCTCGGTGAGTTTTGCTGTCGTTGTTATCAGTTTCTTTTGCTTATGTTTCAATGAACCTCGGTGAGTTTTGCTGTCGTTGTTATCAGTTTCTTTTGCTTATGTTTCAATGAACCTCGGTGAGTTTTGCTGTCGTTGTTATCAGTTTCTTTTGCTTATGTTTCAATGAACCTCGGTGAGTTTTGCTGTCGTTGTTATCAGTTTCTTTTGCTTATGTTTCAATGAACCTCGTCGTGATCAGTTTTTTGCTTATGTTTCAATGAACCTGTCGTTGTTATCAGTTTCTTTTGCTTATGTTTCAATGAACCTCGGTGAGTTTTGCTGTCGTTGTTATCAGTTTCTTTTGCTTATGTTTCAATGAACCTCGGTGAGTTTTGCTGTCGTTGTTATCAGTTTCTTTTGCTTATGTTTCAATGAACCTCGGTGAGTTTTGCTGTCGTTGTTATCAGTTTCTTTTGCTTATGTTTCAATGAACCTCGGTGAGTTTTGCTGTCGTTGTTATCAGTTTCTTTTGCTTATGTTTCAATGAACCTCGGTGAGTTTTGCTGTCGTTGTTATCAGTTTCTTTTGCTTATGTTTCAATGAACCTCGGTGAGTTTTGCTGTCGTTGTTATCAGTTTCTTTTGCTTATGTTTCAATGAACCTCGGTGAGTTTTGCTGTCGTTGTTATCAGTTTCTTTTGCTTATGTTTCAATGAACCTCGGTGAGTTTTGCTGTCGTTGTTATCAGTTTCTTTTGCTTATGTTTCAATGAACCTCGGTGAGTTTTGCTGTCGTTGTTATCAGTTTCTTTTGCTTATGTTTCAATGAACCTCGGTGAGTTTTGCTGTCGTTGTTATCAGTTTCTTTTGCTTATGTTTCAATGAACCTCGGTGAGTTTTGCTGTCGTTGTTATCAGTTTCTTTTGCTTATGTTTCAATGAACCTCGGTGAGTTTTGCTGTCGTTGTTATCAGTTTCTTTTGCTTATGTTTCAATGAACCTCGGTGAGTTTTGCTGTCGTTGTTATCAGTTTGTTTTCAGTTCTTTTATGTTTCAATGAACCTCGGTGAGTTTTGCTGTCGTTGTTATCAGTTTCTTTTGCTTATGTTTCAATGAACCTCGGTGAGTTTTGCTGTCGTTGTTATCAGTTTCTTTTGCTTATGTTTCAATGAACCTCGGTGAGTTTTGCTGTCGTTGTTATCAGTTTCTTTTGCTTATGTTTCAATGAACCTCGGTGAGTTTTGCTGTCGTTGTTATCAGTTTCTTTTGCTTATGTTTCAATGAACCTCGGTGAGTTTTGCTGTCGTTGTTATCAGTTTCTTTTGCTTATGTTTCAATGAACCTCGGTGAGTTTTGCTGTCGTTGTTATCAGTTTCTTTTGCTTATGTTTCAATGAACCTCGGTGAGTTTTGCTGTCGTTGTTATCAGTTTCTTTTGCTTATGTTTCAATGAACCTCGGTGAGTTTTGCTGTCGTTGTTATCAGTTTCTTTTGCTTATGTTTCAATGAACCTCGGTGAGTTTTGCTGTCGTTGTTATCAGTTTCTTTTGCTTATGTTTCAATGAACCTCGGTGAGTTTTGCTGTCGTTGTTATCAGTTTCTTTTGCTTATGTTTCAATGAACCTCGGTGAGTTTTGCTGTCGTTGTTATCAGTTTCTTTTGCTTATGTTTCAATGAACCTCGGTGAGTTTTGCTGTCGTTGTTATCAGTTTCTTTTGCTTATGTTTCAATGAACCTCGGTGAGTTTTGCTGTCGTTGTTATCAGTTTCTTTTGCTTATGTTTCAATGAACCTCGGTGAGTTTTGCTGTCGTTGTTATCAGTTTCTTTTGCTTATGTTTCAATGAACCTCGGTGAGTTTTGCTGTCGTTGTTATCAGTTTCTTTTGCTTATGTTTCAATGAACCTCGGTGAGTTTTGCTGTCGTTGTTATCAGTTTCTTTTGCTTATGTTTCAATGAACCTCGGTGAGTTTTGCTGTCGTTGTTATCAGTTTCTTTTGTTTCTGAACCTCGGTGATTTTGTTTCAATGAATGAACCTCGGTGAGTTTTGCTGTCGTTGTTATCAGTTTCTTTTGCTTATGTTTCAATGAACCTCGGTGAGTTTTGCTGTCGTTGTTATCAGTTTCTTTTGCTTATGTTTCAATGAACCTCGGTGAGTTTTGCTGTCGTTGTTATCAGTTTCTTTTGCTTATGTTTCAATGAACCTCGGTGAGTTTTGCTGTCGTTGTTATCAGTTTCTTTTGCTTATGTTTCAATGAACCTCGGTGAGTTTTGCTGTCGTTGTTATCAGTTTCTTTTGCTTATGTTTCAATGAACCTCGGTGAGTTTTGCTGTCGTTGTTATCAGTTTCTTTTGCTTATGTTTCAATGAACCTCGGTGAGTTTTGCTGTCGTTGTTATCAGTTTCTTTTGCTTATGTTTCAATGAACCTCGGTGAGTTTTGCTGTCGTTGTTATCAGTTTCTTTTGCTTTATGTTTCAATGAACCTCGGTGAGTTTTGCTGTCGTTGTTATCAGTTTCTTTTGCTTATGTTTCAATGAACCTCGGTGAGTTTTGCTGTCGTTGTTATCAGTTTCTTTTGCTTATGTTTCAATGAACCTCGGTGAGTTTTGCTGTCGTTGTTATCAGTTTCTTTTGCTTATGTTTCAATGAACCTCGGTGAGTTTTGCTGTCGTTGTTATCAGTTTCTTTTGCTTATGTTTCAATGAACCTCGGTGAGTTTTGCTGTCGTTGTTATCAGTTTCTTTTGCTTATGTTTCAATGAACCTCGGTGAGTTTTGCTGTCGTTGTTATCAGTTTCTTTTGCTTATGTTTCAATGAACCTCGGTGAGTTTTGTTGTCGTTGTTATCAGTTTCTTTTGCTTATGTTTCAATGAACCTCGGTGAGTTTTGTTGTCGTTGTTATCAGTTTCTTTTGCTTATGTTTCAATGAACCTCGGTGAGTTTTGCTGTCGTTGTTATCAGTTTCTTTTGCTTATGTTTCAATGAACCTCGGTGAGTTTTGCTGTCGTTGTTATCAGTTTCTTTTGCTTATGTTTCAATGAACCTCGGTGAGTTTTGCTGTCGTTGTTATCAGTTTCTTTTGCTTATGTTTCAATGAACCTCGGTGAGTTTTGCTGTCGTTGTTATCAGTTTCTTTTGCTTATGTTTCAATGAACCTCGGTGAGTTTTGCTGTCGTTGTTATCAGTTTCTTTTGCTTATGTTTCAATGAACCTCGGTGAGTTTTGCTGTCGTTGTTATCAGTTTCTTTTGCTTATGTTTCAATGAACCTCGGTGAGTTTTGCTGTCGTTGTTATCAGTTTCTTTTGCTTATGTTTCAATGAACCTCGGTGAGTTTTGCTGTCGTTGTTATCAGTTTCTTTTGCTTATGTTTCAATGAACCTCGGTGAGTTTTGCTGTCGTTGTTATCAGTTTCTTTTGCTTATGTTTCAATGAACCTCGGTGAGTTTTGCTGTCGTTGTTATCAGTTTCTTTTGCTTATGTTTCAATGAACCTCGGTGAGTTTTGCTGTCGTTGTTATCAGTTTCTTTTGCTTATGTTTCAATGAACCTCGGTGAGTTTTGCTGTCGTTGTTATCAGTTTCTTTTGCTTATGTTTCAATGAACCTCGGTGAGTTTTGCTGTCGTTGTTATCAGTTTCTTTTGCTTATGTTTCAATGAACCTCGGTGAGTTTTGCTGTCGTTGTTATCAGTTTCTTTTGCTTATGTTTCAATGAACCTCGGTGAGTTTTGCTGTCGTTGTTATCAGTTTCTTTTGCTTATGTTTCAATGAACCTCGGTGAGTTTTGCTGTCGTTGTTATCAGTTTCTTTTGCTTATGTTTCAATGAACCTCGGTGAGTTTTGCTGTCGTTGTTATCAGTTTCTTTTGCTTATGTTTCAATGAACCTCGGTGAGTTTTGCTGTCGTTGTTATCAGTTTCTTTTGCTTATGTTTCAATTAACCTCGGAATTTTTGCTGTCGTTGTTATCAGTTTCTTTTGCTTATGTTTCAATGAACCTCGGTGAGTTTTGCTGTCGTTGTTATCAGTTTCTTTTGCTTATGTTTCAATGAACCTCGGTGAGTTTTGCTGTCGTTGTTATCAGTTTCTTTTGCTTATGTTTCAATGAACCTCGGTGAGTTTTGCTGTCGTTGTTATCAGTTTCTTTTGCTTATGTTTCAATGAACCTCGGTGAGTTTTGCTGTCGTTGTTATCAGTTTCTTTTGCTTATGTTTCAATGAACCTCGGTGAGTTTTGCTGTCGTTGTTATCAGTTGCTTATCAGTTTTTTGCTGTCGTTTTATCAGTTTCTTTATGTTTCAATAAACCTCGGTGAGTTTTGCTGTCGTTGTTATAAGTTTCTTTTGCTTATGTTTTAATGAAACTCGGTGAGTTTTGCTGTCGTTGTTATCAGTTTCTTTTGCTTATGTTTCAATGAACCTCGGTGAGTTTTGCTTCTTTTGTGTCGTTGTTATCAGTTTCTTTTGCTTATGTTTCAATGAACCTCGGTGAGTTTTGCTGTCGTTGTTATCAGTTTCTTTTGCTTATGTTTCAATGAACCTCGGTGAGTTTTGCTGTCGTTGTTATCAGTTTCTTTTGCTTATGTTTCAATGAACCTCGGTGAGTTTTGCTGTCGTTGTTATCAGTTTCTTTTGCTTATGTTTCAATGAACCTCGGTGAGTTTTGCTGTCGTTGTTATCAGTTTCTTTTGCTTATGTTTCAATGAACCTCGGTGAGTTTTGCTCGTTGTTATCAGTTTCTTTTGCTTATGTTTCAATGAACCTCGGTGAGTTTTGCTGTCGTTATTATCAGTTTCTTTTGCTTATGTTTCAATGAACCTCGGTGAGTTTTGCTGTCGTTGTTATCAGTTTCTTTTGCTTATGTTTCAATGAACCTCGGTGAGTTTTGCTGTCGTTGTTATCAGTTTCTTTTGCTCATGTTTCAATGAACCTCGGTGAGTTTTGCTGTCGTTGTTATCAGTTTCTTTGTTTCAATGAACCTTGATTTTGTTTCGTTGTTAATGAACCTTTCAATGAACCTCGGTGAGTTTTGCTGTCGTTGTTATCAATTTCTTTTGCTTATGTTTCAATGAACCTCGGTGAGTTTTGCTGTCGTTGTTATCAGTTTCTTTTGCTTATGTTTCAATGAACCTCGGTGAGTTTTGCTGTCGTTGTTATCAGTTTCTTTTGCTCATGTTTCAATGAACCTCGGTGAGTTTTGCTGTCGTTGTTATCAGTTTCTTTTGCTTATGTTTCAATGAACCTCGGTGAGTTTTGCTGTCGTTGTTATCAGTTTCTTTTGCTTATGTTTCAATGAACCTCGGTGAGTTTTGCTGTCGTTGTTATCAGTTTCTTTTGCTTATGTTTCAATGAACCTCGGTGAGTTTTGCTGTCGTTGTTATCAGTTTCTTTTGCTTATGTTTCAATGAACCTCGGTGAGTTTTGCTGTCGTTGTTATCAGTTTCTTTTGCTTATGTTTCAATGAACCTCGGTGAGTTTTGCTGTCGTTGTTATCAGTTTCTTTTGCTTATGTTTCAATGAACCTCGGTGAGTTTTGCTGTCGTTGTTATCAGTTTCTTTTGCTTATGTTTCAATGAAACTCGGTGAGTTTTTTTCTGTCGTTGTTATCAGTTTCTTTTGCTTATGTTTTAATGAACCTCGGTGTGTTTTGCTGTCGTTGTTATCAGTTTCTTTTGCTTATGTTTCAATGAACCTCGGTGAGTTTTGCTGTCGTTGTTATCAGTTTCTTTTGCTTATGTTTCAATGAACCTCGGTGAGTTTTGTGGTTGTTGTTATCAGTTTCTTTTGTTATCTTATGTTTCAATGAACCTCGGTGAGTTTTGCTGTCGTTGTTATCAGTTTCTTTTGCTTATGTTTCAATGAACCTCGGTGAGTTTTGCTGTCGTTGTTATCAGTTTCTTTTGCTTATGTTTCAATGAACCTCGGTGAGTTTTGCTGTCGTTGTTATCAGTTTCTTTTGCTTATGTTTCAATGAACCTCGGTGAGTTTTGCTGTCGTTGTTATCAGTTTCTTTTGCTTATGTTTCAATGAACCTCGGTGAGTTTTGCTGTCGTTGTTATCAGTTTCTTTTGCTTATGTTTCAATGAACCTCGGTGAGTTTTGCTGTCGTTGTTATCAGTTTCTTTTGCTTATGTTTCAATGAACCTCGGTGAGTTTTGCTGTCGTTGTTATCAGTTTCTTTTGCTTATGTTTTAATGAACCTCGGTGAGTTTTGCTGTCGTTGTTATCAGTTTTTTGCTTATGTGTTTCAATGAACCTCGGTGAGTTTTGCTGTCGTTGTTATCAGTTTCTTTTGCTCATGTTTCAATGAACCTCGGTGAGTTTTGCTGTCGTTGTTATAAGTTTCTTTTGCTCATGTTTCAATGAACCTCGTTGAATTTTTATCTGTCGTTGTTATCAGTTTCTTTTGCTTATGTTTCAATGAACCTCGGTGAGTTTTGCTGTCGTTGTTATCAGTTTCTTTTGCTTATGTTTCAATGAACCTCGGTGAGTTTTGCTGTCGTTGTTATCAGTTTCTTTTGCTTATGTTTCAATGAACCTCGGTGAGTTTTGCTGTCGTTGTTATCAGTTTCTTTTGCTTATGTTTCAATGAACCTCGGTGAGTTTTGTCGTTGTCGTTGTTATCAGTTTTTTTGCTTATGTTTCAATGAACCTCGGTGAGTTTTGCTGTCGTTGTTATCAGTTTCTTTTGCTTATGTTTCAATGAACCTCGGTGAGTTTTGCTGTCGTTGTTATCAGTTTCTTTTGCTTATGTTTCAATGAACCTCGGTGAGTTTTGCTGTCGTTGTTATCAGTTTCTTTTGCTTATGTTTCAATGAACCTCGGTGAGTTTTGCTGTCGTTGTTATCAGTTTCTTTTGCTTATGTTTCAATGAACCTCGGTGAGTTTTGCTGTCGTTGTTATCAGTTTCTTTTGCTTATGTTTCAATGAACCTCGGTGAGTTTTGCTGTCGTTGTTATCAGTTTCTTTTGCTTATGTTTCAATGAACCTCGGTGAGTTTTGCTGTCGTTGTTATCAGTTTCTTTTGCTTATGTTTCAATGAACCTCGGTGAGTTTTGCTGTCGTTGTTATCAGTTTCTTTTGCTTATGTTTCAATGAACCTCGGTGAGTTTTGCTGTCGTTGTTATCAGTTTCTTTTGCTTATGTTTCAATGAACCTCGGTGAGTTTTGCTGTCGTTGTTATCAGTTTCTTTTGCTTATGTTTCAATGAACCTCGGTGAGTTTTGCTGTCGTTGTTATCAGTTTCTTTTGCTTATGTTTCAATGAACCTCGGTGAGTTTTGCTGTCGTTGTTATCAGTTTCTTTTGCTTATGTTTCAATGAACCTCGGTGAGTTTTGCTGTCGTTGTTATCAGTTTCTTTTGCTTATGTTTCAATGAACCTCGGTGAGTTTTGCTGTCGTTGTTATCAGTTTCTTTTGCTTATGTTTCAATGAACCTCGGTGAGTTTTGCTGTCGTTGTTATCAGTTTCTTTTGCTTATGTTTCAATGAACCTCGGTGAGTTTTGCTGTCGTTGTTATCAGTTTCTTTTGCTTATGTTTCAATGAACCTCGGTGAGTTTTGCTGTCGTTGTTATCAGTTTCTTTTGCTTATGTTTCAATGAACCTCGGTGAGTTTTGCTGTCGTTGTTATCAGTTTCTTTTGCTTATGTTTCAATGAACCTCGGTGAGTTTTGCTGTCGTTGTTATCAGTTTCTTTTGCTTATGTTTCAATGAACCTCGGTGAGTTTTGCTGTCGTTGTTATCAGTTTCTTTTGCTTATGTTTCAATGAACCTCGGTGAGTTTTGCTGTCGTTGTTATCAGTTTCTTTTGCTTATGTTTCAATGAACCTCGGTGAGTTTTGTTGTCGTTGTTATCAGTTTCTTTTGCTTATGTTTCAATGAACCTCGGTGAGTTTTGCTGTCGTTGTTATCAGTTTCTTTTGCTTATGTTTCAATGAACCTCGGTGAGTTTTGCTGTCGTTGTTATCAGTTTCTTTTGCTTATGTTTCAATGAACCTCGGTGAGTTTTGCTGTCGTTGTTATCAGTTTCTTTTGCTTATGTTTCAATGAACCTCGGTGAGTTTTATCTGTCGTTGTTATCAGTTTCTTTTGCTCATGTTTCAATGAACCTCGGTGAGTTTTGCTGTCGTTGTTATCAGTTTCTTTTGCTTATGTTTCAATGAACCTCGGTGAGTTTTGCTGTCGTTGTTATCAGTTTCTTTTGCTTATGTTTCAATGAACCTCGGTGAGTTTTGCTGTCGTTGTTATCAGTTTCTTTTGCTTATGTTTCAATGAACCTCGGTGAGTTTTGCTGTCGTTGTTATCAGTTTCTTTTGCTTATGTTTCAATGAACCTCGGTGAGTTTTGCTGTCGTTGTTATCAGTTTCTTTTGCTTATGTTTCAATGAACCTCGGTGAGTTTTGCTGTCGTTGTTATCAGTTTCTTTTGCTTATGTTTCAATGAACCTCGGTGAGTTTTGCTGTCGTTGTTATCAGTTTCTTTTGCTTATGTTTCAATGAACCTCGGTGAGTTTTGCTGTCGTTGTTATCAGTTTCTTTTGCTTATGTTTCAATGAACCTCGGTGAGTTTTGCTGTCGTTGTTATCAGTTTCTTTTGCTTATGTTTCAATGAACCTCGGTGAGTTTTGCTGTCGTTGTTATCAGTTTCTTTTGCTTATGTTTCAATGAACCTCGGTGAGTTTTGCTGTCGTTGTTATCAGTTTCTTTTGCTTATGTTTCAATGAACCTCGGTGTTTTTTGAGTTTTGTCGTTGTTATCAGTTTCTTTTGCTTATGTTTCAATGAACCTCGGTGAGTTTTGCTGTCGTTGTTATCAGTTTCTTTTGCTTATGTTTCAATGAACCTCGGTGAGTTTTGCTGTCGTTGTTATCAGTTTCTTTTGCTTATGTTTCAATGAACCTCGGTGAGTTTTGCTGTCGTTGTTATCAGTTTCTTTTGCTTATGTTTCAATGAACCTCGGTGAGTTTTGCTGTCGTTGTTATCAGTTTCTTTTGCTTATGTTTCAATGAACCTCGGTGAGTTTTGCTGTCGTTGTTATCAGTTTCTTTTGCTTATGTTTCAATGAACCTCGGTGAGTTTTGCTGTCGTTGTTATCAGTTTCTTTTGCTTATGTTTCAATGAACCTCGGTGAGTTTTGCTGTCGTTGTT
Organism: Tachypleus tridentatus; assembly: GCF_004210375.1. Taxonomy (NCBI): domain Eukaryota; kingdom Metazoa; phylum Arthropoda; class Merostomata; order Xiphosura; family Limulidae; genus Tachypleus; species Tachypleus tridentatus. The sequence goes on from NC_134825.1 coordinate 120,267,136, forward strand.
ATCAGTTTCTTTTGCTTATGTTTCAATGAACCTCGGTGAGTTTTGCTGTCGTTGTTATCAGTTTCTTTTGCTTATGTTTCAATGAACCTCGGTGAGTTTTGCTGTCGTTGTTATCAGTTTCTTTTGCTTATGTTTCAATGAACCTCGGTGAGTTTTGCTGTCGTTGTTATCAGTTTCTTTTGCTTATGTTTCAATGAACCTCGGTGAGTTTTGCTGTCGTTGTTATCAGTTTCTTTTGCTTATGTTTCAATGAACCTCGGTGAGTTTTGCTGTCGTTGTTATCAGTTTCTTTTGCTTATGTTTCAATGAACCTCGGTGAGTTTTGCTGTCGTTGTTATCAGTTTCTTTTGCTTATGTTTCAATGAACCTCGGTGAGTTTTGCTGTCGTTGTTATCAGTTTTGCAATGAACCTCGTTTTTGTTGTCGTTGTTATCAGTTTTTTTTGCTTATGTTTCAATGAACCTCGGTGAGTTTTGCTGTCGTTGTTATCAGTTTCTTTTGCTTATGTTTCAATGAACCTCGGTGAGTTTTGCTGTCGTTGTTATCAGTTTCTTTTGCTTATGTTTCAATGAACCTCGGTGAGTTTTGCTGTCGTTGTTATCAGTTTCTTTTGCTTATGTTTCAATGAACCTCGGTGAGTTTTGCTGTCGTTGTTATCAGTTTCTTTTGCTTATGTTTCAATGAACCTCGGTGAGTTTTGCTGTCGTTGTTATCAGTTTCTTTTGCTTATGTTTCAATGAACCTCGGTGAGTTTTGCTGTCGTTGTTATCAGTTTCTTTTGCTTATGTTTCAATGAACCTCGGTGAGTTTTGCTGTCGTTGTTATCAGTTTCTTTTGCTTATGTTTCAATGAACCTCGGTGAGTTTTGCTGTCGTTGTTATCAGTTTCTTTTGCTTATGTTTCAATGAACCTCGGTGAGTTTTGCTGTCGTTGTTATCAGTTTCTTTTGCTTATGTTTCAATGAACCTCGGTGAGTTTTGCTGTCGTTGTTATCAGTTTCTTTTGCTTATGTTTCAATGAACCTCGGTGAGTTTTGCTGTCGTTGTTATCAGTTTCTTTTGCTTATGTTTCAATGAACCTCGGTGAGTTTTGCTGTCGTTGTTATCAGTTTCTTTTGCTTATGTTTCAATGAACCTCGGTGAGTTTTGCTGTCGTTGTTATCAGTTTCTTTTGCTTATGTTTCAATGAACCTCGGTGAGTTTTGCTGTCGTTGTTATCAGTTTCTTTTGCTTATGTTTCAATGAACCTCGGTGAGTTTTGCTGTCGTTGTTATCAGTTTCTTTTGCTCATGTTTCAATGAACCTCGGTGAGTTTTGTCGTTGTTATCAGTTTCTTTTGCTTATGTTTCAATGAACCTCGGTGAGTTTTGCTGTCGTTGTTATCAGTTTCTTTTGCTTATGTTTCAATGAACCTCGGTGAGTTTTGCTGTCGTTGTTATCAGTTTCTTTTGCTTATGTTTCAATGAACCTCGGTGAGTTTTGCTGTCGTTGTTATCAGTTTCTTTTGCTTATGTTTCAATGAACCTCGGTGAGTTTTGCTGTCGTTGTTATCAGTTTCTTTTGCTTATGTTTCAATGAACCTCGGTGAGTTTTGCTGTCGTTGTTATCAGTTTCTTTTGCTTATGTTTCAATGAACCTCGGTGAGTTTTGCTGTCGTTGTTATCAGTTTCTTTTGCTTATGTTTCAATGAACCTCGGTGAGTTTTGCTGTCGTTGTTATCAGTTTCTTTTGCTTATGTTTCAATGAACCTCGGTGAGTTTTGCTGTCGTTGTTATCAGTTTCTTTTGCTTATGTTTCAATGAACCTCGGTGAGTTTTGCTGTCGTTGTTATCAGTTTCTTTTGCTTATGTTTCAATGAACCTCGGTGAGTTTTGCTGTCGTTGTTATCAGTTTCTTTTGCTTATGTTTCAATGAACCTCGGTGAGTTTTGCTGTCGTTGTTATCAGTTTCTTTTGCTTATGTTTCAATGAACCTCGGTGAGTTTTGCTGTCGTTGTTATCAGTTTCTTTTGCTTATGTTTCAATGAACCTCGGTGAGTTTTGCTGTCGTTGTTATCAGTTTCTTTTGCTTATGTTTCAATGAACCTCGGTTGTTATCAGTTTTTTGCTGTTTCAATGAACGTTTTGCTATCAGTTTCTTTTGCTTATGTTTCAATGAACCTCGGTGAGTTTTGCTGTCGTTGTTATCAGTTTCTTTTGCTTATGTTTCAATGAACCTCGGTGAGTTTTGCTGTCGTTGTTATCAGTTTCTTTTGCTTATGTTTCAATGAACCTCGGTGAGTTTTGCTGTCGTTGTTATCAGTTTCTTTTGCTTATGTTTCAATGAACCTCGGTGAGTTTTGCTGTCGTTGTTATCAGTTTCTTTTGCTTATGTTTCAATGAACCTCGGTGAGTTTTGCTGTCGTTGTTATCAGTTTCTTTTGCTTATGTTTCAATGAACCTCGGTGAGTTTTGCTGTCGTTGTTATCAGTTTCTTTTGCTTATGTTTCAATGAACCTCGGTGAGTTTTGCTGTCGTTGTTATCAGTTTCTTTTGCTTATGTTTCAATGAACCTCGGTGAGTTTTGCTGTCGTTGTTATCAGTTTCTTTTGCTTATGTTTCAATGAACCTCGGTGAGTTTTGCTGTCGTTGTTATCAGTTTCTTTTGCTTATGTTTCAATGAACCTCGGTGAGTTTTGCTGTCGTTGTTATCAGTTTCTTTTGCTTATGTTTCAATGAACCTCGGTGAGTTTTGCTGTCGTTGTTATCAGTTTCTTTTGCTTATGTTTCAATGAACCTCGGTGAGTTTTGCTGTCGTTGTTATCAGTTTCTTTTGCTTATGTTTCAATGAACCTCGGTGAGTTTTGCTGTCGTTGTTATCAGTTTCTTTTGCTTATGTTTCAATGAACCTCGGTGAGTTTTGTTTTGCTGTCGTTGTTATCAGTTTCTTTTGCTTATGTTTCAATGAACCTCGGTGAGTTTTGCTGTCGTTGTTATCAGTTTCTTTTGCTTATGTTTCAATGAACCTCGGTGAGTTTTGCTGTCGTTGTTATCAGTTTCTTTTGCTTATGTTTCAATGAACCTCGGTGAGTTTTGCTGTCGTTGTTATCAGTTTCTTTTGCTTATGTTTCAATGAACCTCGGTGAGTTTTGCTGTCGTTGTTATCAGTTTCTTTTGCTTATGTTTCAATGAACCTCGGTGAGTTTTGCTGTCGTTGTTATCAGTTTTTTTTTTTGCTTATGTTTCAATGAACCTCGGTGAGTTTTGCTGTCGTTGTTATCAGTTTCTTTTGCTTATGTTTCAATGAACCTCGGTGAGTTTTGCTGTCGTTGTTATCAGTTTCTTTTGCTTATGTTTCAATGAACCTCGGTGAGTTTTGCTGTCGTTGTTATCAGTTTCTTTTGCTTATGTTTCAATGAAACCTCGGTGAGTTTTGCTGTCGTTGTTATCAGTTTCTTTTGCTTATTTTGCTTTTTGCTTATGTTTCAATGAACCTCGGTGAGTTTTGCTGTCGTTGTTATCAGTTTCTTTTGCTTATGTTTCAATGAACCTCGGTGAGTTTTGCTGTCGTTGTTATCAGTTTCTTTTGCTTATGTTTCAATGAACCTCGGTGAGTTTTGCTGTCGTTGTTATCAGTTTCTTTTGCTTATGTTTCAATGAACCTCGGTGAGTTTTGCTGTCGTTGTTATCAGTTTCTTTTGCTTATGTTTCAATGAACCTCGGTGAGTTTTGCTGTCGTTGTTATCAGTTTCTTTTGCTTATGTTTCAATGAACCTCGGTGAGTTTTGTTGTCGTTGTTATCAGTTTCTTTTGCTTATGTTTCAATGAACCTCGGTGAGTTTTGCTGTCGTTGTTATCAGTTTCTTTTGCTTATGTTTCAATGAACCTCGGTGAGTTTTGCTGTCGTTGTTATCAGTTTCTTTTGCTCATGTTTCAATGAACCTCGGTGAGTTTTCCTGTCGTTGTTATCAGTTTCTTTTGCTCATGTTTCAATGAACCTCGGTGAGTTTTGCTGTCGTTGTTATCAGTTTCTTTTGCTTATGTTTCAATGAACCTCGGTGAGTTTTGCTGTCGTTGATATCAGTTCCTTTTCCTTATGTTTCAATGAACCTCGGTGAGTTTGGCTGTCGTTGTTATCAGTTCCTTTCTCTTATGTTCCAATGAACGTCGGTGAATTTTGTTGTTATCAGTTTCTTTTGCTTATGTTTCAATGAACCTCGGTGAGTTTTGCTGTCGTTGTTATCAGTTTCTTTTGCTTATGTTTCAATGAAACTCGGTGAGTTTTGCTGTCGTTGTTATCAGTTTCTTTTGCTTATGTTTCAATGAACCTCGGTGAGTTTTGCTGTCGTTGTTATCAGTTTCTTTTGCTTATGTTTCAATGAACCTCGGTGAGTTTTGCTGTCGTTGTTATCAGTTTCTTTTGCTTATGTTTCAATGAACCTCGGTGAGTTTTGCTGTCGTTGTTATCAGTTTCTTTTGCTTATGTTTCAATGAACCTCGGTGAGTTTTGCTGTCGTTGTTATCAGTTTCTTTTGCTTATGTTTCAATGAACCTCGGTGAGTTTTGCTGTCGTTGTTATCAGTTTCTTTTGCTTATGTTTCAATGAACCTCGGTGAGTTTTGCTGTCGTTGTTATCAGTTTCTTTTGCTTATGTTTCAATGAACCTCGGTGAGTTTTGCTGTCGTTGTTATCAGTTTCTTTTGCTTATGTTTCAATGAACCTCGGTGAGTTTTGCTGTCGTTGTTATCAGTTTCTTTTGCTTATGTTTCAATGAACCTCGGTGAGTTTTGCTGTCGTTGTTATCAGTTTCTTTTGCTTATGTTTCAATGAACCTCGGTGAGTTTTGCTGTCGTTGTTATCAGTTTCTTTTGCTTATGTTTCAATGAACCTCGGTGAGTTTTGCTGTCGTTGTTATCAGTTTCTTTTGCTTATGTTTCAATGAACCTCGGTGAGTTTTGCTGTCGTTGTTATCAGTTTCTTTTGCTTATGTTTCAATGAACCTCGGTGAGTTTTGCTGTCGTTGTTATCAGTTTCTTTTGCTTATGTTTCAATGAACCTCGGTGAGTTTTGCTGTCGTTGTTATCAGTTTCTTTTGCTTATGTTTCAATGAACCTCGGTGAGTTTTGCTGTCGTTGTTATCAGTTTCTTTTGCTTATGTTTCAATGAACCTCGGTGAGTTTTGCTGTCGTTGTTATCAGTTTCTTTTGCTTATGTTTCAATGAACCTCGGTGAGTTTTGCTGTCGTTGTTATCAGTTTCTTTTGCTTATGTTTCAATGAACCTCGGTGAGTTTTGCTGTCGTTGTTATCAGTTTCTTTTGCTTATGTTTCAATGAACCTCGGTGAGTTTTGCTGTCGTTGTTATCAGTTTCTTTTGCTTATGTTTCAATGAACCTCGGTGAGTTTGCTGTCGTTGTTATCAGTTTTTTTGCTTATGTTTCAATGAACCTCGGTGAGTTTTGCTGTCGTTGTTATCAGTTTCTTTTGCTTATGTTTCAATGAACCTCGGTGAGTTTTGCTGTCGTTGTTATCAGTTTCTTTTGCTTATGTTTCAATGAACCTCGGTGAGTTTTGCTGTCGTTGTTATCAGTTTCTTTTGCTTATGTTTCAATGAACCTCGGTGAGTTTTGCTGTCGTTGTTATCAGTTTCTTTTGCTTATGTTTCAATGAACCTCGGTGAGTTTTGCTGTCGTTGTTATCAGTTTCTTTTGCTTATGTTTCAATGAACCTCGGTGAGTTTTGCTGTCGTTGTTATCAGTTTCTTTTGCTTATGTTTCAATGAACCTCGGTGAGTTTTGCTGTCGTTGTTATCAGTTTCTTTTGCTTATGTTTCAATGAACCTCGGTGAGTTTTGCTGTCGTTGTTATCAGTTTCTTTTGCTTATGTTTCAATGAACCTCGGTGAGTTTTGCTGTCGTTGTTATCAGTTTCTTTTGCTTATGTTTCAATGAACCTCGGTGAGTTTTGCTGTCGTTGTTATCAGTTTCTTTTGCTTATGTTTCAATTAACCTCGGTGAGTTTTGTGTCGTTGTTATTAGTTTCTTTTGCTTATGTTTCAATGAACCTCGGTGAACCTTGCTGTTTTGCGTTGTTATCAGTTTCTTTTGCTTATGTTTCAATGAACCTCGGTGAGTTTTGCTGTCGTTGTTATCAGTTTCTTTTGCTTATGTTTCAATGAACCTCGGTGAGTTTTGCTGTCGTTGTTATCAGTTTCTTTTGCTTATGTTTCAATGAACCTCGGTGAGTTTTGCTGTCGTTGTTATCAGTTTCTTTTGCTTATGTTTCAATGAACCTCGGTGAGTTTTGCTGTCGTTGTTATCAGTTTCTTTTGCTTATGTTTCAATGAACCTCGGTGAGTTTTGCTGTCGTTGTTATCAGTTTCTTTTGCTTATGTTTCAATGAACCTCGGTGAGTTTTGCTGTCGTTGTTATCAGTTTCTTTTGCTTATGTTTCAATGAACCTCGGTGAGTTTTGCTGTCGTTGTTATCAGTTTCTTTTGCTTATGTTTCAATGAACCTCGGTGAGTTTTGCTGTCGTTGTTATCAGTTTCTTTTGCTTATGTTTCAATGAACCTCGGTGAGTTTTGCTGTCGTTGTTATCAGTTTCTTTTGCTTATGTTTCAATGAACCTCGGTGAGTTTTGCTGTCGTTGTTATCAGTTTCTTTTGCTTATGTTTCAATGAACCTCGGTGAGTTTTGCTGTCGTTGTTATCAGTTTCTTTTGCTTATGTTTCAATGAACCTCGGTGAGTTTTGCTGTCGTTGTTATCAGTTTCTTTTGCTTATGTTTCAATGAACCTCGGTGAGTTTTGCTGTCGTTGTTATCAGTTTCTTTTGCTTATGTTTCAATGAACCTCGGTGAGTTTTGCTGTCGTTGTTATCAGTTTCTTTTGCTTATGTTTCAATGAACCTCGGTGAGTTTTGCTGTCGTTGTTATCAGTTTCTTTTGCTTATGTTTCAATGAACCTCGGTGAGTTTTGCTGTCGTTGTTATCAGTTTCTTTTTTTGCTTATGTTTCAATGAACCTCGGTGAGTTTTGCTGTCGTTGTTATCAGTTTCTTTTGCTTATGTTTCAATGAACCTCGGTGAGTTTTGCTGTCGTTGTTATCAGTTTCTTTTGCTTATGTTTCAATGAACCTCGGTGAGTTTTGCTGTCGTTGTTATCAGTTTCTTTTTTCTTTATGTTTCAATGAACCTCGGTGAGTTTTGCTGTCGTTGTTATCAGTTTCTTTTGCTCATGTTTCAATGAACCTCGGTGAGTTTTGCTGTCGTTGTTATCAGTTTCTTTTGCTTATGTTTCAATGAACCTCGGTGAGTTTTGCTGTCGTTGTTATCAGTTTCTTTTGCTTATGTTTCAATGAACCTCGGTGAGTTTTGCTGTCGTTGTTATCAGTTTCTTTTGCTTATGTTTCAATGAACCTCGGTGAGTTTTGCTGTCGTTGTTATCAGTTTCTTTTGCTTATGTTTCAATGAACCTCGGTGAGTTTTGCTGTCGTTGTTATCAGTTTCTTTTGCTTATGTTTCAATGAACCTCGGTGAGTTTTGCTGTCGTTGTTATCAGTTTCTTTTGCTTATGTTTCAATGAACCTCGGTGAGTTTTGCTGTCGTTGTTATCAGTTTCTTTTGCTTATGTTTCAATGAACCTCGGTGAGTTTTGCTGTCGTTGTTATCAGTTTCTTTTGCTTATGTTTCAATGAACCTCGGTGAGTTTTGCTGTCGTTGTTATCAGTTTCTTTTGCTTATGTTTCAATGAACCTCGGTGAGTTTTGCTGTCGTTGTTATCAGTTTCTTTTGCTTATGTTTCAATGAACCTCGGTGAGTTTTGCTGTCGTTGTTATCAGTTTCTTTTGCTTATGTTTCAATGAACCTCGGTGAGTTTTGCTGTCGTTGTTATCAGTTTCTTTTGCTTTATGTTTCAATGAACCTCGGTGAGTTTTGCTGTCGTTGTTATCAGTTTCTTTTGCTTATGTTTCAATGAACCTCGGTGAGTTTTGTGAGTTTTGCTGTCGTTGTTATCAGTTTCTTTTGCTTATGTTTCAATGAACCTCGGTGAGTTTTGCTGTCGTTGTTATCAGTTTCTTTTGCTTATGTTTCAATGAACCTCGGTGAGTTTTGCTGTCGTTGTTATCAGTTTCTTTTGCTTATGTTTCAATGAACCTCGGTGAGTTTTGCTGTCGTTGTTATCAGTTTCTTTTGCTTATGTTTCAATGAACCTCGGTGAGTTTTGCTGTCGTTGTTATCAGTTTCTTTTGCTTATGTTTCAATGAACCTCGGTGAGTTTTGCTGTCGTTGTTATCAGTTTCTTTTGCTTATGTTTCAATGAACCTCGGTGAGTTTTGCTGTCGTTGTTATCAGTTTCTTTTGCTTATGTTTCAATGAACCTCGGTGAGTTTTGCTGTCGTTGTTATCAGTTTCTTTTGCTTATGTTTCAATGAACCTCGGTGAGTTTTGCTGTCGTTGTTATCAGTTTCTTTTGCTTATGTTTCAATGAACCTCGTGAGTTTTGCTGTGAGTTTTTTTGCTTATGTTTCAATGAACGTTGTTATCAGTTTCTTTTGCTTATGTTTCAATGAACCTCGGTGAGTTTTGCTGTCGTTGTTATCAGTTTCTTTTGCTTATGTTTCAATGAACCTCGGTGAGTTTTGCTGTCGTTGTTATCAGTTTCTTTTTGTTATCTTATGTTTCAATGAACCTCGGTGAGTTTTGCTGTCGTTGTTATCAGTTTCTTTTGCTTATGTTTCAATGAACCTCGGTGAGTTTTGCTGTCGTTGTTATCAGTTTCTTTTGCTTATGTTTCAATGAACCTCGGTGAGTTTTGCTGTCGTTGTTATCAGTTTCTTTTGCTTATGTTTCAATGAACCTCGGTGAGTTTTGCTGTCGTTGTTATCAGTTTCTTTTGCTTATGTTTCAATGAACCTCGGTGAGTTTTGCTGTCGTTGTTATCAGTTTCTTTTGCTTATGTTTCAATGAACCTCGGTGAGTTTTGCTGTCGTTGTTATCAGTTTCTTTTGCTTATGTTTCAATGAACCTCGGTGAGTTTTGCTGTCGTTGTTATCAGTTTCTTTTGCTTATGTTTCAATGAACCTCGGTGAGTTTTGCTGTCGTTGTTATCAGTTTCTTTTGCTTATGTTTCAATGAACCTCGGTGAGTTTTGCTGTCGTTGTTATCAGTTTCTTTTGCTTATGTTTCAATGAACCTCGGTGAGTTTTGCTGTCGTTGTTATCAGTTTCTTTTGCTTATGTTTCAATGAACCTCGGTGAGTTTTGCTGTCGTTGTTATCAGTTTCTTTTGCTTATGTTTCAATGAACCTCGGTGAGTTTTGCTGTCGTTGTTATCAGTTTCTTTTGCTTATGTTTCAATGAACCTCGGTGAGTTTTGCTGTCGTTGTTATCAGTTTCTTTTGCTTATGTTTCAATGAACCTCGGTGAGTTTTGCTGTCGTTGTTATCAGTTTCTTTTGCTTATGTTTCAATGAACCTCGGTGAGTTTTGCTGTCGTTGTTATCAGTTTCTTTTGCTTATGTTTCAATGAACCTCGGTGAGTTTTGCTGTCGTTGTTATCAGTTTCTTTTGCTTATGTTTCAATGAACCTCGGTGAGTTTTGCTGTCGTTGTTATCAGTTTCTTTTGCTTATGTTTCAATGAACCTCGGTGAGTTTTGCTGTCGTTGTTATCAGTTTCTTTTGCTTATGTTTCAATGAACCTCGGTGAGTTTTGCTGTCGTTGTTATCAGTTTCTTTTGCTTATGTTTCAATGAACCTCGGTGAGTTTTGCTGTCGTTGTTATCAGTTTCTTTTGCTTATGTTTCAATGAACCTCGGTGAGTTTTGCTGTCGTTGTTATCAGTTTCTTTTGCTTATGTTTCAATGAACCTCGGTGAGTTTTGCTGTCGTTGTTATCAGTTTCTTTTGCTTATGTTTCAATGAACCTCGGTGAGTTTTGCTGTCGTTGTTATCAGTTTCTTTTGCTTATGTTTCAATGAACCTCGGTGAGTTTTGCTGTCGTTGTTATCAGTTTCTTTTGCTTATGTTTCAATGAACCTCGGTGAGTTTTGCTGTCGTTGTTATCAGTTTCTTTTGCTTATGTTTCAATGAACCTCGGTGAGTTTTGCTGTCGTTGTTATCAGTTTCTTTTGCTTATGTTTCAATGAACCTCGGTGAGTTTTGCTGTCGTTGTTATCAGTTTCTTTTGCTTATGTTTCAATGAACCTCGGTGAGTTTTGCTGTCGTTGTTATCAGTTTCTTTTGCTTATGTTTCAATGAACCTCGGTGAGTTTTGCTGTCGTTGTTATCAGTTTCTTTTGCTTATGTTTCAATGAACCTCGGTGAGTTTTGCTGTCGTTGTTATCAGTTTCTTTTGCTTATGTTTCAATGAACCTCGGTGAGTTTTGCTGTCGTTGTTATCAGTTTCTTTTGCTTATGTTTCAATGAACCTCGGTGAGTTTTGCTGTCGTTGTTATCAGTTTCTTTTGCTTATGTTTCAATGAACCTCGGTGAGTTTTGCTGTCGTTGTTATCAGTTTCTTTTGCTTATGTTTCAATGAACCTCGGTGAGTTTTGCTGTCGTTGTTATCAGTTTCTTTTGCTTATGTTTCAATGAACCTCGGTGAGTTTTGCTGTCGTTGTTATCAGTTTCTTTTGCTTATGTTTCAATGAACCTCGGTGAGTTTTGCTGTCGTTGTTATCAGTTTCTTTTGCTTATGTTTCAATGAACCTCGGTGAGTTTTGCTGTCGTTGTTATCAGTTTCTTTTGCTTATGTTTCAATGAACCTCGGTGAGTTTTGCTGTCGTTGTTATCAGTTTCTTTTGCTTATGTTTCAATGAACCTCGGTGAGTTTTGCTGTCGTTGTTATCAGTTTCTTTTGCTTATGTTTCAATGAACCTCGGTGAGTTTTGCTGTCGTTGTTATCAGTTTCTTTTGCTTATGTTTCAATGAACCTCGGTGAGTTTTGCTGTCGTTGTTATCAGTTTCTTTTGCTGATGTTTCAATGAACCTCGGTGAGTTTTGCTGTCGTTGTTATATGTTTCTTTTGCTTATGTTTTAATGAACCTCGGTGAGTTTTGCTGTCGTTGTTATCAGTTTCTTTTGCTTATGTTTCAATGAACCTCGGTGAGTTTTGCTGTCGTTGTTATCAGTTTCTTTTGCTTATGTTTCAATGAACCTCGGTGAGTTTTGCTGTCGTTGTTATCAGTTTCTTTTGCTTATGTTTCAATGAACCTCGGTGAGTTTTGCTGTCGTTGTTATCAGTTTCTTTTGCTTATGTTTCAATGAACCTCGGTGAGTTTTGCTGTCGTTGTTATCAGTTTCTTTTGCTTATGTTTCAATGAACCTCGGTGAGTTTTGCTGTCGTTGTTATCAGTTTCTTTTGCTTATGTTTCAATGAACCTCGGTGAGTTTTGCTGTCGTTGTTATCAGTTTCTTTTGCTTATGTTTCAATGAACCTCGGTGAGTTTTGCTGTCGTTGTTATCAGTTTCTTTTGCTTATGTTTCAATGAACCTCGGTGAGTTTTTTTGCTTATGTTTCAATGAACCTCGGTGAGTTTTGTTTGTTATCAGTTTCTTTTGCTTATGTTTCAATGAACCTCGGTGAGTTTTGCTGTCGTTGTTATCAGTTTCTTTTGCTTATGTTTCAATGAACCTCGGTGAGTTTTGCTGTCGTTGTTATCAGTTTCTTTTGCTTATGTTTCAATGAACCTCGGTGAGTTTTGCTGTCGTTGTTATCAGTTTCTTTTGCTTATGTTTCAATGAACCTCGGTGAGTTTTGCTGTCGTTGTTATCAGTTTCTTTTGCTTATGTTTCAATGAACCTCGGTGAGTTTTGCTGTCGTTGTTATCAGTTTCTTTTGCTTATGTTTCAATGAACCTCGGTGAGTTTTGCTGTCGTTGTTATCAGTTTCTTTTGCTTATGTTTCAATGAACCTCGGTGAGTTTTGCTGTCGTTGTTATCAGTTTCTTTTGCTTATGTTTCAATGAACCTCGGTGAGTTTTGCTGTCGTTGTTATCAGTTTCTTTTGCTTATGTTTCAATGAACCTCGGTGAGTTTTGCTGTCGTTGTTATCAGTTTCTTTTGCTTATGTTTCAATGAACCTCGGTGAGTTTTGCTGTCGTTGTTATCAGTTTCTTTTGCTTATGTTTCAATGAACCTCGGTGAGTTTTGCTGTCGTTGTTATCAGTTTCTTTTGCTTATGTTTCAATGAACCTCGGTGAGTTTTGCTGTCGTTGTTATCAGTTTCTTTTGCTTATGTTTCAATGAACCTCGGTGAGTTTTGCTGTCGTTGTTATCAGTTTCTTTTGCTTATGTTTCAATGAACCTCGGTGAGTTTTGCTGTCGTTGTTATCAGTTTCTTTTGCTTATGTTTCAATGAACCTCGGTGAGTTTTGCTGTCGTTGTTATCAGTTTCTTTTGCTTATGTTTCAATGAACCTCGGTGAGTTTTGCTGTCGTTGTTATCAGTTTCTTTTGCTTATGTTTCAATGAACCTCGGTGAGTTTTGCTGTCGTTGTTATCAGTTTCTTTTGCTTATGTTTCAATGAACCTCGGTGAGTTTTGCGTTGTTATCAGTTTTGTTGTTTCAATGAACCTCGGTGAGTTTTGCTGTCGTTGTTATCAGTTTTTTTGCTTATGTTTCAATGAACCTCGGTGAGTTTTGCTGTCGTTGTTATCAGTTTCTTTTGCTTATGTTTCAATGAACCTCGGTGAGTTTTGCTGTCGTTGTTATCAGTTTCTTTTGCTTATGTTTCAATGAACCTCGGTGAGTTTTGCTGTCGTTGTTATCAGTTTCTTTTGCTTATGTTTCAATGAACCTCGGTGAGTTTTGCTGTCGTTGTTATCAGTTTCTTTTGCTTATGTTTCAATGAACCTCGGTGAGTTTTGCTGTCGTTGTTATCAGTTTCTTTTGCTTATGTTTCAATGAACCTCGGTGAGTTTTGCTGTCGTTGTTATCAGTTTCTTTTGCTTATGTTTCAATGAACCTCGGTGAGTTTTGCTGTCGTTGTTATCAGTTTCTTTTGCTTATGTTTCAATGAACCTCGGTGAGTTTTGCTGTCGTTGTTATCAGTTTCTTTTGCTTATGTTTCAATGAACCTCGGTGAGTTTTGCTGTCGTTGTTATCAGTTTCTTTTGCTTATGTTTCAATGAACCTCGGTGAGTTTTGCTGTCGTTGTTATCAGTTTCTTTTGCTTATGTTTCAATGAACCTCGGTGAGTTTTGCTGTCGTTGTTATCAGTTTCTTTTGCTTATGTTTCAATGAACCTCGGTGAGTTTTGCTGTCGTTGTTATCAGTTTCTTTTGCTTATGTTTCAATGAACCTCGGTGAGTTTTGCTGTCGTTGTTATCAGTTTCTTTTGCTTATGTTTCAATGAACCTCGGTGAGTTTTGCTGTCGTTGTTATCAGTTTCTTTTGCTTATGTTTCAATGAACCTCGGTGAGTTTTGCTGTCGTTGTTATCAGTTTCTTTTGCTTATGTTTCAATGAACCTCGGTGAGTTTTGCTGTCGTTGTTATCAGTTTCTTTTGCTTATGTTTCAATGAACCTCGGTGAGTTTTGCTGTCGTTGTTATCAGTTTCTTTTGCTTATGTTTCAATGAACCTCGGTGAGTTTTGCTGTCGTTGTTATCAGTTTCTTTTGCTTATGTTTCAATGAACCTCGGTGAGTTTTGTTGTCGTTGTTATCAGTTTCTTTTGCTTATGTTTCAATGAACCTCGGTGAGTTTTGCTGTCGTTGTTATCAGTTTCTTTTGCTTATGTTTCAATGAACCTCGGTGATGTTTGAACCTGTCGTTGTTATCAGTTTCTTTTGCTTATGTTTCAATGAACCTCGGTGAGTTTTGCTGTCGTTGTTATCAGTTTCTTTTGCTTATGTTTCAATGAACCTCGGTGAGTTTTGCTGTCGTTGTTATCAGTTTCTTTTGCTTATGTTTCAATGAACCTCGGTGAGTTTTGCTGTCGTTGTTATCAGTTTCTTTTGCTTATGTTTCAATGAACCTCGGTGAGTTTTGCTGTCGTTGTTATCAGTTTCTTTTGCTTATGTTTCAATGAACCTCGGTGAGTTTTGCTGTCGTTGTTATCAGTTTCTTTTGCTTATGTTTCAATGAACCTCGGTGAGTTTTGCTGTCGTTGTTATCAGTTTCTTTTGCTTATGTTTCAATGAACCTCGGTGAGTTTTGCTGTCGTTGTTATCAGTTTCTTTTGCTTATGTTTCAATGAACCTCGGTGAGTTTTGCTGTCGTTGTTATCAGTTTCTTTTGCTTATGTTTCAATGAACCTCGGTGAGTTTTGCTGTCGTTGTTATCAGTTTCTTTTGCTTATGTTTCAATGAACCTCGGTGAGTTTTGCTGTCGTTGTTATCAGTTTCTTTTGCTTATGTTTCAATGAACCTCGGTGAGTTTTGCTGTCGTTGTTATCAGTTTCTTTTGCTTATGTTTCAATGAACCTCGGTGAGTTTTGCTGTCGTTGTTATCAGTTTCTTTTGCTTATGTTTCAATGAACCTCGGTGAGTTTTGCTGTCGTTGTTATCAGTTTCTTTTGCTCATGTTTCAATGAACCTCGGTGAGTTTTTCTGTCGTTGTTATCAGTTTCTTTTGCTCATGTTTCAATGAACCTCGGTGAATTTTGCTGTGGTTGTTATCAGTTACTTTTGTGATGTTTCAATGAACCTCGGTGTTTTTGTCGTTGTTATCAGTTTCTTTTGCTTATGTTTCAATGAACCTCGGTGAGTTTTGCTGTCGTTGTTATCAGTTTCTTTTGCTTATGTTTCAATGAACCTCGGTGAGTTTTGCTGTCGTTGTTATCAGTTTCTTTTGCTTATGTTTCAATGAACCTCGGTGAGTTTTGCTGTCGTTGTTATCAGTTTCTTTTGCTTATGTTTCAATGAACCTCGGTGAGTTTTGCTGTCGTTGTTATCAGTTTCTTTTGCTTATGTTTCAATGAACCTCGGTGAGTTTTGCTGTCGTTGTTATCAGTTTCTTTTGCTTATGTTTCAATGAACCTCGGTGAGTTTTGCTGTCGTTGTTATCAGTTTCTTTTGCTTATGTTTCAATGAACCTCGGTGAGTTTTGCTGTCGTTGTTATCAGTTTCTTTTGCTTATGTTTCAATGAACCTCGGTGAGTTTTGCTGTCGTTGTTATCAGTTTCTTTTGCTTATGTTTCAATGAACCTCGGTGAGTTTTGCTGTCGTTGTTATCAGTTTCTTTTGCTTATGTTTCAATGAACCTCGGTGAGTTTTGCTGTCGTTGTTATCAGTTTCTTTTGCTTATGTTTCAATGAACCTCGGTGAGTTTTGCTGTCGTTGTTATCAGTTTCTTTTGCTTATGTTTCAATGAACCTCGGTGAGTTTTGCTGTCGTTGTTATCAGTTTCTTTTGCTTATGTTTCAATGAACCTCGGTGAGTTTTGCTGTCGTTGTTATCAGTTTCTTTTGCTTATGTTTCAATGAACCTCGGTGAGTTTTGCTGTCGTTGTTATCAGTTTCTTTTGCTTATGTTTCAATGAACCTCGGTGAGTTTTGCTGTCGTTGTTATCAGTTTCTTTTGCTTATGTTTCAATGAACCTCGGTGAGTTTTGCTGTCGTTGTTATCAGTTTCTTTTGCTTATGTTTCAATGAACCTCGGTGAGTTTTGCTGTCGTTGTTATCAGTTTCTTTTGCTTATGTTTCAATGAACCTCGGTGAGTTTTGCTGTCGTTGTTATCAGTTTCTTTTGCTTATGTTTCAATGAACCTCGGTGAGTTTTGCTGTCGTTGTTATCAGTTTCTTTTGCTTATGTTTCAATGAACCTCGGTGAGTTTTGCTGTCGTTGTTATCAGTTTCTTTTGCTTATGTTTCAATGAACCTCGGTGAGTTTTGCTGTCGTTGTTATCAGTTTCTTTTGCTTATGTTTCAATGAACCTCGGTGAGTTTTGCTGTCGTTGTTATCAGTTTCTTTTGCTTATGTTTCAATGAACCTCGGTGAGTTTTGTCGTGTCGTTGTTATCAGTTTCTTTTGCTTATGTTTCAATGAACCTCGGTGAGTTTTGCTGTCGTTGTTATCAGTTTCTTTTGCTTATGTTTCAATGAACCTCGGTGAGTTTTGCTGTCGTTGTTATCAGTTTCTTTTGCTTATGTTTCAATGAACCTCGGTGAGTTTTGCTGTCGTTGTTATCAGTTTCTTTTGCTTATGTTTCAATGAACCTCGGTGAGTTTTGCTGTCGTTGTTATCAGTTTCTTTTGCTTATGTTTCAATGAACCTCGGTGAGTTTTGCTGTCGTTGTTATCAGTTTCTTTTGCTTATGTTTCAATGAACCTCGGTGAGTTTTGCTGTCGTTGTTATCAGTTTCTTTTGCTTATGTTTCAATGAACCTCGGTGAGTTTTGCTGTCGTTGTTATCAGTTTCTTTTGCTTATGTTTCAATGAACCTCGGTGAGTTTTGCTGTCGTTGTTATCAGTTTCTTTTGCTTATGTTTCAATGAACCTCGGTGAGTTTTGCTGTCGTTGTTATCAGTTTCTTTTGCTTATGTTTCAATGAACCTCGGTGAGTTTTGCTGTCGTTGTTATCAGTTTCTTTTGCTTATGTTTCAATGAACCTCGGTGAGTTTTGCTGTCGTTGTTATCAGTTTCTTTTGCTTATGTTTCAATGAACCTCGGTGAGTTTTGCTGTCGTTGTTATCAGTTTCTTTTGCTTATGTTTCAATGAACCTCGGTGAGTTTTGCTGTCGTTGTTATCAGTTTCTTTTGCTTATGTTTCAATGAACCTCGGTGAGTTTTGCTGTCGTTGTTATCAGTTTCTTTTGCTTATGTTTCAATGAACCTCGGTGAGTTTTGCTGTCGTTGTTATCAGTTTCTTTTGCTTATGTTTCAATGAACCTCGGTGAGTTTTGCTGTCGTTGTTATCAGTTTCTTTTGCTTATGTTTTAATGAACCTCGGTGAGTTTTGCTGTCGTTGTTATCAGTTTCTTTTTGCTTATGTTTCAATGAACCTCGGTGAGTTTTGCTGTCGTTGTTATCAGTTTCTTTTGCTTATGTTTCAATGAACCTCGGTGAGTTTTGCTGTCGTTGTTATCAGTTTCTTTTGCTTATGTTTCAATGAACCTCGGTGAGTTTTGCTGTCGTTGTTATCAGTTTCTTTTGCTTATGTTTCAATGAACCTCGGTGAGTTTTGCTGTCGTTGTTATCAGTTTCTTTTGCTTATGTTTCAATGAACCTCGGTGAGTTTTGCTGTCGTTGTTATCAGTTTCTTTTGCTTATGTTTCAATGAACCTCGGTGAGTTTTGCTGTCGTTGTTATCAGTTTCTTTTGCTTATGTTTCAATGAACCTCCGTGAGTTTTGCTGTCGTTGTTATCAGTTCCTTTTGCTTATGTTTCAATGAACCTCGGTTTCAATGAACCTCGTTTTTGCTGTCGTTGTTATCAGTTTCTTTTGCTTATGTTTCAATGAACCTCGGTGAGTTTTGCTGTCGTTGTTATCAGTTTCTTTTGCTTATGTTTCAATGAACCTCGGTGAGTTTTGCTGTCGTTGTTATCAGTTTCTTTTGCTTATGTTTCAATGAACCTCGGTGAGTTTTGCTGTCGTTGTTATCAGTTTCTTTTGCTTATGTTTCAATGAACCTCGGTGAGTTTTGCTGTCGTTGTTATCAGTTTCTTTTGCTTATGTTTCAATGAACCTCGGTGAGTTTTGCTGTCGTTGTTATCAGTTTCTTTTGCTTATGTTTCAATGAACCTCGGTGAGTTTTGCTGTCGTTGTTATCAGTTTCTTTTGCTTATGTTTCAATGAACCTCGGTGAGTTTTGCTGTCGTTGTTATCAGTTTCTTTTGCTTATGTTTCAATGAACCTCGGTGAGTTTTGCTGTCGTTGTTATCAGTTTCTTTTGCTTATGTTTCAATGAACCTCGGTGAGTTTTGCTGTCGTTGTTATCAGTTTCTTTTGCTTATGTTTCAATGAACCTCGGTGAGTTTTGCTGTCGTTGTTATCAGTTTCTTTTGCTTATGTTTCAATGAACCTCGGTGAGTTTTGCTGTCGTTGTTATCAGTTTCTTTTGCTTATGTTTCAATGAACCTCGGTGAGTTTTGCTGTCGTTGTTATCAGTTTCTTTTGCTTATGTTTCAATGAACCTCGGTGAGTTTTGCTGTCGTTGTTATCAGTTTCTTTTGCTTATGTTTCAATGAACCTCGGTGAGTTTTGCTGTCGTTGTTATCAGTTTCTTTTGCTTATGTTTCAATGAACCTCGGTGAGTTTTGCTGTCGTTGTTATCAGTTTCTTTTGCTTATGTTTCAATGAACCTCGGTGAGTTTTGCTGTCGTTGTTATCAGTTTCTTTTGCTTATGTTTCAATGAACCTCGGTGAGTTTTGCTGTCGTTGTTATCAGTTTCTTTTGCTTATGTTTCAATGAACCTCGGTGAGTTTTGCTGTCGTTGTTATCAGTTTCTTTTGCTTATGTTTCAATGAACCTCGGTGAGTTTTGCTGTCGTTGTTATCAGTTTCTTTTGCTTATGTTTCAATGAACCTCGGTGAGTTTTGCTGTCGTTGTTATCAGTTTCTTTTGCTTATGTTTCAATGAACCTCGGTGAGTTTTGCTGTCGTTGTTATCAGTTTCTTTTGCTTATGTTTCAATGAACCTCGGTGAGTTTTGCTGTCGTTGTTATCAGTTTCTTTTGCTTATGTTTCAATGAACCTCGGTGAGTTTTGCTGTCGTTGTTATCAGTTTCTTTTGCTTATGTTTCAATGAACCTCGGTGAGTTTTGCTGTCGTTGTTATCAGTTTCTTTTGCTTATGTTTCAATGAACCTCGGTGAGTTTTGCTGTCGTTGTTATCAGTTTCTTTTGCTTATGTTTCAATGAACCTCGGTGAGTTTTGCTGTCGTTGTTATCAGTTTCTTTTGCTTATGTTTCAATGAACCTCGGTGAGTTTTGCTGTCGTTGTTATCAGTTTCTTTTGCTTATGTTTCAATGAACCTCGGTGAGTTTTGCTGTCGTTGTTATCAGTTTCTTTTGCTTATGTTTCAATGAACCTCGGTGAGTTTTGCTGTCGTTGTTATCAGTTTCTTTTGCTTATGTTTCAATGAACCTCGGTGAGTTTTGCTGTCGTTGTTATCAGTTTCTTTTGCTTATGTTTCAATGAACCTCGGTGAGTTTTGCTGTCGTTGTTATCAGTTTCTTTTGCTTATGTTTCAATGAACCTCGGTGAGTTTTGCTGTCGTTGTTATCAGTTTCTTTTGCTTATGTTTCAATGAACCTCGGTGAGTTTTGCTGTCGTTGTTATCAGTTTCTTTTGCTTATGTTTCAATGAACCTCGGTGAGTTTTGCTGTCGTTGTTATCAGTTTCTTTTGCTTATGTTTCAATGAACCTCGGTGAGTTTTGCTGTCGTTGTTATCAGTTTCTTTTGCTTATGTTTCAATGAACCTCGGTGAGTTTTGCTGTCGTTGTTATCAGTTTCTTTTGCTTATGTTTCAATGAACCTCGGTGAGTTTTGCTGTCGTTGTTATCAGTTTCTTTTGCTTATGTTTCAATGAACCTCGGTGAGTTTTGCTGTCGTTGTTATCAGTTTCTTTTGCTTATGTTTCAATGAACCTCGGTGAGTTTTGCTGTCGTTGTTATCAGTTTCTTTTGCTTATGTTTCAATGAACCTCGGTGAGTTTTGCTGTCGTTGTTATCAGTTTCTTTTGCTTATGTTTCAATGAACCTCGGTGAGTTTTGCTGTCGTTGTTATCAGTTTCTTTTGCTTATGTTTCAATGAACCTCGGTGAGTTTTGCTGTCGTTGTTATCAGTTTCTTTTGCTTATGTTTCAATGAACCTCCTCGTGAGTTTTGCTGTCGTTGTTATCAGTTTCTTTTGCTTATGTTTCAATGAACCTCGGTGAGTTTTGCTGTCGTTGTTATCAGTTTCTTTTGCTTATGTTTCAATGAACCTCGGTGAGTTTTGCTGTCGTTGTTATCAGTTTCTTTTGCTTATGTTTCAATGAACCTCGGTGAGTTTTGCTGTCGTTGTTATCAGTTTCTTTTGCTTATGTTTCAATGAACCTCGGTGAGTTTTGCTGTCGTTGTTATCAGTTTCTTTTGCTTATGTTTCAATGAACCTCGGTGAGTTTTGCTGTCGTTGTTATCAGTTTCTTTTGCTTATGTTTCAATGAACCTCGGTGAGTTTTGCTGTCGTTGTTATCAGTTTCTTTTGCTTATGTTTCAATGAACCTCGGTGAGTTTTGCTGTCGTTGTTATCAGTTTCTTTTGCTTATGTTTCAATGAACCTCGGTGAGTTTTGCTGTCGTTGTTATCAGTTTCTTTTGCTTATGTTTCAATGAACCTCGGTGAGTTTTGCTGTCGTTGTTATCAGTTTCTTTTGCTTATGTTTCAATGAACCTCGGTGAGTTTTGCTGTCGTTGTTATCAGTTTCTTTTGCTTATGTTTCAATGAACCTCGGTGAGTTTTGCTGTCGTTGTTATCAGTTTCTTTTGCTTATGTTTCAATGAACCTCGGTGAGTTTTGCTGTCGTTGTTATCAGTTTCTTTTGCTTATGTTTCAATGAACCTCGGTGAGTTTTGCTGTCGTTGTTATCAGTTTCTTTTGCTTATGTTTCAATGAACCTCGGTGAGTTTTGCTGTCGTTGTTATCAGTTTCTTTTGCTTATGTTTCAATGAACCTCGGTGAGTTTTGCTGTCGTTGTTATCAGTTTGTTTCTTTTTTTGCTGTCGTTGTTATCAGTTTCAATGAACCTCGGTGAGTTTTGCTGTCGTTGTTATCAGTTTCTTTTGCTTATGTTTCAATGAACCTCGGTGAGTTTTGCTGTCGTTGTTATCAGTTTCTTTTGCTTATGTTTCAATGAACCTCGGTGAGTTTTGCTGTCGTTGTTATCAGTTTCTTTTGCTTATGTTTCAATGAACCTCGGTGAGTTTTGCTGTCGTTGTTATCAGTTTCTTTTGCTTATGTTTCAATGAACCTCGGTGAGTTTTGCTGTCGTTGTTATCAGTTTCTTTTGCTTATGTTTCAATGAACCTCGGTGAGTTTTGCTGTCGTTGTTATCAGTTTCTTTTGCTTATGTTTCAATGAACCTCGGTGAGTTTTGCTGTCGTTGTTATCAGTTTCTTTTGCTTATGTTTCAATGAACCTCGGTGAGTTTTGCTGTCGTTGTTATCAGTTTCTTTTGCTTATGTTTCAATGAACCTCGGTGAGTTTTGCTGTCGTTGTTATCAGTTTCTTTTGCTTATGTTTCAATGAACCTCGGTGAGTTTTGCTGTCGTTGTTATCAGTTTCTTTTGCTTATGTTTCAATGAACCTCGGTGAGTTTTGCTGTCGTTGTTATCAGTTTCTTTTGCTTATGTTTCAATGAACCTCGGTGAGTTTTGCTGTCGTTGTTATCAGTTTCTTTTGCTTATGTTTCAATGAACCTCGGTGAGTTTTGCTGTCGTTGTTATCAGTTTCTTTTGCTTATGTTTCAATGAACCTCGGTGAGTTTTGCTGTCGTTGTTATCAGTTTCTTTTGCTTATGTTTCAATGAACCTCGGTGAGTTTTGCTGTCGTTGTTATCAGTTTCTTTTGCTTATGTTTCAATGAACCTCGGTGAGTTTTGCTGTCGTTGTTATCAGTTTCTTTTGCTTATGTTTCAATGAACCTCGGTGAGTTTTGCTGTCGTTGTTATCAGTTTCTTTTGCTTATGTTTCAATGAACCTCGGTGAGTTTTGCTGTCGTTGTTATCAGTTTCTTTTGCTTATGTTTCAATGAACCTCGGTGAGTTTTGCTGTCGTTGTTATCAGTTTCTTTTGCTTATGTTTCAATGAACCTCGGTGAGTTTTGCTGTCGTTGTTATCAGTTTCTTTTGCTTATGTTTCAATGAACCTCGGTGAGTTTTGAACCTCGCTGTCGTTGTTATCAGTTTCTTTTGCTTATGTTTCAATGAACCTCGGTGAGTTTTGCTGTCGTTGTTATCAGTTTCTTTTGCTTATGTTTCAATGAACCTCGGTGAGTTTTGCTGTCGTTGTTATCAGTTTCTTTTGCTTATGTTTCAATGAACCTCGGTGAGTTTTGCTGTCGTTGTTATCAGTTTCTTTTGCTTATGTTTCAATGAACCTCGGTGAGTTTTGCTGTCGTTGTTATCAGTTTCTTTTGCTTATGTTTCAATGAACCTCGGTGAGTTTTGCTGTCGTTGTTATCAGTTTCTTTTGCTTATGTTTCAATGAACCTCGGTGAGTTTTGCTGTCGTTGTTATCAGTTTCTTTTGCTTATGTTTCAATGAACCTCGGTGAGTTTTGCTGCGTTGTTGTTATCAGTTTCTTTTGCTTATGTTTCAATGAACCTCGTTGAGTTTTGCTGTCGTTGTTATCAGTTTCTTTTGCTTATGTTTCAATGAACCTCGGTGAGTTTTGCTGTCGTTGTTATCAGTTTCTTTTGCTTATGTTTCAATGAACCTCGGTGAGTTTTGCTGTCGTTGTTATCAGTTTCTTTTGCTTATGTTTCAATGAACCTCGGTGAGTTTTGCTGTCGTTGTTATCAGTTTCTTTTGCTTATGTTTCAATGAACCTCGGTGAGTTTTGCTGTCGTTGTTATCAGTTTCTTTTGCTTATGTTTCAATGAACCTCGGTGAGTTTTGCTGTCGTTGTTATCAGTTTCTTTTGCTTATGTTTCAATGAACCTCGGTGAGTTTTGCTGTCGTTGTTATCAGTTTCTTTTGCTTATGTTTCAATGAACCTCGGTGAGTTTTGCTGTCGTTGTTATCAGTTTCTTTTGCTTATGTTTCAATGAACCTCGGTGAGTTTTGCTGTCGTTGTTATCAGTTTCTTTTGCTTATGTTTCAATGAACCTCGGTGAGTTTTGCTGTCGTTGTTATCAGTTTCTTTTGCTTATGTTTCAATGAACCTCGGTGAGTTTTGCTGTCGTTGTTATCAGTTTCTTTTGCTTATGTTTCAATGAACCTCGGTGAGTTTTGCTGTCGTTGTTATCAGTTTCTTTTGCTTATGTTTCAATGAACCTCGGTGAGTTTTGCTGTCGTTGTTATCAGTTTCTTTTGCTTATGTTTCAATGAACCTCGGTGAGTTTTGCTGTCGTTGTTATCAGTTTCTTTTGCTTATGTTTCAATGAACCTCGGTGAGTTTTGTTGTCATTGTTATCAGTTTCTTTTGCTTATGTTTCAATGAACCTCGGTGAGTTTTGCTGTCGTTGTTATCAGTTTCTTTTGCTTATGTTTCAATGAACCTCGGTGAGTTTTGCTGTCGTTGTTATCAGTTTCTTTTGCTTATGTTTCAATGAACCTCGATGAGTTTTGCTGTCGTTGTTATCAGTTTCTTTTGCTTATGTTTCAATGAACCTCGTGAGTTTTGCTGTCGTTGTTATCAGTTTCTTTTGCTTATGTTTCAATGAACCTCGGTGAGTTTTGCTGTCGTTTTTATCAGTTTCTTTTGCTTATGTTCCAATGAACCTCGGTGAGTTTTGCTGTCGTTGTTATCAGTTTCTTTTGCTTATGTTTCAATGAACCTCGGTGAGTTTTGCTGTCGTTGTTATCAGTTTCTTTTGCTTATGTTTCAATGAACCTCGGTGAGTTTTGCTGTCGTTGTTATCAGTTTCTTTTGCTTATGTTTCAATGAACCTCGGTGAGTTTTGCTGTCGTTGTTATCAGTTTCTTTTGCTTATGTTTCAATGAACCTCGGTGAGTTTTGCTGTCGTTGTTATCAGTTTCTTTTGCTTATGTTTCAATGAACCTCGGTGAGTTTTGCTGTCGTTGTTATCAGTTTCTTTTGCTTATGTTTCAATGAACCTCGGTGAGTTTTGCTGTCGTTGTTATCAGTTTCTTTTGCTTATGTTTCAATGAACCTCGGTGAGTTTTGCTGTGTGTGTTATCGTTATCAGTTTCTTTTGCTTATGTTTCAATGAACCTCGGTGAGTTTTGCTGTCGTTGTTATCAGTTTCTTTTGCTTATGTTTCAATGAACCTCGGTGAGTTTTGCTGTCGTTGTTATCAGTTTCTTTTGCTTATGTTTCAATGAACCTCGGTGAGTTTTGCTGTCGTTGTTATCAGTTTCTTTTGCTTATGTTTCAATGAACCTCGGTGAGTTTTGCTGTCGTTGTTATCAGTTTCTTTTGCTTATGTTTCAATGAACCTCGGTGAGTTTTGCTGTCGTTGTTATCAGTTTCTTTTGCTTATGTTTCAATGAACCTCGGTGAGTTTTGCTGTCGTTGTTATCAGTTTCTTTTGCTTATGTTTCAATGAACCTCGGTGAGTTTTGCTGTCGTTGTTATCAGTTTCTTTTGCTTATGTTTCAATGAACCTCGGTGAGTTTTGCTGTCGTTGTTATCAGTTTCTTTTGCTTATGTTTCAATGAACCTCGGTGAGTTTTGCTGTCGTTGTTATCAGTTTCTTTTGCTTATGTTTCAATGAACCTCGGTGAGTTTTGCTGTCGTTGTTATCAGTTTCTTTTGCTTATGTTTCAATGAACCTCGGTGAGTTTTGCTGTCGTTGTTATCAGTTTCTTTTGCTTATGTTTCAATGAACCTCGGTGAGTTTTGCTGTCGTTGTTATCAGTTTCTTTTGCTTATGTTTCAATGAACCTCGGTGAGTTTTGCTGTCGTTGTTATCAGTTTCTTTTGCTTATGTTTCAATGAACCTCGGTGAGTTTTGCTGTCGTTGTTATCAGTTTCTTTTGCTTATGTTTCAATGAACCTCGGTGAGTTTTGCTGTCGTTGTTATCAGTTTCTTTTGCTTATGTTTCAATGAACCTCGGTGAGTTTTGCTGTCGTTGTTATCAGTTTCTTTTGCTTATGTTTCAATGAACCTCGGTGAGTTTTGCTGTCGTTGTTATCAGTTTCTTTTGCTTATGTTTCAATGAACCTCGGTGAGTTTTGCTGTCGTTGTTATCAGTTTCTTTTGCTTATGTTTCAATGAACCTCGGTGAGTTTTGCTGTCGTTGTTATCAGTTTCTTTTGCTTATGTTTCAATGAACCTCGGTGAGTTTTGCTGTCGTTGTTATCAGTTTCTTTTGCTTATGTTTCAATGAACCTCGGTGAGTTTTGCTGTCGTTGTTATCAGTTTCTTTTGCTTATGTTTCAATGAACCTCGGTGAGTTTTGCTGTCGTTGTTATCAGTTTCTTTTGCTTATGTTTCAATGAACCTCGGTGAGTTTTGCTGTCGTTGTTATCAGTTTCTTTTGCTTATGTTTCAATGAACCTCGGTGAGTTTTGCTGTCGTTGTTATCAGTTTCTTTTGCTTATGTTTCAATGAACCTCGGTGAGTTTTGCTGTCGTTGTTATCAGTTTCTTTTGCTTATGTTTCAATGAACCTCGGTGAGTTTTGCTGTCGTTGTTATCAGTTTCTTTTGCTTATGTTTCAATGAACCTCGGTGAGTTTTGCTGTCGTTGTTATCAGTTTCTTTTGCTTATGTTTCAATGAACCTCGGTGAGTTTTGCTGTCGTTGTTATCAGTTTCTTTTGCTTATGTTTCAATGAACCTCGGTGAGTTTTGCTGTCGTTGTTATCAGTTTCTTTTGCTTATGTTTCAATGAACCTCGGTGAGTTTTGCTGTCGTTGTTATCAGTTTCTTTTGCTTATGTTTCAATGAACCTCGGTGAGTTTTGCTGTCGTTGTTATCAGTTTCTTTTGCTTATGTTTCAATGAACCTCGGTGAGTTTTGCTGTCGTTGTTATCAGTTTCTTTTGCTTATGTTTCAATGAACCTCGGTGAGTTTTGCTGTCGTTGTTATCAGTTTCTTTTGCTTATGTTTCAATGAACCTCGGTGAGTTTTGCTGTCGTTGTTATCAGTTTCTTTTGCTTATGTTTCAATGAACCTCGGTGAGTTTTTTTGCTGTCGTTGTTATCAGTTTCTTTTGCTTATGTTTCAATGAACCTCGGTGAGTTTTGCTGTCGTTGTTATCAGTTTCTTTGTTTCAATGAACCTCGGTGAGTTTTGCTTATGTTTCTTTTGCTTATGTTTCAATGAACCTCGGTGAGTTTTGCTGTCGTTGTTATCAGTTTCTTTTGCTTATGTTTCAATGAACCTCGGTGAGTTTTGCTGTCGTTGTTATCAGTTTCTTTTGCTTATGTTTCAATGAACCTCGGTGAGTTTTGCTGTCGTTGTTATCAGTTTCTTTTGCTTATGTTTCAATGAACCTCGGTGAGTTTTGCTGTCGTTGTTATCAGTTTCTTTTGCTTATGTTTCAATGAACCTCGGTGAGTTTTGCTGTCGTTGTTATCAGTTTCTTTTGCTTATGTTTCAATGAACCTCGGTGAGTTTTGCTGTCGTTGTTATCAGTTTCTTTTGCTTATGTTTCAATGAACCTCGGTGAGTTTTGCTGTCGTTGTTATCAGTTTCTTTTGCTTATGTTTCAATGAACCTCGGTGAGTTTTGCTGTCGTTGTTATCAGTTCCTTTTGCTTATGTTTCAATGAACCTCGGTGAGTTTTGCTGTCGTTGTTATCAGTTTCTTTTGCTTATGTTTCAATGAACCTCGGTGAGTTTTGCTGTCGTTGTTATCAGTTTCTTTTGCTTATGTTTCAATGAACCTCGGTGAGTTTTGCTGTCGTTGTTATCAGTTTCTTTTGCTTATGTTTCAATGAACCTCGGTGAGTTTTGCTGTCGTTGTTATCAGTTTCTTTTGCTTATGTTTCAATGAACCTCGGTGAGTTTTGCTGTCGTTGTTATCAGTTTCTTTTGCTTATGTTTCAATGAACCTCGGTGAGTTTTGCTGTCGTTGTTATCAGTTTCTTTTGCTTATGTTTCAATGAACCTCGGTGAGTTTTGCTGTCGTTGTTATCAGTTTCTTTTGCTTATGTTTCAATGAACCTCGGTGAGTTTTGCTGTCGTTGTTATCAGTTTCTTTTGCTTATGTTTCAATGAACCTCGGTGAGTTTTGCTGTCGTTGTTATCAGTTTCTTTTGCTTATGTTTCAATGAACCTCGGTGAGTTTTGCTGTCGTTGTTATCAGTTTCTTTTGCTTATGTTTCAATGAACCTCGGTGAGTTTTGCTGTCGTTGTTATCAGTTTCTTTTGCTTATGTTTCAATGAACCTCGGTGAGTTTTGCTGTCGTTGTTATCAGTTTCTTTTGCTTATGTTTTCATGAACCTCGAACTGTCGTTGTTATCAGTTTCTTTTGCTTATGTTTTGAACCTCGGTGAGTTTTGCTGTCGTTGTTATCAGTTTCTTTTGCTTATGTTTCAATGAACCTCGGTGAGTTTTGCTGTCGTTGTTATCAGTTTTTTTTTTGCTTATGTTTCAATGAACCTCGGTGAGTTTTGCTGTCGTTGTTATCAGTTTCTTTTGCTTATGTTTCAATGAACCTCGGTGAGTTTTGCTGTCGTTGTTATCAGTTTCTTTTGCTTATGTTTCAATGAACCTCGGTGAGTTTTGCTGTCGTTGTTATCAGTTTCTTTTGCTTATGTTTCAATGAACCTCGGTGAGTTTTGCTGTCGTTGTTATCAGTTTCTTTTGCTTATGTTTCAATGAACCTCGGTGAGTTTTGCTGTCGTTGTTATCAGTTTCTTTTGCTTATGTTTCAATGAACCTCGGTGAGTTTTGCTGTCGTTGTTATCAGTTTCTTTTGCTTATGTTTCAATGAACCTCGGTGAGTTTTGCTGTCGTTGTTATCAGTTTCTTTTGCTTATGTTTCAATGAACCTCGGTGAGTTTTGCTGTCGTTGTTATCAGTTTCTTTTGCTTATGTTTCAATGAACCTCGGTGAGTTTTGCTGTCGTTGTTATCAGTTTCTTTTGCTTATGTTTCAATGAACCTCGGTGAGTTTTGCTGTCGTTGTTATCAGTTTCTTTTGCTTATGTTTCAATGAACCTCGGTGAGTTTTGCTGTCGTTGTTATCAGTTTCTTTTGCTTATGTTTCAATGAACCTCGGTGAGTTTTGCTGTCGTTGTTATCAGTTTCTTTTGCTTATGTTTCAATGAACCTCGGTGAGTTTTGCTGTCGTTGTTATCAGTTTCTTTTGCTTATGTTTCAATGAACCTCGGTGAGTTTTGCTGTCGTTGTTATCAGTTTCTTTTGCTTATGTTTCAATGAACCTCGGTGAGTTTTGCTGTCGTTGTTATCAGTTTCTTTTGCTTATGTTTCAATGAACCTCGGTGAGTTTTGCTGTCGTTGTTATCAGTTTCTTTTGCTTATGTTTCAATGAACCTCGGTGAGTTTTGCTGTCGTTGTTATCAGTTTCTTTTGCTTATGTTTCAATGAACCTCGGTGAGTTTTGCTGTCGTTGTTATCAGTTTCTTTTGCTTATGTTTCAATGAACCTCGGTGAGTTTTGCTGTCGTTGTTATCGTTGTTATCAATGTTTCTGTCTCGGCTTATGTTTCAATGTTTTTTGCTGTCGTTGTTATCAGTTTCTTTTTTATGTTTCAATGAACCTCGGTGAGTTTTGCTGTCGTTGTTATCAGTTTCTTTTGCTTATGTTTCAATGAACCTCGGTGAGTTTTGCTGTCGTTGTTATCAGTTTCTTTTGCTTATGTTTCAATGAACCTCGGTGAGTTTTGCTGTCGTTGTTATCAGTTTCTTTTGCTTATGTTTCAATGAACCTCGGTGAGTTTTGCTGTCGTTGTTATCAGTTTCTTTTGCTTATGTTTCAATGAACCTCGGTGAGTTTTGCTGTCGTTGTTATCAGTTTCTTTTGCTTATGTTTCAATGAACCTCGGTGAGTTTTGCTGTCGTTGTTATCAGTTTCTTTTGCTTATGTTTCAATGAACCTCGGTGAGTTTTGCTGTCGTTGTTATCAGTTTCTTTTGCTTATGTTTCAATGAACCTCGGTGAGTTTTATCAGCTGTCGTTGTTATCAGTTTCTTTTATCAGCTTTTGCTTATGTTTCAATGAACCTCGGTGAGTTTTGCTGTCGTTGTTATCAGTTTCTTTTGCTTATGTTTCAATGAACCTCGGTGAGTTTTGCTGTCGTTGTTATCAGTTTCTTTTGCTTATGTTTCAATGAACCTCGGTGAGTTTTGCTGTCGTTGTTATCAGTTTCTTTTGCTTATGTTTCAATGAACCTCGGTGAGTTTTGCTGTCGTTGTTATCAGTTTCTTTTGCTTATGTTTCAATGAACCTCGGTGAGTTTTGCTGTCGTTGTTATCAGTTTCTTTTGCTTATGTTTCAATGAACCTCGGTGAGTTTTGCTGTCGTTGTTATCAGTTTCTTTTGCTTATGTTTCAATGAACCTCGGTGAGTTTTGCTGTCGTTGTTATCAGTTTCTTTTGCTTATGTTTTGTTATCAATGTTTCAATGAACCTCGGTGAGTTTTGCTGTCGTTGTTATCAGTTTCTTTTGCTTATGTTTCAATGAACCTCGGTGAGTTTTGCTGTCGTTGTTATCAGTTTCTTTTGCTTATGTTTCAATGAACCTCGGTGAGTTTTGCTGTCGTTGTTATCAGTTTCTTTTGCTTATGTTTCAATGAACCTCGGTGAGTTTTGCTGTCGTTGTTATCAGTTTCTTTTGCTTATGTTTTAATGAACCTCGGTGAGTTTTGCTGTCGTTGTTATCAGTTTCTTTTGCTTATGTTTCAATGAACCTCGGTGAGTTTTGCTGTCGTTGTTATCAGTTTCTTTTGCTTATGTTTCAATGAACCTCGGTGAGTTTTGCTGTCGTTGTTATCAGTTTCTTTTGCTTATGTTTCAATGAACCTCGGTGAGTTTTGCTGTCGTTGTTATCAGTTTCTTTTGCTTATGTTTCAATGAACCTCGGTGAGTTTTGCTGTCGTTGTTATCAGTTTCTTTTGCTTATGTTTCAATGAACCTCGGTGAGTTTTGCTGTCGTTGTTATCAGTTTCTTTTGCTTATGTTTCAATGAACCTCGGTGAGTTTTGTCTTGTCGTTGTTATCAACCTCGTTTCTTTGTGCTTATTTTGCTGTTTGTTTGTTTCAATGAACCTCGGTGAGTTTTGCTGTCGTTGTTATCAGTTTCTTTTGCTTATGTTTCAATGAACCTCGGTGAGTTTTGCTGTCGTTGTTATCAGTTTCTTTTGCTTATGTTTCAATGAACCTCGGTGAGTTTTGCTGTCGTGAGTGTTTGTTATCAGTTTCTTTTGCTTATGTTTCAATGAACCTCGGTGAGTTTTGCTGTCGTTGTTATCAGTTTCTTTTGCTTATGTTTCAATGAACCTCGGTGAGTTTTGCTGTCGTTGTTATCAGTTTCTTTTGCTTATGTTTCAATGAACCTCGGTGAGTTTTGCTGTCGTTGTTATCAGTTTCTTTTGCTTATGTTTCAATGAACCTCGGTGAGTTTTGCTGTCGTTGTTATCAGTTTCTTTTGCTTATGTTTCAATGAACCTCGGTGAGTTTTGCTGTCGTTGTTATCAGTTTCTTTTGCTTATGTTTCAATGAACCTCGGTGAGTTTTGCTGTCGTTGTTATCAGTTTCTTTTGCTTATGTTTCAATGAACCTCGGTGAGTTTTGCTGTCGTTGTTATCAGTTTCTTTTGCTTATGTTTCAATGAACCTCGGTGAGTTTTGCTGTCGTTGTTATCAGTTTCTTTTGCTTATGTTTCAATGAACCTCGGTGAGTTTTGCTGTCGTTGTTATCAGTTTCTTTTGCTTATGTTTCAATGAACCTCGGTGAGTTTTGCTGTCGTTGTTATCAGTTTCTTTTGCTTATGTTTCAATGAACCTCGGTGAGTTTTGCTGTCGTTGTTATCAGTTTCTTTTGCTTATGTTTCAATGAACCTCGGTGAGTTTTGCTGTCGTTGTTATCAGTTTCTTTTGCTTATGTTTCAATGAACCTCGGTGAGTTTTGCTGTCGTTGTTATCAGTTTCTTTTGCTTATGTTTCAATGAACCTCGGTGAGTTTTGCTGTCGTTGTTATCAGTTTCTTTTGCTTATGTTTCAATGAACCTCGGTGAGTTTTGCTGTCGTTGTTATCAGTTTCTTTTGCTTATGTTTCAATGAACCTCGGTGAGTTTTGCTGTCGTTGTTATCAGTTTCTTTTGCTTATGTTTCAATGAACCTCGGTGAGTTTTGCTGTCGTTGTTATCAGTTTCTTTTGCTTATGTTTCAATGAACCTCGGTGAGTTTTGCTGTCGTTGTTATCAGTTTCTTTTGCTTATGTTTTAATGAACCTCGGTGAGTTTTGCTGTCGTTGTTATCAGTTTCTTTTGCTTATGTTTCAATGAACCTCGGTGAGTTTGGCTGTCGTTGTTATCAGTTTCTTTTGCTTATGTTTCAATGAACCTCGGTGAGTTTGGCTGTCGTTGTCCTATTATTCCATAAATATCTATTTCAAATTTCATGTCCTTTGCAGGTTAAGTGGGTTAAAGGTTAAATGTTTGAAACGTTCTTTCTGACTTTCTACAAATGAATGAATAAATGTCTGTATTTGAAAATAATAACCTTCACTAGAAACGATCAAACTTGGAAGTTTAATTCCGTCATTACGTTTTTTGAATAACGAAGTTTAATAAATACCGTATTTTCTTGAGTAATTCTACCAAATTTAACAATATGACATCAAGTTTCTCTATTGTATAGCTCTCGACTATGTTCATTATTCTTAATTGAAGGTCCCCCAGTGGCTTAGTGGTATGTCTGCGGACGTACAACGCTAAAAACCTGGTTTCGATACTCGTGATGGGCTTAGCACAGATAGCTTATTTACTAGCTTTGTGCTTAATTCAAAATAATAACGACAACTAAACTCAAGACCACTGGGCAAGGACATTAGAGGAAGCTAAGCAAACACAGTTGTTATTTCAACTATAAAGCTGTCTTGGATGATCTATACTGACCAGATTTCCTTTGTATCGTTTGGTAGAGAAAATTAAGAGCACAAGACAGGTCAATAGGAAACAATAGAAAACACAAAACTATAGAACTAATTGACTTGAATACTATAAAAAAAAAGAATGACGAGAATTTCCAAGTCCACAGATTGTCTTCTCAAATGTACAGTCCACGCTCAACCTTAAGCAAAGCAAGGTGTACAAGTATTTTATGTTAACTTTTCAATATGCCAATACACGTGATAGCAAAAGTATTAATAGCAAAGATTACAGCGTCTAGCTTTTACTTTAGTAAATAAAGTAGTCCATGTTAGCAGCTTGAGATATCTGTTCAAATAATGTCATAACTGCAGTAAGATTGGTTTTGGTTTTGTTTTGAATTTCGCGCAAAGCTACACGAGGGATATTTGCGCTAGCCGTCCCCATTTTAGTAGTGTAGAACTAGAGGGAATACAGCTAGTCATCACCAGTCACCGCCAACTCTTGGGCTACTCTTTTACCAACGAATAATGGGATTGACCGTATCTTTATAACGCCCTTACGACTGAAAAGGCGTGTATGTTTGGTACGACGGGGATTCGAACCCGCGACCCTCGGATTACGAGTCGAGTGCCTTAACCACCTGTCCAGTAACCGTCTGACTGTTCTCTGGCGGACACTGGTTCGAAACTAGATTCGTAGGGATATAAACGCCGAGGCTTTTCACTTGGCCACAAGTAGGGTTGCTAGAAAATTCGATCAATTATCTTTTATAATTTTGTTATTAACTTATTATATCATTAAGAATACCGATAAAGTAAATGAATCATTAATTATTGTTGTTTTCTTAGCAAAAAGCTACAAAATGGGCTATCTGCATTCCGGCCACAGTGTTGTAAACAAGTGCACTTACTGCTGACCAACCGATTTGAAATGAAATTAACGTATGAAATATCTAGTTTATTTTTTTCTAAGTTAAATGCATCGTTGTCTTCTTAAAATATCAACCACTGGGAAAACTATTTTCCATGTCGAACACTAACAACACTTTGAAATGAATATGTTTTACTTTTGTACATCATGTCTTTACTGCGAGTTGATTTAAATAAAGAACAAAAAAGGAAAGAAAAATGAACATTATCGAACAGCAATAATATAAATAATACAAAACTAGAAATGAGGTTGTACCTAGTTTTTTATCAAAATTATAAAATTCTGTTGAAGTGCCTTTGGATAATCAATCAGAACAATATTAAGTAGGTATAACGTTCTTTTTAGTACAAGGAAAAAAAACTCTGTTCATAATTGCGAATACTTTATACGTTTAGCCTAACAACTTCATTTTTACACTATATTACTGACACTCCAGTAATTTTCTAATCATTTAGAGTACTTAGTGCCTTATAGACTGACCAATGACCTGCCGACCTTTTGCCTCTCTCAAGTCTAACTTATATTTTTTACACCTAACTTCATAACAAAATATTATGATTTCACGTTTGAGACCCGTTACCACAAGAAAGAGATGTGCACTTTGAGTAGTTTGCTTGCCAAAAGAGTGACAGTCACTACCTAACCAGACAATATTAGCTTAAGATTCAGCAGTGGATACAGAACTAGTTTCATTCCCCCTAATCTGTTCTCCAGTTAGACAGACTTTCGATTCCCCACAGGGAACACAGAAATATCTCAATGTGACTTTGGCATAAAAGAAACAAACTCACTGATATTATATATATTTAGAACCATGGTACCTGTCTTCTATTTGAAACGATACGCACTCAAAGTTCAATATTTACTTTCATAAATGACAGAATAACAGGCTTGAACAATGTTGATGGCGAATTTAATTTAATAACTAGGATATTCTACACTAAGCTATTAGTTGATATAATTTAGTGTAGAACTGAAAATGTAACTTAACTTTAAAATACAAATGTAAATTAACTAAATGTTATTGTTGAATAACTGAAACGTTCAACAATTACTTTTACTTGTAGATGGTTTAATCAACTCACAGTTTTGTCTCTGAGTGAATCCAAGAATGCGACACAATTAACGTTTTTGAAATAGTTTAAATCCCTGGATCAATTTTTCCCACCCTGGGGACGGGCATTTTGCTTGTTTGTGTATTATGTATTAAGGCCAGCTATTGTGTAGCTTTGTGCGAAAGATTTAACATT
This sequence comes from Tachypleus tridentatus, assembly GCF_004210375.1. NCBI lineage: Eukaryota > Metazoa > Arthropoda > Merostomata > Xiphosura > Limulidae > Tachypleus > Tachypleus tridentatus. The sequence goes on from NC_134825.1 coordinate 120,300,897, forward strand.
TTGAATCAACATCACAATTAATTTATATTTTCAACAGAAAACTACAAGTTCTTTAGATTTGCAAAACAATGTCCACTTTTTTAATCCTACTTGTTCTTAGTAAACCAGTTTAAAACAATTTAAAATCCAAACGTGCTATGAAACAAATATACTCTTCTCTGTGGTTCACTTTTCATCTTGTTACATTGTATAAAAACTATTCTGATGGAAAAAGAGATTCGTTGTGAATGAATAAGAGAAAGTACTGAATTAAGGTTCAATTTTTTTTAATTTCTTAAGTATGAACTTGATTAATTAACCTGCTTTAGAAAACTAATATACTTCAAATTCAATTGAAGAATTCAAACGTGGTTGAAAATAGTAGTATGAACATTTCTGAATTGATATGGTATTTGACACGGCTGATTAGTAAACTCATACGTTGTTTTAAGGTGTTGTTTCGGTTGAAACTCATGCGTTGTTTCAATGTGCTGTTTCGGTTGAAACTCATGCGTTGTTTTAAGGTGTTGTTTCGGTTGAAACTCATGCGTTGTTTCAATGTGCTGTTTCGGTTGAAACTCATGCGTTGTTTTAAGGTGCTGTTTCGGTTGAAACTCATGCGTTGTTTTAAGGTGCTGTTTCGGTTGAAACTCATGCGTTGTTTTAAGGTGCTGTTTCGGATGAAACTCATGCGTTGTTTTAAGGTGTTGATTTGGTTGAAACTCATGCGTTGTTTTAAGGTGCTGTTTCGGTTGAAACCATCAAATGCTAATTTAATCTTTTTTTGTTAGTGTTTTCTCAATGAGTGTGTTTTTTTTTATAGCAAAACCACATCGGGCACTCTGCTGAGCCCACCGAATGGAATCGAAACCCTGATTTTAGCGTTGTATATCAGAAGACTTACCGCTGTACTAGTGGGGGGCGTTTTTTTCAATGATGTGTTTTAACAGAGAATTATCTTTTAATTTCCTATCAGAATATGATGTATAAATATGTATATTTGTTAAACATTGAAAACGTGTGTGGTAATGGTAAAATATTCGATGACACAAACATAACTTGACAGAATGTGCAAGGTTTGTCAAACAAACAAAATCGAAACGAACAGATAAAGTAAACAAATAGATATGAAAGATGATTGTAAAATAATTATTGCCCTATAAAGCATTTTACAAGTCGACAGCACGCGCAAACGACCTTTCGTTTGTTCTTTAGCGCCAAAGCTATATACAATGCGTTATCTGTGTTCTATCTACTGCAGGTATCGAAACCAAATTTGTAGCGTTAAAAACTCTCAGAAATAATGCTGAACCACAGAGAACGCAATGAAGCTTGTTTTGTTCTTGAATTTCATGCAAAGATACACGAAGCTTATTGCGCTATTTGTCACTAATTTAGCAGTGTAAGACTAGAGGGAAGGCAGCTAGTCATAATAACCCCTCGCCAACTCGTGGGCTACTATTTTACCAACGAATAGTGGGATTGACCGCACATTATAACGCTCCGAGGGATAAAAAGTCGGGCATGTTTAGTACAACGAGGATTCGAACCCGCGACGCTAAGATTACGATTCTAACGCCTTAACCTACCTAGCCATGCTGAACTACGAGATTAAGTTAGAAATATATTTGTTTTCGTAAATAATAAATGACTACTTTCTGGATAATATGATTTTAGTTAATCTCTACACGAAATATTTAGGTCTCACAACTGGACGAAGTCACTACTTTTCGCAGTAATTAGTGTTGTTAACTGTTTACCTTAATATCATACTGAACTGCAGTTTGCACGCGACTCCGTATCACTGGAAACCACGTACCTTAAAAAGCTATAATCCTACAGACAGCTTGATAAATAAATGGTCTTCAAAAATGGGCCCGGCATGGCCAAGTGTGTTAAGGCGTGCGACTCGTAATCTGAGGGTCGCGGGTTCGCATCCCGGTCGCGCCAAATATGCTCACCCTTTCAGCCGTGGGCGCGCCAAATATGCTCACCCTTTCAGCCGTGGGGCGCGTTATAATGTGACGGTCAATCCCACTATTCGTTGGTAAAAGAGTAGCCCAAGAGTTGGCGGTGGGTGGTGATGACTAGCTGCCTTCCCTCTAGTCTTACACTGCTAAATTAGGGACGGCTAGCACAGATAGCCCTCGAGTAGCTTTGTGCGAAATTCCAAAACAAACAAACAAGTCTTCAAAAATTGACTGACAAAAACAAACTAATCTCTTTACTAATTCCATCTGACAACGTTTAAACATTTTTGTAAATATTTATATTGTTTTATTCATAATTTCAGTATTTTGGGCCCAGTATGTATTTCTTTGTATTGTAACCAACTGGGAAATGTTCTATGTGATCACAATCTGAGAGAATTTGGTTAAAAATTACAAGAACACTTTAAATGTCTAAATTATAGGTAACAAATAATATGTGAAATGTAATGTGTCTGATCTCGGAAAACATAAACGTGTCGAAACGCGAAAAGTTTTTACGTTTCGCACAATAATTTAAGGCACCTTTGTCGCTAATTTTCAAAGATATAACCTGCAGTAACACCAAATGAATATTAAACATACGGTTGTTATTTACACAAATTATAAACTGGGTCTTTACGAAATTGTTCTGAGTAACTAGTAGATATTTGAACAAACCGAGTAGAATATATTACGTTGTTAACTTATCATGTGGAAATATCAGGTCTGTAAAATTCGTCTTCATATTACAATTATTTTACTAAAACAAGTCTTAACGACGTTATATTGTTTACTGTAGCAGCTATAATGTTACATCATAAAATAAATAACGTTCGTAATATTCAAAGGTTATTTCACGAATATAAAAACACTGAAAATTGTTATAACTAGATTCACTGTTTATTATTTCTGAGGCCTATCCTCTTAGGAGTTTTCTGGTCTCTGTTTATTTTACATAAATGCTGAAGAAAAAATGGGATATTTCTTTAAACTTTGGAATATCTACCACACATATGTTTATCTTTCCAGTTTATGGCTCTGAGAAACGCGAAATGAAAGTAACAAATATAGGATATCGGTAATTCTTTCTTATTTCAAACTGGGAAAGTGATATACATAAGGGTATACTGTTCACACACGAATATATACAATATGTATATGATATGCGCAATTACATGACCAGGAGGAGCGATAGTGAGCTTAATGTTTCTGGTGCATCAGGGAAAGTTTTGTGCTTTGACCACTGTATATATTTCATCCTTTAGCTGTTGAGTTTCTAGCTGTATGTTAATAGAGTTCCAAAGTTACCAACAAGCAAATTAAAATACCTTTTGTGTTACACCCCTAAACCAGAGCGGTTAGTTTAATTGTATTAGGCAAAGACTTTTTCTCAGTACTCAGCATTTCTTTGGTTTTTTTCTATGGCAAAGCCACATCGGGTCATCTGCTGAGCCCACCGAGGGGAACCGAACCCCTGATTTTAGCGTTGTAAATCCTTAGGCTTACCGCTGTACTAGTGCGGAGGGGGTATTACTCAACATTTAGAATTTGATATTATAAAGTATAAAGTGCAAATTTATCGAATTAACTATCACTTAACTTTATAAGCCGTCTTAAGGTTTTAAGATTGTTCAAGATAAAAATATGTTCTTGATAAATACGATTACAATTTTTTCTTACACACACTGAAACACAGTTAGTATTACCAACTGTAATAATTATTTAGAGCTCTCATTGGCTTAATAATAAGCCTGAATGATACACAGTTCAAAAGCCGGGTTTCGATACTCTTGGTAAGCACTTCGGGTTTCACAACAAAAGAAACAAACATTACTTCAATAATCGCACGCATGACCAGGTGGTTAGGACGCTAAGAACGTAATATAAGGAACAAGAGTTCGAATCCCTGTCACATCAAGCATGCTTGCCCTTTTACCCGTGAGGACGTTATAATGTGATAGTCAATCCTATTCTTCGTTGATAAAGTCCAGCTCAAGAGTTGGCGGTGGGTGGTGATGACTGGCTGCATTCCCCATAGGTTTATACTGTTAAATTAGAGACGACTTGCTGAGCTAGCCTTCGTGTAGCTTTGCACAAAATTCAAAATACAAACAAATTAAATTATCAGTATTCACTGCACTGGAATGCTCGCCCTTTCAGCCGTGGGGACGTTATAATGTTACGGTCAGTCCCAATATTCGTTGATAAAAGAGTAGCCCAAGAGTTGGCTGTGGTTGGTGATGACTAAATTAGAGACGGCTAGCGCAGATAGCCTTCGTGTAGCTTTGCGTGAAATTCAAAACACCGAACTGAAATTATCCGTGTCAGTAAACTTAGAGGGTAATTTGTTTGCTACATGCTGTTTAAATTGTGATTCTGTTGAAAACTTCAAGAGTATGTAAGTCTTAAAAATTAATTAAAATGTTTCAATTTAAACTGATTTAGTTAACTACAAAGTCGTTAGTCGTCAAAATGAGAAAACTATTTACAATTTATTTCTTTGAGTCAATGTGAAAAATGGAAACTGCTTTTGATTTCGTTTGGTGGCCCGGCCTGGCCAAGCGCGTTAAGACGTGCGACTCGTAATCTGAGGGTCGCGGGTTCGCATCCTCGTCGCGCCAAACATGCTCGCCCTTTCAGCCGTGGGAGCGTTCTAATGTGACGGTCAATCCCACTGTTCGTTGGTAAAAGAGTAGCACAAGAGTTGGCGGTGGGTGGTGATGACTAGCTGCCTTCCCTCTAGCCTTACACTGGTAAATTAGGGACGGCTAGCACAGGTAGCCCTCGAGTAGCTTTGTGCGAAATTCAAAAACAAAGAAACAAACAATTGATTTCGTTTGGTACACTCGTGATACAACGAAGTTCTCTTTATGCGGCTGTTGATAATTCACAGTGGTTTGATAGTTTAATACGTGAGAGTGTGTGTTTTTATGAAACATACCGTTTTTCGTAAATTATGTTATCTCAGGAAAATATGGTAAATTTTCAACCAGTTTATGTTCCGCTTTATTTAAGACATAAAACATTTAGGAAACATAATATCAAGAGACTGCGAATAAAATTCATTTTTAATGCAAATCTAGGAAATCGTGGCAGGGTTAATATTTCCTCTATCGATTTATGTATGCTTGAAAACAACTCTTAGATTTCTTATCATCAATCATTTTTTCGATTTCCAGGCAGAATATTTCTTTTGGTAAACTGTAAATCTATTGTTTTTGCCATTTGAAAAATTTACAAAGTACGCCATCTTGTCTTTGGAACACTTTCTGAAACGGTAATGACGGTAAACATGTTCTGAACCACACTTATTTTTGCAGGAGTGATACTGATGCACTTAATCTTTCACCTGTTACCCATACCACATCTATTATTAACATGAAAAAACAAGTTACATTTTTGATGATACTGTTTAAATTGTGAGCTAAAGATTTGTTCGTTTGTTTTTGAATTTCATGCAAACCTTCGAGAGGGGTCCTTAACCACCTGACCATGCTGAGTCGGTAATTGTAAGAAATCTTTATATATATAAATGGGTCTGGCATGGCCAAGCGTGTTAAGGCGGGCGACTCGTAATCCAAGTGTTGCGGGTTCGAATCTCGGTAGCACCAAACATGCTCGCCCTCCCTTCCGTGGGGGCATTATAACGTGAGGGTCAATCCCACTATTCGTTGGTAAAAGAGTAGCCCAAGAGTTGGCGGTGGGTGGTGATGACTAGCTGCCTTCCCTCTAGTCTTACACTGCTATATTAGGGACGGCTAGCGCAGATAGCCCTCGAGTAGATTTGCGCGAAATTAAAAAACAAACAAACAAAACAATATATTTAAATATAACGTAGAACGTGTTTGAAGTATCGCTGAAACTTACTAAGTTAAATCAACCGAGTTGTTCTTCTGATTGGTATATTATGTTTGTAGACAGTTAATTCTTTAAAAGTGTTAATATCAGTCAGTGGCCATATCGGTTGTTCAAATCAAAATTTCCCACACATTTGAAACAACAGATAGAAATAACATGATGATAACAATTCTTAACATGGAAAACTAACAGAATTAGCTGACCCTCTGAGTCGACTTATGATCCAAATAGTTTGCATTCACGAAACACACTGAAAGGTTGATAAAACTTGGTAAATCGGAGAAATTGTCGAACCCCAGTACATCGAAATGATATAACAAAACTAACGATATCAACGTATCTAATTTATAAATAGTCAAATAATATCGTGTTGAGGTCAAACGTGTGAATGATAGACTAATCTACACGAATTATCCCCTTTGTATGGAATACATTACAGCTATAACTGGATATGATGACATAAAGAAAGAACAGATGAAATCAGATGAAATGCTCCAAAGCATCGAAAATGGAGAGACAACAATATTTGGCACCGGCTTAAATTACCATCTTAATCACCAGAAAGAAAGATTCGAAAGAGCACCTGGAGATCATTGCACAAGATGAAGCAATTAGAAACATAGTGACGTCACATCTCCTCGCAATAATAAGCACATTTTAAACAAAGAACACAACATGTCATCAGTTGCAAAATGCTACTAACCTTAGTGGTCAAATCGACTTTATGTAGTTGACATAAGCAAAACAGATCGAGTGAAAAGCTGTCAGAAGAGATCTTTACAATACGTCATGGAATGCTAGAGATAAGTATGGAAAGTGAGGACAAGAATAAAACGAGGAAGGTCAAAACCACACCCAAGATAAAACGGTGGTAGGTAAGGTCAAAACCATACCCAAGATGAAACGGTGGAAGGTAAGGTCAAAACCATCCTAAGATGAAACGATGGAAGGTAAGGTCAAAACCATATCCAAGATGAAACAGTGGAACGTAGACTTCCAGCAAAAGGAAGACTCCAAAAGAAAGATGTTTTCACATTTCAATGAAATTAATGTATAGAAGTAATCTAACACAAAAATATGGAACACAGTTAAAAGGGTTGTATTTCTGTAAACGCGAAATACAAAACAAAACCAGTGCAGTTGAAAAGAGGTGAATCTCTTGATGAAGATACTTGATAGTGGACCAGCATCAGCAAATGAAATAAAAGTGTATACAAAATACAGTAATAATTTAAAAATGTCTAAGATATGGTGGCATTTATGGACTTCACGGTCAGTCCCACTATTTGTTTGTAAAAGAGTAGCCCAAGAGTTTGCGGTAGGTGGTGATGACTAGGTGCCTTCCCTCTTGTCTTACACTGCTAAATTATGGACGGCTAGCGCGGATAGCCCTCGAGCAGCTTTGCGCAATATTAAAAAAACAAACAAACTGGGATAATACCGCTAAAAACCAGGTTTTGATAACCGTTGTGGGCATAGAACAGATAGCCCTTGTGTAGCTTTACTCGAAAGTAAAAACAAACAAACAAATAATCACAGAATCCGTTTTGATTTATATCGGAATACTCAAGAATAGATTATACATTCGCCCAGAGGATTCTGACTGAGAAATACCGAGAAAAGAAATCTATTCTAGTAAGCACTTTGGATTTGAAAGAATAATAATACAGAAAACCAATGGAAGTGATTTTTGATAGTCTAAGAAAGAAAATAATTCCAGGAAAGTATATGAAACGTAATTTGTGTGGTTATAGAGACTTGGTCCGGTTTTGTAATGTGGTTAGGACGTTCGACTCGTAATCTAGCTACTTTACAATAATTATAAAACCTCACGGGAAACATAAGAATTCACTCATTATTATAACGATATTGTTTGTAGAAACGTGTTGCATACACGAGCTTAAAAATCTAGTCTATACACTGACTAATATTTTGTGGCCGACATTAAAGACCAAAACAAAACAAAAGCATTACATTTGAAATAAAAATATGAAATTATTTTTGCATATGAAATTTAAAAAAATATAAGAAAAACTTCGCTCTTGTGTGTTGTAATACATATTTATTACCCACGCTTGCAATGTTATCAAACACGAGTCTCCAAAGTTTATTCCTTGTGATGTTGTCCACACGAAGCTTGTGACATGTTACAGTTGCAATTCCTTCTTTCTTATGCATGATCTATATATTATTAAATCACCCACACCCACGTTATTAGCATAACATGAATATCTAATGCAGGGGTTCCCAACCTTTTGGCACTCGCGACCCCTTACCTAAAAGTTTGAAACCCATGTGACCCCCTACTTAGGGCTTACTCTCAGCAGCTTAATTTCTTTTATTTTCTGTGGAGGAGAGGGAAAGAAACATCTAAAAAAAATATTTAAAATTTCTGTAATTATTTATTAGCAAATTAAATCACATTTGTCCAACCTGAATTCACAAAAAGAACATATATTTCTTAAAATAATATTAACATCGGTTTAAACAGCTATCCAACCCAGCTAGTGAGATGCCTGATGTTGCATTTCAGCAGCAAGCTTTGAAATTCGTGGCCGAGCGTTTGTTAGAGCCAGTCTTATGTCATCTCCAACATCCAATCTGTTCCTATTCTTTGTTTTTATACTGACAAGAGTGGAAAATCCTGCCTCACACAAGTAGGTAGAAGCAAATGGAACAAGGACACGTAAAGCTATCATGCTGACTTTGGAGTATGACTGATACATAGCGCACCAGAACTGAGTCACGGATTTCACCTTGAAGAGATCACGAGCTGAAGAGTCGTTCCTTAGATCCAGAAATTCATCTTGGATATCATCTGGGATGCTGGATACATCAAGTACACTACAAAATGGGTTCCTTACCAGGGCCTCCTGTTCAGCTAGTCAAAAATGTCGGCTAGGTACGCAACCCTTTTATTCCATGCTTCATCTTCGAAGTGAGCTACAAGATCTTTCCTTTCTTGAGTCTCCAGGAATAGCTTTATTTCATCTTTCATTTCAAAGACACGATTAATAACGTTTCCTTTCGACAACCAACGTTCTGCTGTGTAGAAGAAAAGGACTTCGTAGTCAGCATTCATGTCTTTGCATAGTTCTTTGAATGGGCGAGTGTTGAGTGCTTGAGTCTTCACATAATTTACAATTTTGATTACAGATTCAAGCACTTCCTACAGAGAGGCAGGGAGAGTCTTACTGGCGAGAGCATATCGGTGAATCATGCAGTGGATGCCCTTTGCTTGAGGTGCTAGCTTCTTCACTATCGACTGGAATCCTGATTTCGATCCCAGCATAGCCGGTGCCCCATCCGTACAAACCCCACACACGTTTTTCCATTGAAGATCTTCGTCTTGAAAAAAGTTGAAACTTTTTCCATGACATCATCAGCCTTTGTTGTGGTTTCAAGTGCACTGCAGAATAAGGATTCGTCTTTGATGTCACCTGAATTAATGTATCTCACGAAGACAAGCAACTGAGAACATGAACTTACATCTGTTGACTCGTCGAGCTGAAAGGAGAACAAAGGGGAATCCTTGATTTCAGTCAAAACCTGTTCCTTCACATCCATAGACATTTTAGAAATGAGCCTCTGTATAGTATTATTTGACAGGGATACTTGCTGCATCTTCTTTGCACTGGCTTCTCCAAGAATAAGATTTACTGCTTTCATCATGCAGGGTTTAACAAGTGTTTCTCCAATCGTGTGACGCTTTTTTTTGTTTAGCAATTTCGAATGCAATCTCATATGAAGCTTCCACTACGGCTGCACTCTGCTGCTGAAACGACCCATTTCTATCGATTCTTTGGCTTTTAAGACACCGTTCATGCCGTTTGAAGAAATCCAAATCCTTCTTTGCGTGTTATGGATGTTTTGTCTCAAGATGACGCTTGAGTTTTGATGGTTTCATTGACTCTTCACTCAGGACAGCATGGCACAAAACACACTGTGGTTTCTCGATGCCGTCGTTGGCGAGCACAGTGGTGAAGCCAATGTTGAGGTAGCATTTTGAGTATCTGCGTCGTTTAGCCATGAACAACAACTCACCTCTACTGCTTACTTATCTCCTTGTTAAAATAAAATAAAAATGTTGAATAATGAACGCTTTGGCAACTGTAGATCTTACACTGACTACTTGTGGGGGGTACAGGTAGAGTAATGATGGGGTAAGTATTGGGAGGGAAGGGAGCGTGGCCAGTCGCGCGTTTCGTCATCCACCAATCAGCAACGGACATGTGACTCACGTGTCGACAGCGAGCACACACACACTTAATCACAGCTAAACAGACACACAAGCATACGTACATGCGCGTGCACTCACATACTCGCTACTCACTAGTACACACATACATACAGTTGCAGACACATACACATTCACACAGGCACATTCACTCACAGGCACGCATACATACACCCATAATATCACCTAATGACATTGAACTAACGTAGCACACGTTTTGCTTTGCACCGAAACAAAACAAAAAAAAATGTAAAAGCATGAAAATGTAATTGATGAAATAAAATTAATGTTATCCCAAGCTACTTCTAACAAGGCTACGCGACTTCCCTGCCAAAGTTGGGAACCCCTGATCTAATGCTATATCGTTTATGCATATTACACAAATAAAGAAAAACACATTCCTCCAGTAACGGTTTTGTTTGTTTTTTTTAATTTTGCACAAAGCTACTCGAGGGCTATCTGCGCTAGCCGTCCCTAATTTAGCAGTGTAAGACTAGAGGGAAGACAACGAGTCATCACCACCCACTGCCAAATCTTGGGCTACTTTTTTACCAACAAATAGTGGGATTAAATGCCATTATAACGCCCTTAAGGTTGAAAGGACGATCATGCTTGGTGTCACATGGATTCAAACCCGTAACCCTCGGATTACGACTCGAACTCCTTAACCCACCTGGCCATGCCGGGGCTCCAGTAACTGCGGTAAATATTAGATGGGTAATATATAACTCTATTAGAAACAAATTAAACAAGATAATTCGGATGTCACTTGCCTCGTTCCTATAGTTAAACAGTGTATAGAATGTCAGCCAACAAAAGTGGGTAAATTAAAACCAATTGTGATTGAAAGGTTATACATATGTTATTGCTGTATGTTAATTCTTGTCTCTTTTGTTTACATTGTTTTTAATGGAATGATACCAGCCATCTTACATCTTCAGAAAGAAGCGCAAAGCAACCGAGGGCGCCCTACTCATGAAGTAATATTTTCCTGGGCAAGTGATTAATAGCTAAACCGAAGGAATGTTTATGTATAACAGTTATACTGCAAGGTTGATGACAAAAGTCCGTAGGTGGTTTGCGAAAGGTTAAATATTGACCAAAAAAAACAAACAACAACAACAAAAGCCTGTGGGGGGGGGGGGAAACGGGAGTACCCCGAGAAAACCCACTTTCACGATCAGGCCGCCGAATAATCTACCCTGACCGTGCCCGCAAGTTGCTGAAAAGGACATCACGGTTAGTGAAGCTTACAGGAAAAAAACAAACGACAAACATACGAATTAGAGCAACAATGGATCATGAGACCGGTCTAAGGCACCAGGAGGATATAGATATGCCGTTCGTGGATATAAAACTGCGTGATCGATTCTATTCGTATCGATGAGTCGTTCTATTTTTGTTTGAGCCGATTTGTGTCTTATTTCTAATCTGGTTTGTGCCTTCTTACTGAACGTGACGTTGATGTCTGTCGCGGCTGACGCGTCTGTTGTCTTGACTTGTGTGGGTCGAGTCTAACTCGTGTCTGTATTCTTCGGATTAGGTCGCTGTTAAAGATTAATGTTAATGTCGGCCAGAGTATCCTTGTCTTTCTGCTCAGCATTAATTGTAGAAATGCTGCTGGCAACAGAGATATATTAAGCATGGATGAAGTTTGATTGACTGACTTCACATGTTGAAGAGGAGTTAGTCAACGCCGGGGGCGTTCGGCACTAAAATGAAAATAATGTAGAGTGCATAGGGTGCATCCGTGGTTGAGTATGTAATCAGCGACCTGCTTATGGTGAGTCACGACTTTCACAAAATTAGTTGGTAGGCCTGTGGTTTTGGAGTGCATTCTGTGAGCCGCGTGGAGTTTCTAGGATGTGGTTATTTCCAGTTGTATTTCGACTGTTGTTATGGAAAGATAAACGTTCCTAATGAATACAAATTACTACAAAAGTAATCTTCAAGGGATAATTATAGCATCACTTGCATTAGAATTACAGTTCTTTTTTTTATTACTACTAGTTATTGAAACTATTTCATTTAAGCGAAACTGAGTTACACTGTTATTTGGGTTTTTGGGTTATCATGCAATACAAACAAAACAGAATAACTGAGAATAAGAAAGTCAAACTTACTGCTGTCATATTTACAGACCTTACCAAAGCTTCTGATTTTGTTCATAGACACTGTTGTAAAATGAAACACTGTATACTACTGTAAAGTTTTATTGAAACCTATTGAGAAAGTATGCATCATACTATTTCGATGAACAATTGGCATGTATTATAGTAGTAAGTATATTTATAAGACGTTCTCACGGCAAAAACAAAGAAAGCTTACGAGTCACCATTTATTTAAACGTACTATCTTGTAACATTTTACACTTCTGAACCTCTCACGAACCAGATTTATCGATGAAGCCAGTTTATAAACTGGTACAGGAACCGGTATGTACGAATCTGAAGGGAAGGTTTGTTCTTTGCATTTTGCATAGCTAAAATAGGGCTATCTGCGCTAGCCGTCCCTAATTTACCAGTGTAAAACTAGAGGAAAGGCAGCTGGTCATCACCACCTATCAATAACTTTTGGACAACTCTTTGACCAACGAATAGTAGGATTCACCGTTGATTTATAACGCTTCTACGGCTGAAAGAGCGAGAATGTTTGGTTTGACGGGGATAGGAGGAAGAGAACCAATGAGTTTAACCATTCCTTTTTCCTTGTTCTGCTCCACCAATGATCGAAACGTCGCAACGGCTAAATATAGTCTTTCTTACTGTAAAAGCACATATATATATATATAATTGACTTCAATAAATTTGAAGTTATTATTCATAATTCGGCCAGCGAATATTAAGATTACACTAATCAATCAAAAATCGTTCTTGTTGAGTATATATTGTTTCAATAAAAAAAAACCTCAGTTATTCGCCTTTATTTTCTTTTTAGAGCTCCAAATTATATAGCAACTGGGTAGATGTGAATTAATAGCACGCAATACGTCGATTTTGTACTACGAACAGTTTTAGTATATAAGAATGAGTTACGCAAGTTTTTGTTCATATAAACTAGATTGGGAGAAATGTCTATAAATGCCCAAAGTTTGTGCCTGAAAGTCATTGTAACAATCGTCATAGGATATGTAAGAAAAAATACATTGCTTTAAAAATCTCTATTTGAGAGTAAAGCGAAAATCACAGAGCATCTGACAACCATGCTGTTTAACAAATTTCATTTCTAAACTGACCGGTTTCTGTTTTCATGAAATTCAACCGTTCTTGTGATGAAAGTTTCTACTCTTAGAGAATAATATTATCCCGCCGGTTGACATCTAATTCATGTTATTATTCAAGTGATAATTCATGTTATTTATCATGTTTGTTATTCATGTTTTTGAGATTTCTAACTTTTCAGATGTTTTTTATTTGAAATTCTCATTTAGTTTTTAAAAATCATATATCCAAAAAATCAGTACTGACAATTTTTACAATGTCTCCAGACAGTTTGGAAAGAAAACGAATTATAGTTTATTTCGCGAATATGAGCTAGACGTTGTAGTGATATATCTTCACGTGTTATAAATAAGACACCCAGAAAATGTAGTGTTACAGAGGGTTTAGGCTTAGCAGTAGGAGAATCATCAATTACTTATAAATTATCTTTATTTATACTTTTCTTCCGCAATGGGCCCGGCATGGCCAGATGGTTAGAAGGCTCCACTCGTAATCTGAGGGTTGTGGATTCATATCCATATCACACAAACCGTGTTCGCTTTTCAGCAGTGGGGGCGTCATACTGTGACGGTCAATCCCAATATTCGTTAGTAAAAGAGTACCCCAGGAGTTGGCGGTGAGTGGTGATGTCTAGCTGCCTTACCTCTAGTCTTACACTTCTAAATTAGGATGACTAGCGCAGATAGCCCGAGTGTAGCTTTGCGCAAAATTAAAAAACGAACAAACAACCCACTAAAGAGATGATGTAATCTGACATGTAGTATGTTTACGAAGGTATTCTAAGACGCACTTGCTACAAGAAAACTTATGTATTATCGACTTATGTATTGGGAAATAAAATGTCACGTTTAGGTTGGCTAACAAGAAAGCTTAAGTATTACCGACTTATGTATTGAGAAATAAAATGTCACGTTTAGGTTGGCTAACAAGAAAGCTTAAGTATTACCGACTTATGTATTGAAAAATAAAATGCCATGTTTAGGTTGGTTAACAAGAAAGCTTAAGTATTACCGACTTATGTGTTGAGAAATAAAATGTCACGTTTAGGTTGGCTAACAACAAAGCTTAAGTATTACCGACTTATGTATTGAGAAATAAAATGTCACGTTTAGGTTGGCTAACAACGAAACTTAAGTATTACCGACTTATGTATTGAGAAATAAAATGTCAGGTTTAGGTTGGCTAACAACAAAGCTTAAGTATTACCGACTTATGTATTGGGAAATAAAATGTCAGGTTTAGGTTGGCTAACAACAAAGCTTGAGTATTACCGACTTATGTACTGGGAAATAAAATGTCACGTTTAGGTTGGCTAACGCATGACTTCTTTCTTATGGATAAGAGCAATATAAAAGAAATAATCTCTTTGATATACCATAAAGCATATCTATAATAATTAAGTGTAAGAGACTGATTAAAAAAGCACTTCGGTAACAAATAATATTTCTCACAACAAAAAACATATGCCATGTGTTTCACATCTTGTAGTATTATTTGCCATGTGTTTCACATCTTGTAGTATTATTTGCCATGTGTTTCACATCTTGTAGTATTATTTTAGTTTATTTTCATATACATTTTCCTACATTTATGAATAGTGTGTCCATACTTTGAACGTTTGTTTTTGGTGTGTTTTTTTTCTCATTATTTAATTTCAAGGTACTTTCTGGGAACAACTAAAGAATTTGATATGGTCGTTAGGTTTAACGTAAGTCGCCAAATGTGGTCTAGTTTCATGTTATAAATTCATCCTTCAAATAAAGAAACAACAAACGAACACGTTACTCTAATTATTGGAGCCCTTCGGCGCTGGTTCAGGACAAGTGACAAAAACCAAACCAATCTGTTTATCTACTTACTTTGCTTTGTAAAGTTTAAAGACTAGTTATTATTATTACACAGTTTGGTTGAGGTTAGTTTTATTTATCTCCTAACGTCTTATTATACCAGATGAATCTCTGTTCCCCGCTTCGATAAACCATTCATTATCTTTGTTGGCAACGTTATAATCTGAAGTAGCTAAATTAGTGACTTAACGGTCCATTTATATGGTGCCCAAACTCCTCAAACATGTCATTATTTCATGTCCCCAGGAAGTTAATTATAAGGTTACGTTTAAGTAAATACTGTGTTCGACAGCATTTCATATAGCCTCAAGTTTTGCTTGGAATGCTCCTACTCGTAACGATAACGTAAAAACTAATACTGCATAGTTTCATTATTCATTATGCAAACGGTATCATACATATGAGAATTAAAAATAATTAATGATATTTCTCATTGCATGGTGATCCGTATCGCCACACTCGTCTCAGTAATTAAAATGTTATATCTCTTACGTTTGTTTCTTTGTGTTTAATGGACTATCTAAGCTGGGAAATCAGTGGGTTTATACACATTATTTTTAATGTGTAAGTCCTATAGTATGCTGTTCGGATATAAGGGAGCTACAGTAATGATAAATGATATTTCTTTTAAAACATATTAGGTTTCTGAGATCACTGAAGTGTATTAATAGGTATATTGTGATACTATGGCGTTCATATCATGTAAAATAAATTGTATTACATGTTATGAATTTAAGAAATTACAAGAGAAATAATACCGACTAAGGTCAGGGGAAAATAATAAATTTTTATTAGAAAGTTAATTAATTTGTTTATTACATATGGAAAAGTTATATATTAAAGAAGAGAATGCATCATAAATAGTCCGCGGATTTGCAACTCTAACATCAGCGATTCGATTCTCCCTCGGTGGATTCAGCAGGTAGCCTGATGTGACTTTGCTATAAGAAAACACACGCACACCCATCATAAAGATAGCTCGAATATTACGCAGCTTATCCAAACTTTAGATGAAATACAAATAAATATAAATTAACGAGACAAAAATCGTGACAATAAAAAATATATCCAACACCAGAGCACAAAAGATGAATCGTGAATCATCGTGTAATGTGCTCCGGTTTATTGAAAGTTTATTGGAGGTAAGATCCAATCAACGGTGATGGGGGCACATAATTACGTGATTGAGGTTTGATTTTTAAATTTCGAGCAAGGCAACAAGAGAGCTATCTGTGCTAGCCGTCCCTAATTTAGCAGTGTAAGACAAGAGGGTAGACACCTAGTCATCAAACCCCACCGCCAATTCTTGGGCTACTCTTTTACCAACGAATAGTGGGAGTGACCGTTATATTATAACGCTTCTGCGGCTGATAGACGAGCATGTTTGTTACGACGGGGATTCGAACCTGGGCCCACGTGATTAAGGAAGAATAAAATTCAGCATATGTGGATTTTCGAGCTCATAACGTTCCACATCTTTCTCTTTCTGCAGCCAGATATGGAAAGGTGGTTTTATAGGATGGTAATATAACTTCCAATACAATAATCTATCTAAAGAGACCCACTCAGTAGCAGGGCTTATATAAGAAGGTAATATAACTACCACTACAATAATTTACCAAAAGAGTTCCACCTAGTAGCAGGTCTTATATAAGAAGGTAATATAACTACCACACAATAATCTACCAAAAGAGTTCCACCTAGTAGCAGGTCTTATATAAGAAGGTAATATAACTACCACTACAATAATCTACCAAAAGTGTTCCACCTGGTAGCAGGTCTTATATAAGAAGGTACTATAACTACCAGTGCAATAATCTATCTAAAGAGTTCCACCTGGTAGCAGGTCTTATATAAGAAGGTAATATAACTTCCAATGCAATAAACTATCTAAAGAGACCCACTCAGTAGCAGGGCTTATATAAGAAGGTAATATAACTACCACTACAATAATTTACCAAAAGAGTTCCACCTAGTAGCAGGTCTTATATAAGAAGGTAATATAACTACCACACAATAATCTACCAAAAGAGTTCCACCTAGTAGCAGGTCTTATATAAGAAGGTAATATAACTACCACTACAATAATCTACCAAAAGTGTTCCACCTGGTAGCAGGTCTTATATAAGAAGGTACTATAACTACCAGTGCAATAATCTATCTAAAGAGTTCCACCTGGTAGCAGGTCTTATATAAGAAGGTAATATAACTTCCAATGCAATAATCTATCTAAAGAGTTCCACCTGGTAGCAGGTCTTATATAAGAAGGTAATATAACTCCCAATGCAATAATCTATCTAAAGAGTTCCACCTGGTAGCAGGTCTTGAAAAAGAAGGTAATATAACTTCCAATGCAATAATCTATCTAAAGAGTTCCACCTGGTAGCAGATCTTATATAAGAAGGTAATATAACTTCCAATGCAATAATCTATCTAAAGAGTTCCACCTGGTAGCAGGTCTTATATAAGAAGGTAATATAACTCCCAATGCAATAATCTATCTAAAGAGTTCCACCTGGTAGCAGGTCTTATATAAGAAGGTAATATAACTTCCACTAGAATAATCTACCTAAAGAGGTAAACGCAGTGATAGGTTTTATACTGGAAGGTAATAAACTACCACTACATTAATCTTCATAGATATCCACACAGTAGCAGGTCTTATATAGAAAGGTAATATAACTACCACTTCATCTGTTTACTTGTACAAGATATTAACTATCCAATATCCAATTCCAGTTTTTCCTCTTACAATACATTTTAGCAATTATGTTTCATTATGCTTACTATAATATTGTACAACCCACTGTTTTGAAATTTATATAAATATATTACATATATATGGTTATTTAAAGTTTTTTCCCTTGGAGCCAATTAAAAAATGAAGTTTTGTACTAATATATTGATATCAGATACTAAGAACTGTACATTACTAGAAATTATACATTAATTATAAAACTGTGTGTAAATAATAATAATAATACAGAAATCCGAAAATTTGCATTTTTTGTTATAAATATTAAAATAATTGTTAATTACCGAAATCTGGATAATGTACTTCAGTATCTTATGTTGAAGTATTCTCAATCTGTGTGTTTGTGTGTCTTCTTATAGCAAAGCAACATCGGGTTAGCTGAGGAGGTCATTGAGAGGAATCGAACCCCGCCTGCTTTAAGCATTGTAAATTTGTAGATTTACCGGAGTATAATGCTACCTTTGTAATGACCTATTTGAGGTTTATTATTAATGATCAAATCGTCATTTTTTTCTGTATGTTAAGGAAAATAATTCTAAATTTTAAATATATGTGAATTTAGTTTCGTAATAAAGAAGATATAAATTGGCAAAACAGTTCGAACAACTAGTATTAACTGGTATATCTATTTTATGTTTATAAATGCAGTTATCAAGATGAATATAATTATTATTTACACAAACAAATAAAAGTGATTTTAAGCTTATTAGCAGTAAATAGTTTATTCTTTCTATTGATAGATCTATTAATTCATGTACAATGAAACAAGTTTAAAATATGGCGCCCGTGATACCAAATGGGTGAAAACCCCCACAAAATCCGATGTCAGATTTTGATATAGCTTCGCGAACATATACTTCTAAACCAGTCCCACGACTAAGTGAGATTCCGACTGCCTTGTTCTCCTATTGATACACGTTGAAAGGCTACACCATATACATAAGAAAATCTCCAACTTCAAGGTTGGGGCTGCTGGTTATGTGTTGTGATATTTTAATAAAATAATTTATTCAAACACACACTTGAAAAACCTTTCATTTTATTGTTATCTATGTTCGTTGTCTTTAGAGAAAATATTTCATTTCAAAATGAAAGTAATTGTTTGTATAACAAAAATGGTTCTTTAAAACTATCTTCTGGAAGCTGACATCGAAATATCGAATCTAAATTACCAGTGTATCCCTTTCATATTGTTTGCTCATTTAACTATAATCGTCCCTATTTTTGTTGATTTTAATATTCCAATTGTATATATACATATTCATGAGATGGTGTTTATAAAATATACAACACGTTGGATTATTTGTACATTTGTTGAGTGGCGTTGTTTTCAATCTTTGGCAGTACTATCCTGTTACACCTGTCTTTGAAGTTTTCCAAACACATGCTGAAACTGATTCATTAAATTTTCTGTAACCAATCTTGCTGACATTTCAGTAGAAAAATCATATTACAATGAAACCATTTGTATAACAGAAATATATACTTACATCTAAGTTTTCGTAGGCTTAACACCAGTAGAAACTGGGTTTTAATACCCGTGGAGGGCAGAGCACAGATAGCTCATTGTGTAGCTTCGAGCGTAATTCTAAAACCGATCAAATCAAATCACACCAGTAATACTGTATTTGTGTGTCTGTTTATATAATACAAATACAGATTTGTATGGCTTTATATGATGGAATGTATCTTTGAATAATCTGTTCTTGAATAGATTCCGTGTACAGAGTCGTGAATTGTATCCGTTACAAATTACCCATCTTCACAAAAAAATACAATACTTTCATTTTCAGAAACAAACGAGGAACCCACTTTTTAGAAAATAAAAGTTGGGAGACGCTTGGATAATGAATAAAGTTTGTTTTGAATTTCGCGTAAAGTTACTCGAGGGCTATCTACGATAGCCGTCCTTAATTTAGCACTGTAAGACTATGGAGAAGGAAGTTACTTATCACCACCCACCGCCAACTCTTGGGCTACTTTTTTACCAACGAATAGTAGGATTGAATACCACATTATAACGCCCCAACAGCTGAAAGAGGCGAATATGATTGGTGCGACGGGGATTCGAACCCGCAACCCTCAGATTACAAGTCGAACGCTTTAATCCACCTAGCCATGCCGGGCGAATAATGAATAAAACCACGAATTTGGTGTTATTAGGTCATTTATTTATATTAATAAGATAATATAATGTTATTATGTACATTTATAATAGCTTTCTCCACTATTCATCCAAACCGTCATTTCTGGCTTGCCCTTAAAGAAAAAAAGTTCACCTTTCGACAGCACTCTGGTTATAGAATATACTGTTTAATCGACATCTTGAAGCTACGTGTTTTCCCTAACATCGTGAACATGTCTTCATTGTTACATACGTTGTTTTATATTTCTGACTGAGAATAAAATATTCAGTTTATTAATTGATATTAATGTCAGTATATCAGAGCTGATGGATATTTGCACTAGTATGACTCTAACTATATAGTTTGTTTTGAATTTTGCACAAAGCTACACGAGGACTATCTGTGCTAGCCGTCCCTAATTTAGCAGTGTAAGATTAGAGGGAAGGCAACTAGTCATCACCACCCACCGCCAACTCTTGGGCTACTCTTTTACCAACGAATAATGGGATTGACCGTCACATTATAATGCCCCCACGGCTAAAAGGGCAAAATATTTGGTGCGACGGGGATTCGAACCCGCAACCCTCGGATTATAAGTCGAACGCCTTAACACGCTTGGCGATGCCGGGCCAAACTATATTAGTATATTTGTGTCATATCAGGTTTACTGCTTTCCCTTAGAATAATCTGGTAGGAGCCGCAAAATAGCAGGAGGCTCGACGTAAAATGTTGTGTGAAGTGTGAAGCTGAATGTTAACCTCCACCGAGTTTGAAACAGTAAATAAGAATGAACACAATCTTTTCTAAACAGAAGTACAAGACTAGTATATTGTGCACCGCTTTTAATTGGGAGCTTTCTATATGATAAAATCCTTTTATATATCTCAATTTAGAGAGCTATCCTATTCCAAGCTCAGAAAAATCACTTTATGTACGAAGAACAAGAACATTATTGTTCTGCAATGTTCTGACGGTTACTCTCACTAAGGGATTCTAGATCCTTAGCGTATCACCTGAGTTTCAGTGAAAAATATCGCTGTCTATTTCAATATATTCACAAGAATATTTCCCTCGAGAAAGTACGTGTGACATTCTAGTTGAATGGCACAGATCAGAGCATAACTAGAGAACGAGGAACTTAATGACTACCTTGACTGACATTCAATATAAAGAATAAATACTCGTTATGCATAGAAATGATGAAATATTCTATTTAAAAAATGATTAGAAAACGCATAGTATTCTTGACGATTACATCTAGACTGGGATTGACGAACGTTCTAATAATGTATTTGTTGTTGAGAGGTTATTCCAAGAAGTGCTCTCCGCACTTAAGGGCTATAGGTGCACTACAACAACGACGACGAAATACAATTATTTGGTCAAATAAATCAGTAATGATTTAAGGAATAACTTGGTTCCAAAACACGAATGAATGAATATGAAATATTAATGATTTATCGGTTGATTATTGTCTATCCAATTGAAATTATACATATACGCCTATAGATGTCGTACCCATTCGCTGAGATAATTTCAACATTACAATAAAGGATACATCTCCATAAGAGACACGTCTATAAATCATATAATAATCATGCTTCAGTGAAGTCGGAAAGTTTGTTGAAATAGTAACATCAGTTATTCTTTTACTTATATATATATATATCATTTATCAACCATACACGACATTTTGAACCTTAGGCTGTATTCATTCGATTGCTTGTCCTTTCCAATACACCGGAATATTAAGTTACTAGACGATTTCAGTTCTCTATATGTAAATGAAACATTTTACGTATAAGTCTAATTTTGATCATGTAACATTAGCTTATCAAATCTAAAATACCCAATTGATCACGGTGGAGAAACTGCTTTTCGAATGTGAATAAATATGTTTTATATATTAAACCACGCTACGTCAAGGGCTAAATCTGGTTGCAAAAGGGAGATTGTCCGAGAAAAAAAACATGTCTACTGTAAAAAGTAAGTGAATAATTGGAGAATTGTGCCACATGTTCGAGGCTAGTCAACAAAATCCGCTCAAATTTGATAAATCTCTTTTGCGCAAGTCTACGCAAAAAGTTACTTGAGCTATCGGTCTGAATTTTTTTATCTATAGCTTTAAATAAGAGTAAAAGTGAACCAGATTTACTTACCTGTTTTTTTATTTGTCATTCATATTAAAAATGGCTGTTTTATAGGTGTGTAACCATGCTGTTATGTAAGTATTGATTGGACCAAGCAAACTAAATTAGCAGTTTTTAGCTGAAAGTTTTCATATTAATCATAGAGTAAACTATTATTGATTATTCCTTGCCAATTTTAAGCATAAATTTCATGAACTTCTCCTAATTAAAAAATGCTTAGCGCCACGTGTTGTTAGCTTAAGAGAAAATTGCTACTCTATATTTAAAATAATTTGGTTGGTTCTGTGTAGTATAGAAACCTGTTTCTAAAGCTATTATTAGTTACTATAGAGTGTTACTTTCTTAGTTGTTGTGGTTTGTTGGTATGTGTTGACAGAAATCGTGATATCCAATAAGAAACAGTTTAGTTGTGAAAAGAGTTGTGGTAAAAAAGAACTGAGTAAAAGCACAATTGAAGGCGAAACTGACAGCTGCACTTATAGCACTGATAATAATTTTACAGCAAATATTTATTCATTAGTTAGCTAGACCGCCTATCTTGTATGACCCACATCATGCTCCAAGTTACCCGAAGAAACAGTTACTATTTTTAGCGTTAGTATACATGAACTATAAAGTAGTGATGCGGCTCTAGAATTATTTCATTGTTACGCACTCAACTGACGCACCGCTAAAATAATTTCAATATTTAACCTTTGTCCAGTATTTGAAGCAGAAGAATATAACTGAACTACAGATATACTGACTGAGACATTTTAAATAATTGATTCGGTTTGAATTTCGCGCAAAGCTACACGAGGGCTACGCTAGCCTTCCCTAAGTTGGCAATGTAAGACTAGAAGTAAGGCAGCTAGTCATCCCCACCAACCACCAACTCTTGAGCTACTCTTTTATCAACGA
Source organism: Tachypleus tridentatus (assembly GCF_004210375.1). Classification (NCBI taxonomy): domain Eukaryota; kingdom Metazoa; phylum Arthropoda; class Merostomata; order Xiphosura; family Limulidae; genus Tachypleus; species Tachypleus tridentatus. Next base: position 120,323,940 of record NC_134825.1, read on the forward strand.
ATAGTGGGATTGACCGTTACATTATAATGCCCCAACGGCTGAAAGGAAGAGAATGTTTGGTGTGACGGGGATTCGAACCCTCGACCCTCGGATAAGTCAAACGCCTTAACCCACCTGGCCATGCCGGGCTTCTTAAGATATTGGCACTGCAACTATACTTCTAAAAAAATTCGAGAAACCTCTTTAGTTTTCCATAAAAGATACTGTCACAGCTTACTGAACAAATATTTATCCGAATAATCCAAATTCGAAGTAATAAACTGGTAAAATGACATTTAAAATGCAACATCTATGGTGGTTTAGACTAACTGACACCAATCAACAACCATATTTTTCATCACGTAATTCTGACTGTTGTATTATTCAAATTATTGTAAACTTGATGTACTAGATACTTTTCACATAGAAGTAGCATGAACAACAACATATGAAGTTATTACTGGGGTTGTTTCTGGTTATAAGAAAGGCTGTAAAAACGAGCATGTTTGGTGCGACTATGATCAGAACCCACCACTCTCAGAATACAGTCGAGTGCCTTAACCACCTGACTACGCCGGGCCTTTTCAATTATTATCTTAGAGTAATTTACTGCGGTTTTTCATATAAGTGAGATAGAGCTATGGAGAAATGTTAATTTATCTGAAATTTGTAACTGTTTGTAGCATTCAAGTACAAATTTAGTATAATGTATTAAATATAGTTTTTTAATTATTTGTTTCTTAGAATTTCAAGTTCAACAAACTTTGTAGAACTATGAAAATATTGTTTTATTCCGTTAAATAATCAGTTTCGACACATTTAAACTCACAAAATGTTTGAACATCAATAATTTATTGTTAAATACGACGGATAATAATATACATACGTATACGAAGAACAATACCAATAAAGATTTATGATGATTTACTAACGTATGTCTGCCATGGTAACGTTACAGTGTTAAAAATACTTTATCTTTGAATCCAGTTAGAGTATTGTAAAACGTTGACACAACAATAGTTAAAGAACTACAAATATATGTACAATAATGCCCAGAACACTGAAGTTCTTTCAAAAGATTGTCTCTTTTTTCATTACTGGTATTATAAATATATATATATGCCAGTAAGTAAATTTCTATAAGATCGTTAAAGGGACCAATTCTATGTAACAGTTGCTTCAAAATACGCAATTACGCAATTAAAAATTATGTTTAGATTGATATCAGTTTCGTGGTTTATTTTAACATTGTTTCGATGGAAGCAAAATAAATATTTACATTTTATCAGAATCACTAATTAAACAATATCTCAAGTATTCAAATATTTGACGTTTATATAAAACATTGTGAAATGCTACCATAGAAATTCACCCAATTAACCGTTATTTTTCAGTTTTCAAAACGACTTTTAAATTTTAATTAGAAATATGAAAATAACCTGCAAAATGCTATATAAATAAGTCTATACTTTAATTATCTGAGAGATCTTTTTAATGTATAAATAATATAAATATAAAATCGATTTTCAAAACAGTGTTATATCGTCTTTATTCAATACGTAATTGCGTTTTCTTCAATACACATTTGTATTTTTTCTGCTGAGAGATAGTGTTCTGACACTGCTGATGTTTATAATACAATGTTCTAACCATGTAAACTGTCCACCCTTAAAAAGGAATACTGCCAAAGTCTATTTTTTATTAGAGCTTCAATTTGATATATTATAAGCCTGAAAAAATGATTTTTTTTCTGGTAAACATCTTATTATTAATGTTGTCTCTTAGTGGCACAGCGGTGTATCTACATACTTAGAACGCTATAAATTGGGTTTCGATACCCGTGATGGGTAGAGCACAGTGTAGTTTTGTGATTAATAAAAACGTTAATATTAATAACGTGATAAATATTATATTATCAATTGTGGTCTTGCATTTATATTTCATTTACAAAGCTGTTATATTTTAAAGTCTAAACTATTTTGACTTTTTAAAAGTGACCCAGTAGTAAATTGGCAAATTTTCATTTGTCGTATTCATACTGCAGCAAAAACTCTTAGAGATTTTCAGCCGCGTTATCAGATCGTAATTATTATGTACCTAGTTACATTAGTTACACTCAGATAAAAAAACAAACTTCGTCGAATTACAGATTAAACTAGTTTTGGCTCATGATGCATTGTAATCCCAATCTGCCTACGCCTAACTAATGCTGAGCAAAACGTGCCAGGAGGCTATTTCGTATTGAATAGGCGTAGGAGTAGGTATGTTGCTTAGGTAACTTAGTAACATAACTTTGTCAACACGACTCACGACATATTTTATTTAAGGATGTTTATTTATCTTTAGGTAACTGAATTATTTAATTACACAGATCTGCGATGGCTTTCTTATTGCCCTGATATGTTTACGTATTCTGCAACAATTCATGTATGTACATTGAATCCGAAAATGATATTAATAGTTCTCTAACATGTACATACTTTTCACAAAACGTAACACGTAGTCATTTTTATTAAACTCGGATCACGTTTTTTTATGCTTAAAATGCTGACAGCCACTAGTCATAGATTTCTCTAGACCAATCGCGACGTCCGAGTCTTATCGATCGTTCTTCAACCAAAACGTAAGAATATAAAATGTTTCTCGTGATAAACGAAATAATAATTTCCTCTAAGTAAGAGGTTTATTTATCCCGATTTTTAAAAAGGTCTCACACTACAGAAAATGAATATAATTTACTAAATCTAGCTGAATTATGGAAAATTCGTTTTTAAAACCAAAATAGCTTTTATGTAGTTTAAATTAGCAGGCTTATGTTATTATTATTCATACTATTTTTATTTATAGGCTTTACAAGTCAGTACTTACATCAGGACAAGTGTTTGTAATGTTTAAAATCTAAAATTAGCGTGTTTTTTTGTTTTTTTATTGTCCTTGATTTTTCAAGTGCAATACTTAATGCTTTAGTGTTTCACGTATTAACTTGATAGTTTGTCTGCCTCATGGTGATTTACTCTTGTGGTAAATAAATGTGATAATAGTGTAGCAGGAGTGTTACATTTTATTCGTTAGACTTTAATGTATGTAACAAACGTAAACTTTGAAGTAATATCTTTAATGTTTTGCTTCCCCCTACGTTTTGAGTTGAATGTTTTTTTGTGTTTTTTTTAATTTTCTTTAAATACATTTGTCTGCAACGTGTTGGTTATTGACTTTGAGTTGTACAAAAAGCCAGACCGTTGTTCTTGGGGACAACTGGACTGAAGACAAGGATACACAGTTGTTAGTTTTAGGATTAACTCTCTCTATGATGAATAGTGTATGAGATATGATATAATTAACCCCCAAGTGGGGAGTTACAGCGCGAGAAACCAGGTTTCGATACCCGTTGTGGGCAAAGTACAGAGGTCCCATTATGTAGCTTTGTGTTTAACTTTAAACAAACAAAAACCCAATTAAAAACGTGACAAACCCAATTCAAGATGTGTGTGCAAATATTATCTGTACACGGGGATCAAAATTTGGTTTATAATGTTTGAAAGTCACTCGACATGCCGCTGTATTAAAGTGGGTAAATTAAAAGTTGAATCATATGCAATTTTTATGTAGTTTTTCAGTTTGAAAGCGAGAAATCACTAAACGCAACGTAGCGAATAGTAATGTTTCAAGAAACCATATAGCACGTTCAGTTATGTTCTGTGAATAAACCATTTGAAATGTTTTTAGATATATGTAATCGCAACAAAAGAAAACCTTGAAATACATATAAAAACATTGTTTTGTGTAGCTTAACCATAAGTTTTTAAATATTTATTTATAGACTGAGAAACATCACTAGAAATACATACACGAATGTAAATTTTACGTAAATTAAACATTAATTGAAAACAAAATTCTTGTAAAAACGCTTGAAGCACGTGGTAAAACTGTTGGTCTGCGTAGAATAACCGTAGTTTCTTGCAGAATAACAGACCAAAACAGTTATTGTAGTGTAAATGCCCGTAGCATTTAATGGCTACTTCCTATAAATTAGGTTTTAAGTCTTATGTTAGATACTTAAAGCTTATTGTAATTACTTATATTTTTTTATCTTGCAAACTAAATGACATGTGATAACAAAGGAGAAACTCAACTGCTTTTTTATTGGATTATACTGATTAATATCTATGGAACCATATCACATTATTAACGTCTAGTTTTAGCGTTACATTCACTTTAAAATTTGTGTACTCAGAAACGTAATGGATAATCATTTAACATTAAAACAAAGATGGATATACAACACTTTTGCCTAAACTAATTCCACTGCATTACATATGAAACAACAAGCAATCTGTAGAAATGTTTTTCATCTTTCACATAATTTAAATGTTTGTTTTTCTTTCTCAGGTTCTTAATAATTGGTATACCTGTTGTTGTTGTTTTCTTAACCGGAACAAAGGATTGGAAAATGTCTTCATATCACAGACATATCACTAAATACACAAACAAACTGAGATGTCAACATATAGGTCAAACTGGGGTCATGTGGGTGAATAATGCTGAATGGTAATATAGTAGCATAAGAAACTCGATACAAACGGACATGTTCAGTTGAACCGGTATAGTTTTCGCTGTCGCTTTCCCACCAACTGCAAAGTACCAAAATATTTGATTACGTTTTTCCAAAAATAAAAGTATCCTGTTCTTTGTTTTTTGTTTTTTTGAAGTTCAGAAAACATACTGTGAACCTATAATGCTTTTCAACTTATCTTTAAATGGTGAATGTATTATAAAATTGAATTATTTCACTATTTGCATAACTTACGTAGACCACATCAAGATGTGAATTTTTTTATTATCATTTGATAATCACGTAATTGTATTTTAAGAAAGTTTGCAATGTATACATTTTCTAATTTCTTTCATAACAGATTATAACGATTCCCAGCGAGAAAACAGAAGGAAAATACAAGCAGCGTTATTTATAGAGATAAAAGATAAATGGGAATATATAGAGAGAAGTCAGTTTTTGTAGTAGGGACATGTCATGGTGATGGATAAAGAGGGTCCCGGATGAAATATCTGACGTGGATACCAATAGGAAAACGGTTCACAGGTTCGATTTTGTTTGACTTTTCTCGTGCAGCTACACGAGGGTTACCTGCACTAACTGTCCCGAATTTAACAGTGACAGGTCAGAGGTAACTCCTTTACCAACGAATATTGGGATTGATTGTAACATTATAATGCCTTCACAGCTGGAAGAACAAGTATGTTGGAAGACAGGGATTCGAACCCGCGACCCTCAGAGTGAAAGTAGAACGCCCTAACTGCCTGACTATATCAGTTCGATCCCTTACGGAGAATAAGGAGAAAATGGAAACAAAATATTGAAAAATCAGTTCAAAATAGTGAAGGAGACCAAGGTTGTGTTTTAAACTTCGCACAGAGCGACAACAACACTAACGGTCCCTAATTTAGTAGTGAAAACTAGAGGGAAAACAGCTTGTCATCACCATTCACCGCCAACATTTGGACTATTATTTTACCAACTAATAAGATTGACTGTCACATTATGACGCTCTGACGTCTAAAAGGGCAGTCGTGGGGGTGTTATAATGTTACATTCAATCCCACTATTCGTTGGTAAAATAATAGTGTCTTACACTGCTAAATTAGGGACGGCTAGCACAGATAGCCTTCGTGTAGCTTTGCGCAAAATAAAAACAAAAATCCAAAAGCAAACCAAACTGAAAAGGAGAACATGTTCGATGACGAGAATTTGTATCCGCGATTAACAGATTGTGAGGAGACGAGATACAGTTAGGAATAGGACGTTTTGTGGAGTCTTATCTTAACAAGAAGAAGGAGAATATATTAAAATCAGGGATAAACTGAGGATAATCCGTCAAAACTAAATCAAAACTAATTCCATCCAATTTTAAATTTTGTTTTCAGTGTTTGGTTTCTTCTGGTAAAACTCTCCGTTTGTGATTGGTAAATCTACTAAAACTCTCTGTTTGTGATTGGTAAATCTACTAAAACTCTCTGTTTGTGATTGGAAAATCAAGTAAAACTCTCCGTTTGTGATTGGCAAATCAAGTAAAACTCTCCGTTTGTGATTGGTAAATCAAGTAAAACTCTCCGTTTGTGATTGGTAAATCTAGTAAAACTCTCTGTTTGTGATTGGTAAATCTACTAAAACTCTCTGTTTGTGATTGGCAAATCAAGTAAAACTCTCCGTTTGTGATTGGTAAATCAAGTAAAACTCTCCGTTTGTGATTGGTAAATCTAGTAAAACTCTTTGTTTGTGATTGGTAAATCTACTAAAACTCTCTGTTTGTGATTGGCAAATCAAGTAAAACTCTCTGTTTGCGATTGGTAAATCTAGTAAAACTCTCCGTTTGTGATTGGTAAATCTACTAAAACTCTCTGTTTGTGATTGGCAAATCAAGTAAAACTCTCTGTTTGTGATTGGTAAATCTACTAAAACTCTCTGTTTGTGATTGGCAAATCAAGTAAAACTCTCCGTTTGTGATTGGTAAATCAAGTAAAACTCTCCGTTTGTGATTGGTAAATCTAGTAAAACTCTTTGTTTGTGATTGGTAAATCTACTAAAACTCTCTGTTTGTGATTGGCAAATCAAGTAAAACTCTCTGTTTGCGATTGGTAAATCTAGTAAAACTCTCCGTTTGTGATTGGTAAATCTACTAAAACTCTCTGTTTGTGATTGGCAAATCAAGTAAAACTATCCGTTTGTGATTGGTAAATCAAGTAAAACTCTCCGTTTGTGATTGGTAAATCTAGTAAGACTCTTCGTTTGTGATTGATAAATCTAGTAAAACTCTCCGTTTGTGATTAGTAAATCAAACGGTTTGGTTTGTTTTGAATTTCGCGCTAAACTACACGAGGGCTATCTGCGCTATTCGTCCATAATTTAGCAGTGTAACGCTAGAGAGAAGGCAGCAAGTCATCGACACCCATCGCCAACTATTGGGCTACTCATTTTACGAAGGAATAGTGGGTTGATCGTAACATTATAATGCCTTCACGGCTGAAAGGGCGAGCACGTTTGGTGTGACGGAGACTCGAACCCGCGACCCTCAGATTACGAGTCGAGTAACTTAACCATCTGGTCATGGCAGGGCGTAAATCAAATGAACTTTATTAAAGAAATAATTGTATTACCTTGATTTATAGTGTTACTTATACGTAAATCAGAAGCATGCCGTTGCCTTGTAAATATCACCGCTTCGTTACTCAACTCAACAGCCCTAGAAACGGTTGCTGTGCATCGTAATTTAACTCTTCCGTTCCACAAGTGGTCATCTCTGACGTCAAACCGTAATCCGACTGTTGATGTTTTCAAGCCATCACCGTGATGTTTAGTTGGAAATGTTGTGATGTATTCCGCTTGAACCTACACAGGAAATTTTAGTTAATGAGATAAAAAGATGTATTAATCTATTTTGTTCTAAATACAAAAACAATAACAGTAAAGACACTACGTCATTAGCTAACCTAAAGCTATCAACCATTGCAATCCTTAACATAAAAATCATAAGAGAATCATGTTTATTATGGTTTATATTTTCTCTGCTCTTTTTTATATCTTAATTTATCAATTGTAAACATCATTTTATGTCTGTATATCAGAAGATTACCAAACTACAATGATGATGAATCTACTCTTCGAGGAACTGTTTAGGAGAAGCAAAACTGAGCATATGGTCAGTGAAACGATTAGAATTCTGATTTTAGTAGAATCTGACTTGTTATTTTTTTCTTGCCTGTTTGTTTTGAATTTCGCGGAAAACTACTCAAGGGCTATCTGCTCTATCTGTCCCTAATTTAGGAGTGTAAGATTAGGTAGAAGGCAGCTAGTTATCACCACCCACCGCCAACTCTTGAGCTACTTTTTTTACCAACAAATAGTAGGATTGACCGTCACATTATAAAGCGCCCACGGCTGAAAGGGCGAGCATGTTTGGTGCGACGGGGATTCGAACCGACCCTCAGATTACGAATCGAACGCCTTTACCCACCTGGCCATGCTGGGGCCTTTTTTATTGTTTTTTCATGTGCTATTGTTTCGACCTAACCTAGAATTATTCAAATGGGATAGCGCACTCACAAAACAATTAACTTAGGAAAGTCCTCAACGAAAGAAATTATAAGGATTCGGTTTTGTAAACCAAAATCAGTATTTATTTGTTATTAAGCACAAAGTTACATTATGATGTAATTTTGTTCTACACTTCCTGGGTATCAAACTTGGATTTGAAGAGCTTATAACACCTAGCTTTAACAAACAGCAATATCCTGTTAAGAGGTTGATAATATAGAATATACCAATAGTATCAAATAAACCTAACGTTTAAAGGTTGGCCTCGTCTCTGTATGTTTGTTTAGACCTAGTGCAGTACTACTAATTAGAGATTATATGTTCCAGATCCAAAAGAACTATGAAAACTTAAATAATAATTGGGCCAATATCTTTTATTTATTTATTTAGAAAACTGTTTTCTCATAACTACTTTAAAAACTGTATGCGACACACATATCACCTCTAAACACGCTGCGTAACAACAAGTAACAACAGTCATAATTTACTTTAAATTACTCGTAATTAAAGACCTTCAATCTTTCCAATACGTCATTAATAAATCCTTGAGGTTTATAAAGTTAATTAATGTTGTTATATTGACTTAAAATAACTTGTAATCTGTGTGAAAATTAGATTTCGACAGTGTGGTATACCTACCGGTTTATTTCTAACGTACCAGTGTATCTTAGCTTCAGGTTAATTGAATTCTGTGTGAAATTCAGGTTCTGATAAAGTCTGTTACACCTATTGGTTTATTTCTTACGTACCAGTGTATCTTAGCTACAGGTTGGTTAAATTATTTGTGAAAAAAATATATATGGTAAAGTGTGCTGCACTTACCGGTTTATTATTTATATACCAGCGTATCTGAGCCTCAGGTCTGGATTTGGCTGAAGTGCAATTGATGTTTACTGTGTCACCAACTGCATACTCATGTCTTCCCCCATTTATACGAGGTCCTTCTGTTGGAAAGACTAAATTAAAAGAAAAAAAAACATACTTTTATAATGTTACAAGAAACTACTATTTTATAAATTTCAAAACAAACATAACACTACGTAAGAAAAATTTTACTTTTTCTTGTTCCTGGACAGAAAGTGTTATTTCCCAATTGTTTATGCCTAAAGTAAATGGAAAAGACCTATTTTTCTCTTCAAACTTTGCTTTTGTAACCTGGGAGCGTATAACAAAAACATGATGGGAGACTATATTTGGGGACTGATACGTGAAAATGATTTACATTACAGTCGCAAATCTCAAAAAACTACTCACTTCTAAATATTTTTGTATAATTTTAGTATAAATACATGTAAATCTTGATTCATACGTTGTTTTATTCAGACCTTATGTAAATGAAAATGTACAAATTTACCCGTTTTTACATACAAAAAATAGGTTAATTTCTAAATTTCATAATCCAGGTCACAAAGCAAAGTTTGAAGGGAATAATGGTCATTTTCTGTACTTTTACAATATAAGCCATTAAGAAATAACATATATTATCCTGGAACAAAATTTATATTACTTAGTATTATTAATCTGACTTAAAAGTACGTATATATTCCCGTGCATATAGTGTTTTTCTTGTAGCAAAGCCACATCGTGCTATCTAATGAGCCCACCGAGGGGAATCGAACCCGTGCAGATAGAGGTGATACATAAATATTAATTTAAAATAACTCACTTCTTATAGTTTCCTTTATCTTTTAAGATTTTTGTAGAACTAAACTTTCTATATTAGTACAGATAGCTAGGTTAGTACATGAGGATCCTAATTTGTGTTTATGAAACTTAATTTTTTTCACATTTTACTTGTTTGGTTCGTGTTTATTAGCGGTGGCGCGCGTGCGTGTACTCGATCCGATTTTTATTGCTCATCGACATCTCAACCAACCTGCTGTCAAATCTAATTATAAAGTAGCACACATATGTAGAAATGAATAGTAACGTACCACTCATTTCTGTTATAGATATTATAACCTCAAAGTTATTCAGATTTTGTAAAAATTGTAATAAATTACGATATTTTATTATTTATCTTGAAACGAAAAATAATATTTAATTTATTAAATAAAGAAACTTTAAATACAATTAGTAAAATATTCTGTGATAAATATATGACTATATTAAATAAATAAAACAAAGTAAATTAAAGAATTTCTATTAAACGTTCCTAATAAATATTTTTAGTTACGAATAAGGTCTTAAAACAACTCGGCACAACTTTATGCGGATGAACACCTTACCTCATATAAAAGTTTGTTTAGAGTATGAAAACTGATAGTCAGAGTAAACTTAATAAGTCATGGTTGGGAATTATGATTATAATTAATTAGGTCAAATCACTCATTAGAGCCTTTAATACTAGTATAATTAGTTTACTGGGACTACAAATTAGTGCCTGAACACCATAGTGGGAACTAGAAAACATCTTTACGAGGTAAGTTTATTTTACTTACTTATCTCCAAGTGCTACTACTTTATTATTATTCAATCTTTATTTTTCTTCTTCCTTACTTTAGAGAGCAGATACTTTCCCACAACTATTTGCAGGCAGTGAAAGGTGACAAAGGTGCTGAACGTTGTGAGTTTGAGCACTCCCATCTTACTTTCCTACTTTCAATTATTTTTATTTCAATTTCTATTGTTTGTTTTGAATTTCATGTAAAGCTAGACGAGGGTTATTTGCACTAGCCATCCCTAATTTAGCAGTATAAGACTAGAGGGAAGGCAGCTAGTCATAAACACCCACTGCCAACTATTGGGCTACAATTTTACTAACGAAGAGTGGGATTAATCATCACATTATAACGCTCCCTGGCTGAAATGGCTAGCATGTTTGGTGCGACGGGGATTCGAACTCGCGACTCTGGGACTACGAGTCGAGCGCCTTAACCACCTGGCCAGACTGGGCCTTTATTTTATTCCTTGACGTTATTTCTTTATGTGAGACAGGTGAATGAAGTCGACTGATAGATGGTGTATCCCCACCGTAATATAGGTCCTACTTTTAACTCACGTCCAGAACTCACGGTACATTTTATATTCCACATTATAACCTGTACCCTGGGGTTCCTTTCAATAGGTGTAGCGTTTTTACTTTTGTTTTGGTTTGTCTTTTTGTTATATATATATATCAGTATTCTTTTCGGTAGAAGAAAAATTACTGGGACCCCAGACGAAAGAGTTCTATTTAAGCATTAGAGCGATGAAGGTATTTACTTTTTCTGTACGCTTGTCTGGAAAAGTCACTTATTTTCTTACTTGAATGAAACTTTGTAGAAATGGTAACTTCGATGTCCTCAATAAACAGGTATATATAGATTTAGAAAACAATATGATTTAGTTTGGCTCGGCCGATGCTCTGAAACAATCGTTGTTAATATTCAAACAATTGAAGCTGGTTTTAAACAAGTAATTTTTATGGCCGCCATTTGATTTTATTACGGTCCCTTCTATTAAGTGCTACCATACTAAATGATATATAGTAGATAATGACACTAGGTACGTGGTTTCTTTGTGTTGTTTCTAGAAAATGAATTGTAATAACCCAAATATAAGTTATAAGGCGTGTGAAATACGAAGTGTTCCTACTAAAATAATTGCTTCTACAGAGTAAGGTAGGCCCCTACTACACTTACCACGTATTGAATATTTATGAACTCCAATAAGGAAGGTTTTGAGGGAACTTGCGACAAATAATGAAACATTAAATATTAAATCTACCTTCAAGAAATATGTTTTGTAAAGGCTTAAGTTAATATGTTTTAAAAGAGTTTCAGGCACCAGTGTTTGTTAGAGTTTCAGGCACCATTGTTTGTTGTCTAAAGTAATTTGTTTTGTTTTTTACATTCCCATTTAACCCTTTTCAGTCGACCTGGGTGTCAAGGGTTGAACATATGTTCTGTGGAAACAACAAAACTACGAAACTAATTACATAATTTTATTTGAATGGGTCAGAGTTTCGTTCACTTTTAGTAAACTGGGCTGTGATAATGTAATTGTACTTTTCAATGCTTTATTGTTTTTATCTCTATGACGAGTTAGGACAGTTTCGTCCTGCATTCTCTTCAACAAACGAAAAATGTGCATAATTGAAATACACTATCTGTACAAACCTTATTGGTGATAATTTTAATCTAAGCAGTTTCATAACTTGTACAAGCAAGTCGTTTAGATCCACACTTCTGTAAATTAACACCTACAGTATCCTATGGAGAAATAATACTTGTTACTTACACACAAGTTATAATTAGCTAACGTTTTAACAACAATTATCCAATGAAAAACTTCATTAACTTGTCTGAGTTTTTTATTATTAACTATTCTGAATTTTAAACATTTGAAGTAAAAGCAGAATTTATCGAACTTTTCCATTAATTATGTCTGATAAAGATCTATGTATAAACTGGCTGTATGTTTTTTCAAACACAATAAGTTCGGAGATTATATATTTTGATGATTATTATCACAAGGTTATTTCAAGGAAATGATAACAAAGTACGTTCTGTTTTATTCGTTCTTCCAGTAGCCGTTTAAAAATAATTATTGACTTTAAGTTTAATTTCTTTGACATTCTCGTGTTAATTTAGTTACCCTAACTCGTATTAATGTGCTGAAAATATTTTATTGTGTATGACTATATAAAAGTATATATTTCATTTGAGATTCAAATGTTTTGGTTCTGGTGGTTCATGGCCAGGTGGTTAAGTCATTCGACTCGTAATGTGAGAGTCACAGGTTCGAATCCCGGTAGCATCAAACATGATCACCCTTTCAGCCGTGGGAGCGTTATATAGTGGTGGTCAATTCCACTATTTATTAGTAATAGTAACCCAACATTTGGCGGTGGGTAATCATGATTAGCTGCCTTCCCTCTAGTCTTACACTGCTAAATTAGGAACGGCTAGCGCAGATAGCCCTCGAGTAGCTTTGCGCGAAATTCAAAACAAACCAAACAGATCCAAAGAGTAAATACACAAGTGATTTTCATTTAATTTACGCACTGTATGATGGTGTATGTAAAATGTATTAATACTAGAAATAAACAACTTTATAACATCAAACTGATGCTTTGAATAGCTTTACAGCTAGTTCAAAAGCGTCCAATAAAATACAAACTGAAACTGACATTTAGGTATCAATAAGGTCGTTTGTTTTGAGTATCACAATTGCTTTGCTTTATCTGCTCAGTATAAGTATACATACAAGCGTGTGCGTGTATATATATATATATATCTATTGTACACGTATAGAAACTGGCATAAAGTTCGCATCAGTTCGTTACGGTATTTTCAAGATGGTATCTTTAAGTCCTTTTTAATTGTATATTCCTTTTTTATGCTAAATTTTCTGATTTAAAAAGAGAAACAACAACTTAAACCTCGTTTTAACATAAATTACAACACATACCTGTGACTTCCAATTGTTTACTTGCTTCGACTGTTTGAAAAGAGGGCGCTTCAGCAGAAACTTCACAACGATAAATTCCAGCAGATTCCAGACTAATGCGATTTAGGTAAACCTTGTTTTCACCTGACTTCGAAAGCTGGTGAGAACAAAAGGAAACAAATAGCACGTGATGGTGTATATTTAGTAATAGTTCTTAAGCTGATTTTATTTTGAGCTATTTTCTAGCCAATTACAAAAATATATATATATATATAATGCCCCCAAAATGTTCGACGTTTAATCATAGCGTCATCAAGTTGATTAGCTTTCATTATTAGCCTAATAAGTGATCAAGTTAGAGCAATTATACCAACTTGCTGTAAAAATCAAACTAAGGTTTATTTTAATAAAAATAATTTATTTACTATCGTTGCCACATTGTATGGTGTACAGAAGATTTTTGGAATAACTAAAGTCTAAAAGACGGCAAATATGTCACTCTTCAGTTTTTATATAAACTCTTGTGTCGACTTGTGTCGACCAGAACAGAAATTGTTTTTTTTTCAAAGTTTATACCTTTATCATACTGCATGACGTACAAGGAATTTGCTAAAAACTTCAATGTAGTTTCTTGTTTTTTCTCCTTTTTTTTGCTCCGAGCTGTAGTTTTAACTCGTTTGGAAACTAAGTTTGAATCCGCTCTTTAATTATATAAAATTAATTAGTTTAACTACCTTTTAAGAACTTCGTATACAACCTAAAAATCAGTACTATATTTAGTATCAATACAATGTCTTGAAGCAACAGTTGTGATACTTAATGGCTAAGTTTTATAGTTTTTTTTTCCAGTTATCTGCTTGTCATAACCTTTTGAAAGTATCCATGTGTAAAACGTCATCAAAGAGTGCAAACTACACTTACGTCAACTCGTACGCCTGGCAAGGGGAGGAACTGACCAGGGGGCCAGTCATTTGGTAAATATCTGTAGAATTCTGTGTTATTCTTGTACCACTTAACCGAATAAAGTTTGTCACCGTCCAGTTCATAAGAGCAAGTGAGTTCAATAGACTGCCCCGAAGCTGTCGGCGACGGGATATCCAATACTTTCAGGTGCACGCCCACAAGCTGTTGTATGTCTACAAATATAAACATATTCATATGAGTACCAGAAATAAGGGTCGAAAGTATCCAGTTGGCTTTATCTCCTACGGATACTAATGGTCCGCAATAACTTCATTTTTTTTTCTGTTTTTTAAATACTTGATGCAAACTTTCGAGCCATGAATTGGTTTTATTTTAACATCTCATGTAATCTGTAGTAACAACTGATTACGTAAATAAGCATAACATAAGAATTGAAGATTAACCGTACTAACATTTTCTGTCAACATGAATATCGTAACATGAATATTAACTTGGTGATTATCTATTATAGTATAGAAACTGCTTAATAAATCTGGTAGTAAAATCACCATTATACCACGATTTTATCTTCGAATAGTAAAATAAGACGATCATTCGTAATGATGAGAAAATACAAATAGTTGGTTAGTCTCTGTAAACACCAAAATAGACGATTGACCAATGTCCAGTCAAGCACTGTAAATTTGTTTTTGAATTTAACGCAAATACACATGAGGGCTATCTGCGCTGGCGTAAGACCAGGGTGAAGGCAGCTTGTTTTCACCACTCCTCGCCAACTCTTAGACTACTCTCTTATTGACGAATAGTAGGATTGAACGTACTATTATAAAACGCCCATGACTAAAAGGGTGAACATGTTTGAGAGGAATGGCCCGGCATGGCCAAGCGCGTTAAGGCATGCGACTCGTAATCCGAGGGTCGCGGGTTCGCATCCCCGTCACGCCAAACATGCTCGCTCTTTCAGCCGTGGGGGCATTATAATGTGACGATCAATCCCGCTATTCGTTGATAAAAGAGTAGCCCAAGAGTTGGCGGTGAGTGGTGATGACTAGCTGCCTTCCCTCTAGTCTTACACTGCTAAAATAGGGACGGCTAACACAGATAGCCCTCGAGTAGCTTTGTGCGAAATTCAAAAACAAACAAAACAAACATTGTTTAAGAGGAAGATTCCAAACCGTGGCCCTCAGATTGCGAGTTAAGTGGCTTATCTATCTGGCCATGCCGACACTAAATAAACGAATTGAGCAGTAAAATTGTAAATAAGTGACCTGACCACTAGCGATGAGACATTGAAAACAAGCATAAATATCGTTAGTGTTACGTTAACCGAAGGATACCTTAAATGTAGGTATTTTTGTCATTCACATGAGTACATTAAATACCAGCCATCTTCTGACGACTGTGAATTTCAATATTCGCAGTTGAATTTCCAAGAATATTGTTCTCTCCAGCTTAAAAGATGGTTACAACTGGCTGATTTGTGTTAAGCTACGATTTGGTAAAGATTTAAGAAAGTGCTACAATACAACTAAAACAGAAGCACATACTCTCCACCCTAGGAGTATAGCGGCATGTTCATAGACTTGACGCTAGAAATTTGGTATCCAGAGTACATGTATCTCTTTATAGGAGCACATATGTTGGACTTTATTTGACCTGTGTCATTCTTCGTCTGATGCAAAGTAAATAAAGACACCTCAGAACTAACGAGCTTTTTATACCAGTAAAAAGTATATAGCAGTAAACATATACGCTTGTTTGATTTGAATTTCTCTCCAAACTACACGAAGGCTATCTGTTCTAGCCGTCCCTAATTTAACAGTGTAAGACTAGAGGGAAGGCAGCTAGTCATTACCACCCACCGATAATTTTTGGACTACACTTTTATTAACGAATAGTGGGATTGACCATTACATTATAACGCCCCCACGGTTGAAAAGGCGAGCATGTCTGGACGACGGGGATTTGAATCTGCGACCCTTGGATTACAATTCGAGTACCTTAACCACCTGGCTATGCCGCGCCTCCCATATACTTGTAATAAGTTCTTTATATGAATTCCTAATGATTCTAGTCGGATCACAGCTGGTAATTGTATCAATATGCATGGTTTTTATTCAAAATGAGTGACTATGCCAACATTTTATCCCACTTGAAGTTTTAGACTAAGTTATAGCACTAATTATAACAATTATAGCAGTTATAGAAATGTACTGTTTATGTAAATTTCTGTTGGTTTTTTTTTCACTCGTACCAGGGTTTAACTTAACCCTTGCAATAATTATCTTTAAGTTTTTTTCTCAAATAACTGAATAAAATACACATTACTATTTACCATGGACAATGTTAAAGACAAGTTTTTGAAAAGATGTGTGTGCCGGGCAGGGGAAGTTTCTTACTTTACCATAAAGGTTTTATGCCTCATAGTAGATATATAAAAAAAAGGTTTTATGCCTCATAGTAGATATATAAAACTGGATCGGATTGCGTATAAGTAGGGAAAACTTTTAGCAGATATAAGGAAAGCCTAATTCGCCTGAGTTAATGGCACCGATAATACGTAAACACAATCTGAATTGGATGAAACGGAACTTATCGCCAATGCCTTTCAAGGCGTTTCAAATATTAAGAAAAATTTCTAAGAAATCTTAAAACTAATCTGACTAAGTGTACAGCACCGATAATATATAAACATCGTCTGGACTTGTTTACAGCCAATACCTTTTAAAACGTTATAAAACAAAACCCTAGACTTGTCTGCAACAAGATGAAGTACCCTTTAACTGACGGAGGATGTGTAAGCTTATACAAATTTTACAGCAAATATATTTGAAAGAAACAGCTTGAACGTAAATGTTAACACTAATTTAATAGTATAAAAAGCTTCTTCAATTGACTCTTCAGTTTACCTCTCATCTTCCACCCTAAAGACGTTGATGGATTCCGCAATTGAACACACTTTATGATCTGAATGACCATCACAAAAATATGGTGGTTTGAGGAACAGTTCAGTACCTTTTGATATTTTGAGCTTGAATCCCTTTAAATATTCAACATGATCTGAATCATCCACCTGTCAAGGTTGTTTGAGATAGACTTAAGTTGTTTTTGAATTGAGCTCAAAGTTACACAATGGGCTATTTGTGTTCTTTCCACTAAGGTCAAAGTGAGTTTTTAAAGTAATTTAACTAGAGTTAGTGTGATCTGACAAAAGGACCAGACAGTTATTGGAAGAGTAGTATATCACTGTAGTAACTCGCGCTATAATTGTAGGTGAATTATAGAAAAAAAGGAAATTAGTTCAGCTTGGCAGTTGAAATTCTAAAGCAATTGAATAGACCTAAGTGAACTTTTGAAAAGAAAATTTGTATAGTTTTTGATATGCCTATCCATCTCTTTAGTGTAGGATTTGTTTTGCATATGTTTATTTTGAAAACAAGTGAAGTGCGTGATGGTCGTTTATTTTAGAACTTATCGCCAACAAGTCACAGACACCTACCGTACAAGAATCCTTAGCCCAACACCCATATTACTCAACCTAATTGCTAAATGCTTCTCTATAAAATATTAAGAATAAGTTTATTGCGGCAGATACACATTTATAGATACTGAAACTTCATTATAATTTTATTCTGGAATAAGTCTTAGTTTCAATACGACAAATTACTATTTTGTAAAATTAAAAAGATACTGTTATATGTAGTGAAATTTCGAGTTAACAAAACTTTTGAAACATCATTCTAAACACCATTTTCTTTTTTTACACAACAGGTAGTTACTGTCCATTCTACTTTATTAATGTATACTCTACCAAAAAATAAAGCAACGTTATCTCTTTATTCATCGAAATCGACATGAACATTGAGAAACCAATGCATAATCTACTTACATTTTTGTAACTGCAAAATGCATTACTTCGTTTTAAAATTAAGAATTTAAGATGAACATTTTCTCGAACATTAAGTATGTTTTACTTAGTTAAGGAAGCTGGTGTGACTGTTTTTTAACTTAGCATATTAGTTCGTTGTATGGGTGTAAAAATATGCTTTTGATATGAAAATCGATGATAGCCTCACTATTCACAAACATAACTGAGTTCCATAAAATCGACCGTAAGGGTTATGCTAAATTAATTATTGCATTTTAATTTTCTCTAACCAGTAGCTGGGCGTAGAGCAGTGGTTAATTTGCCGCACTATAAATCCAAAGATCCATGGTTCTCTTCCAGTTACCGTTCAGTTTTGCTCTACATTATAAAAATGATGGTTAAATCCCACTATTAGATACGAGTAGCT
Organism: Tachypleus tridentatus; assembly: GCF_004210375.1. Classification (NCBI taxonomy): domain Eukaryota; kingdom Metazoa; phylum Arthropoda; class Merostomata; order Xiphosura; family Limulidae; genus Tachypleus; species Tachypleus tridentatus. The sequence goes on from NC_134825.1 coordinate 120,342,618, forward strand.
CAAGTACTGGTCTTGAATCGTTGTATTCTCACTAGTTTAGTTAAAACCAAGGGCGTTAAACGCAGACTGACCCTTGTCTGTAGAAATATTTGAAACAAACATGCACAATTCTAGGGCTTAAATTTCCCTACATTTTCAGTTGGATGACTTTGAGCTCTTTGAATGAGCATCCAATCAAAAGAAAAGTGCTTCTTACACTTTAAAATAGATTCATTATTCCTCACCAAAAACCTCTTCTAAAAAAAGTAAATTCCAAAACGAATGTGAGCGACTTTACATGAATATTAGTGTAACTTGTTAAAATTTACATGAATATTAGTGTAACTTGTCAAAATTTACATGAATATTAGTGTAACTTGTTAAAATTTACATGAATATTAGTGTAACTTGTGAAAATTTACATGAATATTAGTGTAACTTACTAAAATTTACATGAATATTAGTGTAACTTGTTAAAATTTACATGAATATTAGTGTAACTTGTGAAAATTTACATGAATATTATTGTAACTTGTGAAAATTCACATGAATATTAGTGTAACTTGTTAAAATTTACATGAATATTTGTGTAACTTGTGAAAATTTACATGAATATTAGTGTAACTTGTGAAAATTTACATGAATATTTGTGTAACTTGTGAAAATTTACATGAATATTAGTGTAACTTGTAAAAATTTACATGAATATTAGTGTAGCTTGTTAAAATTTACATGAATATTTGTGTAACTTGTGAAAATTTACATGAATATTAGTGTAACTTGTAAAAATTTAAATCAATATTAGTGTAGCTTGTTAAAATTTACATGAAAATTTGTGTAACTTGTGAAAATTTACATAAATATTAGTGTAACTTGTTAAAATTTACATAAATATTAGTGTAACTTGTTAAAATTTACATGAGTATTAGTGTAACTTGTTAAAATTTACATGAATATTAGTGTAACTTGTGAAAATTTACATGAATATTAGTGTAACTTATCAAAATTTACATGAATATTAGTGTAACTTGTTAAAATTTACATGAATATTGCCCCCCCCCGCTAGTACAGCGGTATGTCTCCGGATTTACAACACTAAAATCAGAGGTTCGATTCCCCTCGGTGGGCTGAGCAGATAGCCCTTTGTGGCTTTGTTATACGAAGAACGCTCGTACATGAATATTTGTGTAACTTGTGAAAATTTACATGAATATTTGTGTAACTTGTTAAAATTTACATGAGTATTAGTGTAACTTGTTAATATTTACATGAATATTAGTGTAACTTGTGAAAATTTACATGAATATTAGTGTAACTTGTGAAAATTTACATCAATATTAGTGTAACTTGTTAAAATTTACATGAATATCAGTGTAACTTGTTAAAATTTACATGAATATCAGTGTAACTTGTTAAAATTTACATGAATATCAGTGTAACTTATTAAAATTTACATGAATATTTGTGTAACTTGTTAAAATTTACATGAATATCAGTGTAACTTATTAAAATTTACATGAATATTTGTGTGACTTGTTAAAATTTACATGAATATTAGTGTAACTTGTTAAAATGAAACTTAAACAACATGAAGGAACGTAAAGTAAACGGACATGAAAGTTCATTATAACAGGCCTAACTGTGCTGGTGAGCCTGGAACCTGAAACCCTGTAGTATATGGTACAGGGTATAGTCAATCAATTAATGCATTATATCTCTTTCTACATCACAGATTATTTTTCCAATTTCACCTTTTATGAAAAACAAAACTCTGTTACTATTAACATCATTTTACCTGATTTAAATTTCCAATTTAATCACCTGAAACATTTTCACAAAAAGGATTCAGTTACGTTTCTTATTGTAACGCAATCACGTTTCGATGTAAAACACAAAATAGCGAGTTAAGTGTAAAATAAAATTAGTGATGTCGAGAAAACCCACTTGTAGAGAAAAATATATATGTAGAAACGGATGGTTTGGGTTGAGAAAATATTTTACGTAAAGGAGCGAATAACTTGCACACCTTCACACGTTTTCGAACACTGCAAGTCAAATAAACACAACATAACCATAGAAAACACTCAAATACTAAATAAAGAAACAAACATAAACAAACGCAAAATTAAAGAAGCCTTACTTATACAACAACTTAAACCCAAAATAAATCAATATAAAGGAACGCCTTTATACCTATATTAAAAATAATATAACAAATAATAATAATAAAATAAATAATATAAAATTATATATTCAAACATCTAAACACGCCCTCTACATCCCGACACTCAGTTACACAACCCATTTCAAACATGTGGTCAGCTTCCGGTCAGTTACCTTTTTCTTTCTTTGTTAACCTGACGACGACCGAAGAAGGTCGAAACGTTGTTCGCTCCTTTACGTAAAAAAATTTTCTCAACCCAAACGAGCCGTTTCTACATATATTAAAATAAAATTAATAGCTTAATTATTAGAAGCAACCTGTGTTTTAAGTAGAGCATGCTTTTTGTGTCAAGTGCATATCAATTCATCATGGCGTATCCAAATTGTTATAAATTAGCGAATTTTTATATTTGTAAACATTTGGATGATTTATAAAAGAAGACATTATCTTCAGTTTTTTAGATATCCAATAACATACACGCGTGTATTACTTATACAATTAAAATTTAGTTTGAAATCGGACACATGTTTAACTGCTATAATTTTTGAGTACTCACTTGAGAGAAACAGTTAACGAAGGTCGCGTGTTGTAGTTTTCTGAGTTCTTGTGACAGGGAACTGTAACTAACGATAGGAAAGTTTCCGACTTAGAAAAAGAAAACACTTCATAATATGGGTCGCACTTGAACTAGAAAGCAATTATGTTCTAACTGGTTAGCGCAAACCACTCTATCGCCAAGAGATAAACGAAAGATAACGAATACTCATTACTGGATTTGCAGACGGTATACCCAATCAGTTAGACAAGAATAACTTCAGTGTTTGGGGCCTAACAATTATTCTTTTTTTTCTGATTGGTTATCTGGAAAAGTGGTCTTGTTATATGATGAGTCACAAACGACTACACAAATCATCACATCTAGAAACGTGTGGCAAAGTACAATAACAATCTTTATCTTGAGTGAACTAATTTGAAGAAATAAAATATTTCTTCCACAGGTTTGGTCAAAAGCGAAGGTAGAAAGGCAAAGATGGATGAAGACCAGTTTATAATTACAGACAAATACATGGAGGAAACACCAGAAATACGCCATCTATATGAAAAATCTAAAATAATGAGTGTGGAAAATGTGCTACAGACTTGTATATTAGTTTGAAGATTTGTTATAAAATTTAAATTTTGTCAATTTGCACAATACAAGAATGTGCCCATTTTATTTATATGTCAAATGTGGTGTATTGATATTATGAAGGTTCTCGATCATTTCCGCACATTACGAAGCTTCTGTAGTGAACATTTACAACTGTTTTTATAATTTTTATTATGCTGGAAATAAAAACAAACAAACAAACATTGTACATAACTACGAGCCCGACACGGCCAAGTGGTTAAGTCACTCGACTCGTAATTCGTAGGCCGAGGGTTCGAATTCCCGTCGCACCAAACATGCTCGCTCTTTCAGCCGTAGGAGTGTTATAATGTGACGGTCAATCCCACTATTCGTTTGTAAAAGAGTAGCCCAAGAGTTGGAGTTGGGTGGTGATGATTGGATGCCTTCCCTCTAGTCTTACACTGCAAAATTAGGGACGACAAGCGTAGATAGCCTTCGTGTATCTCTGCATGAAATTCAAAAAGAAACAAGCATACCTAGGTGGCTAAGCTGAAATATAATCAATTTGTTTGATATAAACATAAGGCGTCCATACTTTGCTGTTTATAAAAGTCGTAACTTCACTGAATTGAATGCGAGTAACAACTTCTTTTAATTTAAGATGTAGACATTTGGTATAAAATGTGTAAGATTTAATCTCTCTGTTCTCAGTGTAGTTTTGCCAACGAAACACAAACGCTGCAAAAGTACCCATTAATCATGACATAGTAATTATATCTGAGCTATAATGCTATGTGTACAGGAAACTTCACCTTGTTAAAACGGTAGATCACATGGCACGAATCTCTAAAATATGTGCTTGCTCTGAGAATTGCTGGCATATTTTCGACAAAAATACAAAGTTCACATTTTATACGCACGGACACAGTTACGAATATGCATAATACGATATTAATAGCTTATAATCACACTTTGCTGAATGTTTAACTTGCGTGACAAAATAAATCGGGAAAACAAAGAAAGTAAGTGTACTATTTGTAAAATTACTACACAGCTTGTTAAAACGTTTTTAATGAAATAAAACGCACGACGGTTTTGTACAACTTTTAGTAGGCCTTACATGGCGTGCGACTCGTAATCTGAGGGTCGCGGGTTCGCATCCTCCTCACGCCAAACACGCTCGCCGTTTCAGCCGTGGGGGCGTTATAATGTGACGGTCAATCCCACTATTCGTCGGTAAAAGAGTAGCCCAAGAGTTGGCGGTGAGTGGTGATGACTAGCTGCCTTCTCTCTAGTCTTACACTGCTAACTTAGGGACGGCTAGCACAGATAGCTCTCGAGTAGCTTTGTGCGAAATTCAAAAAAACAAACAAACAACTTTTAGTTTCAATATTCAGGATAGGAACTAATCATAAGAACTCTTTTAAACTTTGTAACAGTATTGAATAAGAATTTTCTTTCGTGATTTAAAAATCGCCATTACATGTACTCGTATTCAATGGCTAATAAATTTCAGGTTATTTGTACTCCAGAGTCAGTGATGAATCCCATGTACTCTTGAAAAGGTTGCGAGTTTAAATTTTGTCCGATAGATGTAGCTGCATCTTGAAAGGCGCTTTAACATGAAATGCTTCTCTTCACCTAGCTGTACAACAGGCATCAATGACTTGATTGTTTGGTTGCAGTTGAGCACGAAGCTACACGGCGGGCTGTCTGCGCTCTGCCCAGAACGAGTATCGAAACTCTGCTTCCAGCAGTGCGAGTCTACTAGCATACCGTAATGCTACAAGTTGCTGGGAGTCAGCCTTCAATGGAATGACATCCAATCCAGGATGATTTTGTCACTTGTATCATCTAGTTAGTACCTTAGGGACTAAATATCAAATTACTTGTATATATTTACCAATTAATTATTCTCCTAACTTTATTTCGACCATTTTGCAATTTCATTAGAAATGTAGAGTGAAATATTTTTCGAGGCTTAAATCATATGACAAATAACAAAATGTAAAACTTTATACGACAAAAAAATAATTTTAAAACAATTTTACAAACACATAGTTTCTCCCTCTGCTATGCTCCCTCCCCTTCCAGTGACACAGAGGGATGTCCGAAGACTCGCACTGCTAGAATCCGGTTTGATATGCGTGGTAGGCAGAGCACAGATAGCCCATCATGTAGTTTTGTGTTTAATTCCAAGCAATAAGCCTTTTCTTTTTTCTTAAAGACTAAAATAATTTTATCCTACGTAATACCCTTGTAGCCGTGTCGGTAACCGACGGGTCAAAGACAAGCTTAAGATCTTTCAGTGTTAAATTCGGCGGTTCGATTCCTTCCAATGAATCGAGCACAAGTAGCCCATTGCATTAAAACAAACAAACCAGAATAATTATTGGCTAATTTAAGAAAAAAATAATTTAAACGGCATGCTAATATTATTGGCTAAGTAGAATATGGTTGAAGAACAGTTTTGTTCTACCAAGCGGGGTAGACCTCGTAAAAGAGTATTGTGTGACCACATAACTGTAATGTGTAAGCTTCCATCTCTACGCTTCCATGGATATTAAATCAACTTATCCTTCTATTTAGTGCCGGATTCATTGTAATTTAGCCTATATCATATTTAATCAAGAAGAGGTTTAAATGCAGTTGTTGGTCCTGTGGTAAAGTTCTGAATTTTTAGAGCTTCAGATATGAGTTCAAGTTCGTACAATATAACAATAATGTTTCCCACAATTTAAACTGTGGGTGTGCAATGAGTGACACGCTTCTCGTGGATGGTGAATTTTATGGTGTTGAAAACCAAGTGCCTCCTCTGTGGTCAGCAGTTCAAAATCAAGGAAATTATATATTTGCGAAATTCAATACAAAACAAAGTCTTTATTATAATGTTCTAATTATTTGTTATCCTTGTGAATAGAGGGTCAGCATTCTTAAAAAATAACTTATTTTATATTGCCATAACTAAAACTGCATTCCTCTTCTTGTTTTAATGTGGATAGGAAAAATGGATTAGATAGGAATAAATGGATAATTTTCATGACTATGAAACTTCAAAATAGGGAGGCAAGTGCTTTCATTGCATACTTCCCAAATACAAAAGTCTTCAGGATAATGCATTATATGTTTCACTTCGTAACTTTAAATTGCTTGGCGTGTACTCACCTTTGAATAAGAGAACCACTAAGATATGAAAATGCAAAGCCATAGTTCTTAAAAAAATGCTTCTCGGATCTCACATTCCACTTTGATATAACGCTGAAAAAAACAAACAAAAAACAATTTTATAAGTATAATTTTCAAATATAGTATGTTAGTTAAAGTGTTACCAATTGTCTGTCTTGGAATGTTTCAACTCCGAAATCGGTAGTAACAGTAATTCATATAGTTATTTCAAATAACTAAATTTTAAAACATTTCTCCAACTAATATCATGATATTTTCTGGCATTTCTTGTGTTACAGTAAATGGAATTTGTGGGAAGTATAAGACAATACTATAAAGGTAAAACTGAGTAGTTCTTAACTTAAGAAATTCATATACGCGATAAAGGAACCTAATTTCTTCAACTACCTAGTGACTGAATATTACTAGTTTATTATTGATGAGTAATAAAGGAATTATATTTTATATGACAAAAAATATCGCAAAAGAACCTTGATATAGAACTGTGTGAACACGATAGTCGTGATGTATCAATAGAAGGTATCGAATAAGACGATAATGTATGCTTATACCTTGTAAACGTTATTGTAACAATTACAATAGACAAGGCTTAGCTCCGTAAAGTGCAGCTTATATTTTAAGTATTTGTAAATGGTTAATATACTCGACATAATAACCATAGGATTTCGATTATGTTACTTTAATACAAGTTTGAAAATTGCAATATAAATACACAAAACTGATTTTCTCGATTTTTTGCCACAAAATGGCCCATAAAAGTACCCCAAAATTTGGAGAAACTGGTACAATGGAAATTGACAGAAGTGATCAAAACATAAACTCGTATGCACATAAGATTCGTATGTTAATTTAAAATTAATATTGCTTTAGAACATTAGAATTATTTTTAGAAAGTATCTGAGGTTTTTCTATTATTGTAAAGTTGTGGTTATATTTCACGAAATATAATACCAACTTGTTTTAAAACTACTACAATAATTTTTTTCTCTCAAGTCAATATTCGTCAAAATATATATTTAAATTTGGATTAACCAAAACTTATTGTCTAAAAACCAAAATCTTGTTCTTATATATACCAACGTTATAAACAGTTAAATCATTATTTAGTATTTAGTAAGTACAGCGAATACCTAGCGAGGGCTAACTTCAATTATGAAAATTAGTGGTTGATCCTACAACATCAATTGATTCTTTAGATACTCAACACGGACACAGCTCTTTCAATTACAACAAAATACATTTCCTGTCTACATCTGTAAGTATCGTTTATCAGTTGACCCAGCTAAAAATTTTCAATTGTAATTTTAATTTAAGTTATATTTTATTTAAATATGTAAACATTGTAAATAAATTATATCAGAGAATCTATTGAGCGTTATAATACTTATTGAAAAGAGCTCTGACTTCATGAACTTAAGTTTTAGTTTTCCGATGGTATTTGTTTTGGAATTTCGCACAAAGCTACTCGAGGGCTATCCGTGCTAGCCGTCCCTAATTTAGCAGTGTAAGACTAGAGGGAAGGCAGCTAGTCATTATCACCCACCGCCAACTCTTGGGCTATTCTTTTACCAACGAATAGTGGGATTGACCGTAACATTATACACCCCTACGGCTGGGAGGGCGAGCATGTTTGGCGCGACGCGGGCGCGAACCCGCGACCCTCGGATTACGATTCGCGCGCCTTATGCGCTTGGCCATGCCGGGCCCCGATGGTATTTCAAGTTCAGCAGTCACAGACGAAAGAGCCCGCCATGGCCAGGTAATTAAAACACTCGACTTGTAATCTGAGGGTCACGAGTTTGAATCCCCGTCACACCAAACATGCTCGCCCTTTCAGCCGTGGTGGTGTTATAATGTTACGATCAATCCCACCTTCGTTGGTAAAAGAGTAGCCCAAGAGTTGGCGATAGGTAATGATGACTAGCTGCCTTCCCCTTGTCTTAAACTGCTAAATTATAGACGGCTAGCACGTATAGACCTCGTGTAGCTTTGCGCGAAATACAAAACATACAAAACACAGACTATAGAATTCAGTGTTGTGACCTTTTCGAACCTACCATTTAATTTTACAACTAATATTTTCACTTAGTAATTAACTTTTAATACAGCAACCACTTTTAGTTTCATATTAAAGTCTGAATTGGTTCCTATTTGTCACTATCTATATAATAGTACTGTATATTGTATGTCCATGTAACTTCATAGGATTTATATGGATATTCACTAAAACTGGTATGGAGGTCCGATATGTCTATACAAGAGTACATAATTTTCGGTTTTTGGTTTCTCATCACCACTTTAACTCCTAAGATAGAACTTCACCAAATTATAAGTTTTTTTGTTTGCTTATTTTTAAAGAGAGCGCAAGTCTTCACGTTGTTTTAAAACCTTTTACTTGTTATGAGTTAACATAACTTTGGTCCAGAGGACAGGTGCCCCAGGTAGTAGATAAATATATTAATATCATAATCTGATTTGCATCGGAAATGTTTTTCTTCAGCTAATTAAAATTCCATTTTTTCTTGACATAAATATGCCAGCTTCAGGTAATGTATTATTAGGGACGCAATTAGAACATCAAAGAATAACGATTTTTGTCGAAAGCACACATGCTGAATTATATATGTATATGTTACGTATTACGATTTCAAATAGCCTGAAACTGAGTTTAAATAGTAATTTGTATTTAGAAGTTATATACATAGACAATTGATTTGTTTGCCAACAAAATTGATACACACGATTTTCTTTCTTAACACAAATATATTTTAATATATATATATACGATTTATAATCGCGGTTATTGCAAACAATGATTTACATATTTTACAAACTTACACAGAGTATTGTTTTCTATTTGGTCTGAAACTGAATATTTTATCCATGGTTCATGATGAGTGAACTAGTTCCAAGTTGATATAGGTACAATTCATTTAACAAGGAGCTAGCTAGTTCTTCGCTGATCACACGCGAATTTTTACCCCTGAAGTTGTTTAATGTATTCGTAAAATATTAACGTTAATCTGTTGAAGTTAAACAGCTTTCAATGTTCAAAATCTATAAATGATTCTGGTTGAATATTTGGAGTTCCCGATTAATAAGCATTAACCCCAGTTATAACTTCCGAAGTTTGTAGCCTACCAACTGCTGCAAACCAACAATACATACTGTTTCTTCGCGTTGAGTTGGTTACCTATTATAAGCTTGGGAGAAGAATTTCTAGAAACTTCAGTTAAGGCAACAATATCGACAATCGCTAGTATTTACACACACACACACACAGTACATTGTTGATTCTTACAATCGAATATTCTATAACTTTAGGGATTAGACAGAAATTTTGCAATACATATTTTATAGAAATACCATACGTTTGTAAAAAAAATTACTTCAAGGGATAATTATAATTCCAGTATAAACAATGATATGGTGCTTTCATCTCTTGCTTTGCCATAAAGTATTAACATTCTTACATTTCGCTATTAATTTAATGTATTATTACTCACTTTCGTAAGCATTAACTTCTGTTAATGTTTTCAACACAGTACTGCTACTCGACGCTGTAGTTAAATGGTAGCAAGTGGCAAAGATGTTAAACTATTTTAAAAGTTACATTGGCAGAAGTTCAAAGGGTTTCATTGGGGAAAACTGGATGAAGTTTTGTGTATAATGAATGCGTTAAGCTCTTAAAGAGACATGGAATTAAAGATAATTCCAACTCCTAATGACAAGGCAAAACGTTATCTTTCTAAGAGCAAATCAATTTATAGCCTAAATTACAAGTTGCTAGTGTCTCTTTTCCAGTTAGACTTTCTTTAGCACTGCAGTTGAATATTAACGTGGTTCTTGTACACTACGCAGAGTTTTAGACCAAATATATTTGGAATAGCATATAGAACATTGAATTTTATGTACAACGTTTGAATTTTAGTTAGAGCAAATTGGATTTTTATTAATATATTTTACCAAAACGTCCTATGCGATGGAAATGATTTCTGTACGAAGCTGTCAATGAAATATTCACGAAATAAAAGGCCTAACCAATACTACATGTGTTCTAATATTCATTAAATAAAAGGGCTAGCCATTACCACATGTGTTCTAACTGTTCTCCGAGTTTTCTGTTACGTGTCTTGTTTCAGATGATCAGTTCCAACCTGATGAGCACTGGATGAATAACAAGCATACTGTACTATGGATCTGCATACTGTACTATGGATCTGAGAACAATTATGAAAGAGTTATGAAAGAGTTAGGTTACGATGAAATCACGAACAATACTTTCTTCGTAATATTGGGTGATGATGGCTCGATGCCTTCCACAGAGTTCAATAATTGAAATTAGGGACGGCTAAAGTAGACAGCGCTTGAATATTTGTGTGTAAATAAGCAAAAATAAATATGAAGTTAAATATATAAATTTTAACTTCCGGTAAATGAAGTATTCTGATGTGGATTATTTTGTTAATTTTTAATATTAGTTTGTTTGTTTTTTAATTTCATGCGCAGTTACACAAAGACTATCTGCGTTAACCGTCCCTAATTTAGCAGTGTAAGACTAGAGGAAAGACAGCTAGTCATCTACGTACATCAACCACCTCTTGGGCTACTTTTTTTGTCAACGAATAGTGGCATTGACCGTAACATTATAAGTCCCCCATACGGCTCAAATGGCGAGCATGTTTGGTTTGACGGGGATTAGAGCCCGTGACTCTCGAATTACCAGTCCAGCATTTTAACCACCTGGCCATGCTGGGTCAGTTTAATATTAATTGGACAAAGTGCCATCATGAATTATTTTTATGTTTTCAGTTCCAGCAAAATAGTTGTACTTTAAAATATGGCGTCAAGAACCTTAGAACATGTTTGTAAAAGCGTGTGTAAATTACTTTTATATTTAATAATTAATGTGCTCTCTGTATATTCTTATCGTTTTAACAAAATCCTTTCTTTTAGCTCGGATATTAAGCAACACAAGTGTGGGAATTCTTATAAGTTTTCTTAATTTATATCGTGTTACCAAGAATTAATACAAGTTTTATAGCTAGCAATGAGCACTTAGATTTCTGTGCCTCTATTAACTAATAAATCAAACTAATCGAGGTTTAACAAACACTTGATTTTTCTTAAATGAATAGTTTTCAATTGTAGTTTCTTTACAACTATTGAACTTTAACATTTAACACGCAGTTTAAATTCAATGCACTTGCCATATTCAGTTATAACATAGGTCCCGGCAAGGCCAGGTGGGTTAAGGCGTTCGACACACCAAACATGCTTGTCTTTTCAGCAGTGAGGCCGTTATAATGTGGTGGTGGATCACACTATTCGTTGGTAAAAGAGTAGCCCAATAGTTGGCGGTTGGTGGTGATGACAAGCTGCCTTCCCTCTAGCCTTACACTACTAAATTAAGGATGGCTAGCGCAGATAGTTCTCGTGTAGCTTTGCACGAAATTAAAAAAAAAAAACAATTATAACAACTATAAGAATTTTAATTACTAAGAAATTAATTAGATTTAGACAAACCATTCACAATATTTTTCGCGTTTTCGAAAACGTTCTGTAAATTAGGGTAGTTTTTGTTCTGCTAAAGTTGTATACAAAATCGTTAAACCCGTTTTCAATGTTGTCGTTACTCAATATAATACATTTCATTTCTCTTGTGGAGTAAAAACATTGAAGCTGTAGGGAACAGAATCACACACTTTTTCTGGGAGTAAATATTTCTATTTTGAATATTTTTAATTGAAATTAATTGTCTTTAACTTGACTTAACTCGTGTTATAGTTTAATCAGAAAAAAATAAGTTTTTGCGCTCCAAACTTTATGAAAGTTTAAAAGTTTCATGAGCTGCGAGAATGTTAGCATCAATTAATATATTTTCGTTCAATGATCGCCTGACGAAAACTTCGAAAACAGCTAATATAGTATGATATATTGTATCATATATCAGGTTTGTTTTGAATATCATGCAAAGCTACACGAGGGCTATCTGTACTCACCATCCCTAATTTAGCAGTGTAAGACTAGAGGAAAAGCAGCTAGTCATCACCGCCAACTCTTGAGCTACTCTTTTACCAACGAATAGTGTGATTCACCATCACATTATAACGCCCTTACTGCTGAAAAGGCGAGCATGATTGATATGACGGGGATTCTAACCCGCGACCCTCTGATTGCAAATCGAGTGCCTTAACCACCTGGCCATGTCAGGCCAAGCTGGTATGAGTCTCTACATGTGGATTTAGGGTTGATTATTCAAAGTTCACCCAAGGTCAGAAAAGTCAAACCCAATTTGCTAACACTGTCGTAACTTGAAATGTACGGAAATAATTAGATTTCAGGTCGCATCTCGTCATATTAATCATGTACACGTGTAGATGGTTAATAAATATGAAAGATTTGATTATTTTCTTAGCTAACAACATTAATGTTTGTTTGTTTTTACATTCCAATATGTACAGTTCATGTTCCATAAATTGTAAAAATAAAACAAAAAGTCATATCTTTTGATATTAATAAATAGTACATGTTCCAGCTTCACGATATTGTGTTGTAATTGGTTTATATGGTACTCTTAGACCTCATGGACTGAAGAACTTCCTTTTTATTTTCGTTTCAAGACAGAGAAAAATAAACTGAAGCAAAGTCCACTTTAATTAAATCAGGAGTTACGTCACTCAGACAAATAGATCAGTTAAGACTTCGAGCTACGTTTCGTCATCTGTGAGTAAAGATTGTATGAAATTTCCTCCACTTGGTTGGGTCTGTTGGTTTTGAATTTTTCGCAAAGGTACACGAGGGATATGAGCTCTGACCGTCCATAAGTTACAGTGTGAGACTACAGGAGACACAGTTGGTCATCACTGCCCAAAGAAAATGCTGGAACTGCTATTTTACCAACGAATACTGAGGTAGACGGTGATAATATAACGTCCCCACGGCTTAAAGAGGCGAGAATGTGTTTTGGGGGTGGGGTTGTGAGCTGTCTACTTCGCTGTGTTATAAGCCATTAGACGACAAATATAATATTCTTTACTTAATTATGTAAGTTTGACAACTTACTATAAATACGTCCTAAATGTTTTTTAATACTCTACCTTTTGAATTCGTTTATTTGTGTTTGTACTTTAATATTTTAAGCCGACGGTTTACTAAAATCTAGTTTAGTAAACATTAGTAAACAAAGACGAACATTAACTGAAATATGTTGTTTTTTATTTACATAATGCAAAACTATTTTCTAGACGTTTTTAGACAAAAATCACTTATTTGTATTTTAGCAGCTTTTGAGATAATCGCGTTTATCTGTGCTTTATACCATCAAAATGCGGGTTATGTTCATAAATGTTAAACACATATCTACACTGTTTTAACGTTGAAAAAGAATTGTTAAATATCTTCCATAGCTTATAAATTTTAACCCATATATTTCACAGACTTTTGTATTCGATTTGTCTCGAACTTGTTTGTTGTTTTACATATCCTTAAGCAAGCACATCTGTTACCCAAGGAAGAGTTTCTCGTTAGCAAAATGAAACTTAACGGCATGGCCAAGTTAAAGCCTGTCTTTGACTTAATTGTATAACATCAGTAATAATGGCTCATGCTTCGAGGAAATGTTCAGGTTGCAACCGTTGAGTCGCGGATCTACATCTCAAAGTGGATGAGTCATTTTTAAAATACGCCATTTTACTCGAGAGTCGCGGTGGTAAAATATCATATCATATCCTGTTTGAAGTTTGTATCGCGGTAATTAGAAAACACACGTGTCTCGATAAACTGGACTGCTGCGACCTCTAATTTCCGTAATACGCACTTTTTCGAAAATGACTTGAGCTTCAATATGATACACACGTGTCACAAATAACTTGACACACTTGGCATTTATTTCTTTATATACTTGCTTTAAACCTAATTACAAGTTTTCAGATAACTCGAAATGTTGGCTTTATAACATAAATACAGGTACTGTTAGCACACAAGTGTCCATATAACAAACCTCAAAACGTACATGCTTAAATTAACCTACAAAAGATACCCAATCAGCCATGTGCTCTGCTCGCAGCGGGCATCGAAATCACATTTTTATTTTAGCGTTATAATCTTGACTTAATTTGAAAAACAGCGACATGAAAGGTAAGTGTTGGTGTTTCAAATATGTGATCTCGTTTGTTAATAATTCGTTTCCACAAGAAAAAAAAATCGAATATATCTTGTTGGCAGCGTAGTTTCAAGAAAAATGGGGGCCCGGCATGGCTAAGTGTGTTAAGGCGTGCAACTCGTCATCTGAGGATCGCGGGTTCGAATCCCCGTCACACCAAACATGCTCGCCCTTTCAGCCGTGGGAGCGTTATAATGTAACGGTCAATCCCACTATTCGTTGGTAAAGGAGTAGCCCAAGAGTTGGCGGTGGGTGGTGATGACTAGCTGCCTTCTATCTAGTCTTACACTGCTAAATTAGAGACGACTAGCGCAGATAGCCCTCGTGTAGCTTTGTGCGAAATTCAAAACAAACAGAAGAAAAATGGATTGATATTCCTAAAGGTAATTAACAATATAACCTCAAAAATGTACGATTTTCTAGTTTAATTGTGTTATTATAATCACGAACAATTAACGTGAACGTTGTAACCGTAATTAAACGTTAGCAACAGTAAAAGTTTGTAGATGTGATCACACATTAAATAAACACCAGTTGATAATAAACACCTAATCTGAAGAAACACTGCACGTGTGGTAATAATAGCAGACGAAAAGCTTTTTTTAACACTTCATAACTTTACCTCTTTTTTTAATACGATCTTTCAAGCCTAATTACTAATAGGTAAATATTTTGTACTATTTAGTGCGAATATGATGGGTAAGTGAAGACAAGAACACTCATCACTATTAAGCCTAATTATTAATTAGTTACTAATTTGTATTATTTAGTGCGAATATGATGGGTAAGTGGGGACAAGAACACTCATCACTATTAAGCCTAATTATTAATTACTTACTATTTTGTACTATTTAGTGTGAATACGATTGGTAACTGGGGAGAATACTAATTAATTTAGCAATTAATAATTTAATGAGCTTTAGGTAAACACGCGCACTAACCACGATTACCCATTAGATAAATTGCACAAAAACAACAGTCAATATTTTAACACGAAACGAGACAGCATAAAAGCCATAAAGGAAATGAACAGTGAACTTCAGAAAGGTTAAAAGGATAAGAAACTTCATTAATAAACTTCATAGCATCTTTTATACTGGATCCAAAAATGGGCACTTATCTAAAAACAAAACTATAGGCCCGGCATGGTCAGGTGGCTAAGGTACTCGACTCGTCATCAGAGGGTCGCGGGTTCGAGTCCCCGTCGCACCAAACATGCTCGCTCATTCAGCCGTAGGAGCGTTATAATGTTACAGTCAATTCCACTATTCGTTGGTAGAAGAGTTGGCGGTGGGTGGTGATGACTAGCTGCCTTCCCTCTAGTCTTACACTGCTAAATTAGGGAAGGAAAGTGCAGATAGCCCTCGTGTAGCTTTGCGCGAAATTCAAAACAAACCAGACCAAATTCATCCTGATAAAGTATTCCTGCAAAGGCTCTCCTCCAACTAGTGACATAACGGTACGTTTGCCGAATTGTACTGCTGGAAAGCGGGTTTCAATACTTATGGTCAATTCAAAGATAGCTCATCGTTCAGCTTTGTGCCTAACTTCAAAATATTAACACAAATCGTTCAAAAGTTGGATTTATGCTTTATTTTTCAGAATTCTACATGTTGTGAAGATTAATCATTATACAAATTATTTCAAATTGATTTTTTGAAAAATCACTATAGTGTAAAAACAGATCAAATTATTGTTTATGACGTAATACACTAAGCTGTCCATTACTAATATAAATAACAGTACATTGTTATATAGTGTTCTGTAGTACTTTTTATTATTTTTGCGTACAAAAGCAAACATGAGAACAGATTACACTATGTAACAAAACTTTTACTTTTTCTTGTTCCTGGACAGAAAGTGTTATTTCCTAATTGATTTTGAACTTAAGTAAATGGAAAAGACCTATTTTTCTCTTCAAACTTTGCTTTTGTGACCTGGGAGCGTATAACGAAACCATGATGTGAAACTATATTTGGGGACTGATACGTGAAAGTGATTTACATTACAGTCGCAAATATCGAAAAACTACTCACTTCTAAACATTTATGTATAACTTTAGTATAAATACATGTAAATCTTGATTCATGTTGTTTTATTCAGACCTTATGTAAATGAAAATGTGCAAATTTGCCCGTTTTTACATAGAAACTAGGTTAAATTCTAAACTTCATAATCCAGGTCATCACAAAAGCAAAGTTTGAAGGGAATAATGTTCATTTTCTCTACTTTTCCAACATAAGCAATTAAGAAATAACATGGACTATCCAGGAACAAAACTTGTGTTACATAGTGTAATCGATACAAGTATTTGCACATTACTAATGCATTATCCACCACACTCTAGGAAACAAGTTATCTACGTTTGTGTTAGAACTGGAAACGTTAACTAAATATTTACTTTGTGGTACTAGTACATCCATGTCTTGGAAGCACTTCTGCCTACGTTCTCAAGCAATTATGGTAGATATACAAGTTACACTGGTAACGTGCCTGAACTTCATAAGTATGTACAAAGTGCGAAGTGTATAGCTTTCAGTTTTAAGGTATTGCATGCCAGGTATGTTTGATATCTTTTAACTTTTTCAAACTGTGGTTAGATGTTTACTGCTAGTTAAAGATTCGGGCTACATATCTCAAAGCCCAACGTTTGTACCGTGATGTTTCTGAACATCTGTGGATGTGTTGCGAGAATGACAGACATGTAGTATGCAGTTCGAAAGCGGATAAAAGTAATTGCTGATTGGATGTCTTTTTTATAATCAGTATTTCAAAATTAACGAACCTTAAATTCTGTTCATTAAGCCGAAGTGCGAATAATATACCACTCTATTTGAAAATACAAATCCCTCTTCTAGATTGAAAACATTCAGGGTTTCGTAATAATAATAATAAAAACCAAACATCAGTGGGTCAGTCTTCACGCTCGATTTCTCAGAATTTGTAACTTACACGAGTCCAATTCTACACTTGTTTTTTTTTCTTTTTTCATTGCCCAATTTTTGTTGAATTCAATCGCTAACATTGTCCTAAATAGCTCCCAAATTTTGGCACTTTTGTCTCTTTATACAAAAGCCTGTCAATAAGGGAATTTTTATATCAGGGGTTTATTTCTGCTATATAAAACCCACCAAGAAAAGTTTTTATACCCAGGGTTTTATTTGGTACAAAGTGTAATTAATTTATTCTTTGTAATGAAGATAAGGTTTCAAACGATGGTAGAGTATTTATAATAAAAGTAGCTTTAAGAGAACTATTGTTACAATACAGTTGAACCGATTACAAAGCAACTGAACAGTGAACGATGTTGGGAGGAGACACTGTTTAAAAAAGCAGGATCATTGACGATAGAGTTTGGTTACTCTGATCCAGAAATCACTTTACATTTCTTATGTTGGTCTTCAGGCCACGAACTTGGAAATTTATATTAAAGGATTTAACACGTTGGCTCCAAAGCCTGTTTTGCCAATACTTTCCAGGATCCAACAAGTCATTTTACAATTCCTTTATTAGAGCAGACTGTATATGTAACCGTTGTGTCCCAGCAAAAAAGTGGCCCTTTAAAAAACAAAATAGAACACGACTCACCGGCGGGTTTTACTGGAAGACTATCACGACCCACCAGTGGGTCCATTGGGAGCCAACGTATTAAATATGGTAGGTTTTGGTTTTCTTTCATTTTTGACGGGTTTTTATACTAGTTTCTAATAAAGCCTTACAAATTGGGAAATAAAGGAAGTTTCAAATGAACTGTTTTTTTTAATTAACTTAATTATACTCTGGCAACAAAACCGAATTTGACCTTCACTCTTATACCCACAGAATCACGTTTTTGCCCCTGGTAATTTCAGAACATTTTGACATGTCCACAGTGGACATTTAGATGTTTTAAATGTTTTCTCAAATGTCTATAGTAAATATTACACCTGATTATACCTGTTCCTATATTGAGCGTTTTCTCACCTTCTGTACAGTAAATATTACACCCGTGTTTCTTTGAGACGGTTTCTCACGGCTTACTCACTTTTATATAACATGCAGAATTGAAGAGTTCCTGAAGGGGTAATTGGTTCCTATATCTAAAATATTATCTATTTATCAACTGCATTGAACTGCTTTAATAAATTAGCTTTTTTAATATAAGATTCAATGAACATTAAAAATACAATCAGAAAGATGAATAATAAATTACTTTCGATAAATCACTCAATACGTTTGTTTTCTAATTTTCGCGCAAAGCTGCACGAGGACTACCTGCGCTAACCATCCCTAATTTAATAATGTTAGACTAAAAGGAAGGCAGATAGTCATCACCACCCACCATCAATTATTGGGCTGCTCTTTTACTAATGAATAGTGGGATTGACCGTAACATTATAATGGCTAAAACAGCGAGCACGGTTGGTGGGATGGGGATTCGAATCCGCGACCCTTAAAATACGAGTCGAATGCCCTAACTACCAGGCCATGTCTGGCCTCTTTTAAGTAAAATGCTATCATATATATAACTTCTGAACTGCGGAACATATTAAGATCCTTTATATAAATATTAGTGTCTTAGCGCAAAGTTACACATTACACTTTGATGCCCTACTTCTCGGAAGGATTGTAATCCTGGAGTTCGATGTTCGAAGTCCAAAATTTACTGCTAACCAAACAAATTGACTGTTGCAATGTATCAGTCTTACTTATTTAATCAACTCTTATATATAACAAGAGAGGATACCGGATACTGTTTATTTTTTTGTAGGTAGGAAATAAGACAACAGTATATATGTATAAACAAAAACTATTAACTATATTATCTCACCTTCCGAGATAAAAACAACTTGTCTTCTTTTTAATTCAAATACCCCTCTCGCAATGTAACAGGCAGTCAGTAGCTCTGCTTAGCTCGAGACTCTAAGTTACACTTAGCGATATGGCTCGTACTCGGGAATACGTTCAACTGTAATCGTTGGCTGTCGGTCCACTCTTACGTAGGGCTAATAACAATCGGTTTTGTATAGACTGCCCTCTGGCGGCAATATAACTCTGAATCCTACAGTCACAGTTGTAGAAGGTAAACCTAGTCATCTCTTGTAAGTTAAAAAACGCGCGATTCTTCAGAGGTATAGTTATTTGCATAATTTATATAAGGAACTGGTACTTTCTTTTTTTTAACTAAAGTGTAACAAAAGTATCCATCGCAACAAGATTAGTAGAAAAAAAACGCGCTTTTCTTCGAACAAGTATCTTCGTTGCTTTATTAATAAAAGCTTTGATACCCATACCAGCCGTTCTTAGACCCATTTTTACTTCAAGTGAGTTTCTCGTCATCATGAGGTTTGTTTCAGCATTTTATTTTTCAGTAACTAGTATTTTTAACTTCAATCTCACGTCATTTTTCATTATAATTAAAATAGGTGATAAGTAAACGATAGATAAAACAATGGATTTATCGGTCACGTCGCACGTGCACTCTTCATCCAAGGGATTGGATTGTTTTCATCGTTTACACATATTTTTTACCCATTTAAAACAAATTACATTGTTTCAACAGATATCTATCTGACGAATTAACTTTTACATTTTACGCCTCTTTAAGATAATTTTCAAATCTCTAGAGGAAAAATTTACATCCGTATTACACCATTTGTTGACGTTATAACAATCTAATTACACCACTTGTTGACGTTATAACAATCTGTTTAATGTTGACATCTCTTCATCATTGTTTTTGGTGGATCGATTCGGATGCTTGGTTTGTTTTGAATTTCGCGCAAAGCTACAGGAGAGCTATCTGCGCTAGTTGTCTCTAATTTTGCAACATAAGACTAGAGGGAAGAAAGCTTGTCATCATCACCCACCGCCAACTCTTGGGCTTCTCTTTTACCAACGAATAGTGGGATTTACCGTCATATTATAACGCCCCATGGTTGAAAGGGCGAGCATGTTTAGAGTTGTGGGGTTTCGAACCCGTGACCCTCAGATTAGGAGTCCGAGTACCACCTGGCCATGCTGGGCTTATTCGGATGCTACTGGAAGAGATGAAACAACTGATATTTTGAAATAAAGGTCCTGTAACTTCATGAATATTACGAATGTATTGTTACCGTAATGGTCAGTAGATGTTAAGGCAAAGCTGTAAATTCGAGTGACGACAAACATTTTAGACAATATATATTCAAACTGTGTTTTCAAGTTTTAGTTTCGTCTAATAAATGCGATAATTAATTTAAAAAGCTAATTAAACTGGACTGAAAAGCGTATAATGAAATTATACCTTTCCCATGTTTTGTTTTATTTTTAACGTTTGACCTGAAGAGCTCAGTGAAAATTGTTCTAATGACTTTAATTTCTTTTTAATTCACTATACAAATGACACTTACCACTTGCAAAACAAAACGCACAGCATGTCACACCGAACTTCTATAAAAATTTTCAAAGACAAAAGTTCCTTAATTTTAACATTATTTGTTTTTGTTTCTGAATTTCGCGCGAAGCTACACGAGAGCTATCTGCGCTAGCCTTCCCTAATTTAGCAGTGTAAGACTAGATAGAAAGCAGCTGGTCATTACCACCCACCGCCAACTCTGGGATTCCTTTTTGCATTGAATTACAACTGTAGTGTTGTGTCTATCTTCTAAAGTTAACCAAAGTTAACGACATAAGTGTTCGGTTTGTTTCGCAATTGTTATGTGTGTCTCCAACTGTTATCTGAAACAACTACACCTATACACATGCCACGCATCATTTAGGTATCATACACAACTACTTGATTAGTTTAGTATAACTAGAAACGTAATAGAACAGGTTTTAATTAACAGTATTAGCACGATGAATCATTACTGTGATATGGTTAACATTACTACAGGTTAAATATGGAAATCCGTGCAAAACTACTCGAATGATATCTGCTCTAGCCGTCACTAATTTATCAGTGATCGACTAGATGGAAGGGAGTAGTCAAGATTACCCAGCATCAACATTTGGAATTGATCGTTACATTACAAAGTTTCCACGGCTGAAAGGACGAATTCGGATCACCAACACGTTGCAAGTCGACTAGCACCAGGTCAGTGCAGATGGCCAATGTTTGTTTTTTTGTGAAGTGCATCACAAAGCTATACAATGGGCTATCTGTGATCTGCCAAGGACGGGCATCGAAACTCGGTTTCCAGCGTTGTCACTCCGCAAACCTATGGCTGTGTTACTAGGGGCATAGGGTTATGACCAATGTAAATTTGATATTGGAAAATGTTATTACAACATTGTAATACAGCATAGCTGTGTTACTAGGGGCATGGGGGTAATGACCAATGTGAATCTGATATTGGGAAATGTTATTCCAAGTCAAACAACGCTGTAACACAGTGTTATATCCAAGCCAAACAACGCTGCAATACAGTGTTATATCCAAGCCAAACAACGCTGCAATACAGTGTTATATCCAAGTCAAACAACGCTGTAACACAGTGTTATATCCAAGCCAAACAACGCTGCAATACAGTGTTATATCCAAGCCAAACAACGTTGTAATACAGCATGGCCCGCGATATAAGAGAAACTAGCTTTAATCGGCTCATACAGGAATTTTAATTTAATGTGGGCGAAAGTAAGCTGTAGATATTGTATCTGATGGGTATCTCTGAGAACAGATGAGGCGAGGTTATTCTCTTAGTAACCAACATAGGATTTTTGTTGTCTATAGGATCGTCCTTATGCGATGCAAGCAGACTCACTTGCTGATCCTAGACACCAAGATTTTGGTAGCACCTAAGTCCTAACCAGTCCTGAGAAAGGTAGAATCACATTCTGAATCACAGACATTCTGCTGCAAGCCATCTTGTTGAAGTGAATGTAGTGTTATGCAGATAAATTCATTACGAAAATTAAGGTTCATAAGCAAGAATACTCACCTAACTTCATTCATCTTTAATAGTAAGATATTATCTCTGTTAAAATAGGAAGAGGGGCTGTTAGTTTGCTGCTTTCCAGCTCTACAACTTTGTTTTGTTGTATTTTGTTCTCAGAATACAGCTATAAAGGCTATCAGTTGAGTTCATTGAAGTGAATCGAACCCCGGATTTTAGGGTTGTAAATCCGGAAACTTACCGCTGTCCCACGTAATGACTTTTTGTTTTCTTAGGTAAGTGAAGTTGCACCCCCTTCCTCACACTCCACTGATGACTGTTTGAAATATATTTATTTTCACTGAGTGACGGTGAACCCATCTGAATGGAACACTTATCAACAGATTGTCGCTAGTAACGAACTAAGTTACACTTCAGGTAAAGTCTGCATTCTTGACCCAGCGTCAGGTTGGGACAAGACCTGAATTAATAGGTATTTAATTACTAAAATTTTGTTTATTGTCAGCGAGTTTACTGAAAGGAGTGATATTTATTATTTGATAATTCTATAGAAAGTGAGATATATAATTTTATGAATAAAAGCTGAGATCGAACATTTTAGCATCAGTACTAAGTGTCTGAAGACGAAAGTTTTCCAACTTTGTCTACCAGCTTTTGTGGAGTGAAAAATTAAAACTGGCATTGAGTCTGTAGTGACGTATTGGCCACGTAGAGTAGATAATATGGTTAAGTTAAAGCCATTTTCAGGTAATTATTTTACAATACTTCAGTACTCTTATAAAACACGAATTCGGAACTAAAGTGGGATTAGCTGTTGTCTATTTGTTTGTTTTTCCTTTTGGTTTTTAGGGATTTGTTCAGACGTTATTTTCACTGAGGTTTTAATTTACATAAATATTTGTAAAATGTTTATTATTAAACTAGCTGCAGGAAAATTTAAATTTAAATTAAATTTGACGCATATTTTCCATGTACAGAGGTCAGAGGTCAAAAATACGCCTCGTCCTCACTTCTGGGAAGTGACATCGAAAAAGAATTGATTTATAACATATTTTAATAAAGGAGCAGTTTTAACCTACCCAGTGTTTTATTCCTCTAGTCACCGGAAAATGGTCTTATGGTTTGTTTGTTTGTTTGAAATTAAGCGCAAATCTACATAGTGGACAATCTGTGCTCTGCCCACCACAGGTATCGCAAACCAGTTTCTAGCGGTGCTTGTCCGAAGACATACCGCCGTGCCACTGGGGAACAGCGTCTTATGGAGAGAAAGACGAGTCATAACAGGTTTTCAATAATAGATATTTTAGTGAAAGATAAAATTCGGAAAAGCGAATTGTTTTCATTATTTGTGTCATATTTTACTATGTTCCATACAACATTCGACTGTTTCAGAACAGGTTATCGTTATATATTATTTAACTGCAAATCTGTGCTGACAGAGATGAATATAGTGAGTGTCTTTCTTAAGTGGTTATGCTTCGTTTGTTTTAAATTTCGCGGAAAGCTACTTGAAGGCTATATGCGCTAGCCGTCCCTAATTTAGCATAGGGAAGGAAGCTAGTCATCACCACCCACCGCAAATTCTTGACCTATTCTTTTACCAACGAATAGTGGGATTGAACGTCACATTATAATGCCCCTACGGCTGAAAGGAAGAACATGTTTAGTGTGATAGGGATTCAAACCCACGACCCTCAGATTATGAGTCGAACGCCTTAACCACTTGGCCATGCCGGGCCGAATCTTCTAATCGCTGTGTGATTATTTTGTAGGAATATTAACCTATAAAGACGTTGGTGGTTTTAAAGGTACAAAGAAATAGAACT
This sequence comes from Tachypleus tridentatus, assembly GCF_004210375.1. Classification (NCBI taxonomy): domain Eukaryota; kingdom Metazoa; phylum Arthropoda; class Merostomata; order Xiphosura; family Limulidae; genus Tachypleus; species Tachypleus tridentatus. Next base: position 120,366,904 of record NC_134825.1, read on the forward strand.
TAGACAAGTAAAAACTTCATTAACATCCTTGCACTACACGCAAAACATAAGATTAAAAAACAACAATATAAGCTAAACTCATAATATAGAAAGTTTTAACCTAGCCCTCTCAATATATAAGTCATGATAAATGAGAGATGTGCCTAAAATGTAAAGCATATTGTTAATAAGGTATTTTTAGTGTCAAATATATGAAAGTATAATAAGTTTCTTAGTATATTTGGACCTGGGGTTGAGATCAGATGGAAACAATGATTTAAAAATTATCAGATGTTGGTCACTGTTATAGTTGTCACAACAAGGTGGTTTTTAACGTGAACTAATTGATCAGTGTAATAACTCTTGTGTTAAGAATGGTCGATCAGACTTTCGTTTTCAAAATGGTAAAAAAAGAAAAATTACAATAGTTCTCAAACGTAACAAAGCATGATTTAAACAATGAAAACATATTATAACAAAGAAAAAATCATGAGCCAATGTGTGCTTTCAAACTTATTAGATATTCCGGTCAAAACCAGTACGTAATCTACGCCGTTTGATGTTGATCGACTTTGTTAACAGTACTTTAAAACCGCGTTTGAAATCCACTAGACTAGACCAGGCATTCGTATTCACTTCTGTTTTGTACTAACTAACACGAATAATGCACAGACGATCATTATTGTAACGATTTATCAAATAAATAGTGTGTGTGTTTCCTTATAGCAAAGCCACATTGGACTATCTGATGAACCCACTGAGGGGAATCGAACTCCTGATTTTAACGTTGTAAATCCGTAGACTTGCCGCTGTACTGGCGGGGGACAAACAACAATGTACTTAACTAGTGTCCCAATTTGCGCTACGTTAAGCAATTTCATTCATAAAGTTAAAAAGTATAAAGTTATCACCCCTAAATTAAAACAACCAAGAGCTTGTGGAGACATGTCCTTCCTCTCCCAAATAAATCATTATTTTTATAAATTATTGTTTGGCAACTTTCTATTCTTGCAGTTCTGTTTGCTTTCAATAGGTGTATAATTATAAAACTACGTGAAGTATCTTATGTTAAACACGTTTACAGTCGGAAATAGAGTATAGTAACTGTGGTGAAATAGTTTTACCAGGTTAACCTGGCATTATCTGTGGTCGGATGGATACACTGATATTTGGTGGGTGAAGTAACAAGACTACAGAAGATTAAAAATAAAATTAAATAATTACCCACTGTGACCAAACAACCTTCCACAATTTTTCTTTTGACGAAATTTACATTTTTATAGATTAATTTGACCGATTTCCGGTTCATTCTATGATCTGTTTTCGTCCTCCACAGAAAAACTATTTGTTGGGTATTTGTAACATCTTTATTCTTGTGTTCTACAGTGTTGTTAAACTTGACCAATCAAATACGTAGTGTATCCATCCGCTGGTTTGTCGTATCGTTCATGTTGAGCTCGCTTCATTTAACTGTACATAATGATGCCAAATTGATCTGGTGAAGCGTTGTAACCACAAGTACAATACTCCGTGTATCCAGAATTAAACAGTGCATAATTACACGAATAACTTCTCATTAAAACAAACAAAACATTTTAAAACATATCGTAAAAATTGTCAAACTTTGGGTATGTTTATTAGATAACACTGTGTAACACATATAACACCATGTAACACAAATTTTGTTTCTTAATAGTATGTGTTATTTCTTAATGGCTTATGTTGTAAAAGTACAGAAAATGGCCATTAGTCACTTCAAACTTTCCTTTTGTGATCTGGATAATGAAATTTAGAAATTAACCTATTTTCTATGTAAAAACAGAAAAATTTCCACATTTTCATTTACATAAGGTCTGAATAAAACAACATATGAATCACGATTTACATGTATTTATACTAAAGTTATACAAAAATATTTAGAAGTGAGTAGTTTTTTGAGATTTGCGATTGTAATGTAAATCATTTTCACGTATCGGTCCCCAAATATAGTCTCCCATCATGTTTTTGTCATACGTTCTCAGGTCACAAAAGCAAAGTTTGAAGAGAAAAATAGATTTTTCCATTTACTTTAGGCATAAGCAATTGAAAAATAACACTTTCTGTCCAGAAACAAGAAAAAGTAAAAATTTTGTTACACAGTGTAATTTAAAGTATCGTATTAAAATATCTTATTTTTAGTTTAATTGAGAACCTACATTAGTAAGTTTGGATTTCTATGTTAAGACTACTTCAATTGATCATTTATTGTTTTATGTTTCTTGTTATCTGCTTTTGTCTTATTTTTTACTCAAGTTCAACGAATTTACTTGGAAACATTTGTTATGTGAATAACCAAAGTATATTATCCATCTAGACCATGCGATGAATACTTTGTCTTTCAGTAATGTTTCTATGTTAGATTAATCTTTGTTGATCGAAACCTTATTTGATTTTGATTACCAATTTCGTGAAACATATTTGCTCATATTGGACATCAAATCCCGTGATAAACTTACTACAGTTTCGAGATGCATCAATCCCATCAGCCCAGCGAGATTGATTGTTTCGGTAACTCGAAAAAAAAACACGGATCAGCTAGCCACGATACGTAATTTACAATCCAGTGGAAACAAATGTTCTATACTTTAAATTAGTTTACCTTAGGGTGAATGAAATCGGACAGTACATCAAATTCGTAACTAAATTATCTGAAACCATCTTTCGTAATGTAATATTTCACATGTTTACGAGTAAATAAATATAAGGAAGTTCTTTCGTCATCAGCTTTAAACTAAATGTATGAAGTTTGTATAAACAAATTCTACCAGCTAGTGTTTCTTTTCTTATTTAATCGGGCCTGGCATGGCCTAGCGCGTTAAGTCGTGCGCTTCGTAATCTGAGGGTTGCGGGTTCGCGCCCGAGTCGCGAAAAACATGCTCGCCCTCCCAGCCGTGGGGGCGTTATAATGTGACGGTCAATCCCACTATTCGTTGGTAAAAGAGTAGCCCAAGAGTTGGCGGTGGGTGGTGATGACTAGCCGCCTTCCCTCTAGTCTTACACTGCTAAATTAGGGACGGCTAGCACAGATAGCCCTCGAGTAGCTTTATGCGAAATTCAAAAACGAATTCTTATTTAATCCGAGGGTTCGTGGTTCATAGACGACGACAGCATGAAGCGGAAGCGTGTTAGTCGTCATAAAGGTTATTGTATTTTATTTTTTTTGCTACGTTTCAGACAACTGTCGTGGTTCACTCCAGGGCTTCACTGTACATGTGACGCTCTTAAGCGAAGTTTCTGATTACTTGTAACACCCCGCGGAGTTTTTGTTTTGTTTTTTTTTACAAAATTTGTTAATCGGAAAGTGAGTAACGAAAATATATTCAGACAACTAAAACTTTTAAATATTGTGTGAACATACATTTAACATGCGATAGCGGTGTGTTTTTGTTTGAAATTAAGCTCAAAGGTGCACAATGGGCTATCTCTGTTGTGCCTACTACGGTTATTAAGACGCCGTATCTAGCGTTATAAGTACGCAGATGTACCACTGTGCCACTGGGGTGTGAATACAAAAATATTCTTCCTTCTGTAATGCATTTTCAAGTCAGATGGCTAACACTTAACAAAATTCCATATCATAACATGGATAGATTTATGAATAACATCTTATTATATATCGAGTCTGTCATATACAAGTTATTTCTTTATTGTGATGTCCGGAATAACTATGTTGTTAAGGCCATGAACTCGTAATCTGAGGGTTGTGGGTTCTAATCCCCATCCCATCAAACGTGCTCGCCCTTTCACCCGTGGGGGCGTTATAATGTGACGGTCAATCCCACTATTCGCTGGTAAGAGTAGCCCAGAAGTTAGCGGTAGGTGGTGATGACCTAGCTGCCTTCCCTCTAATCTTACACTGGTAAATTAGGGACGGCTAGAGCAGGTAGCCCTCCTGTAGCTTTGCGCGAAATAAAACACAACAACAAAAATCTTCATTTTGAAATGATTTTAATGCAAAGCGCATGATTCTAGAAATAGCAAAATATTTCTCTACGTATCATTTCGATTTTTTTTAAACAGATATATGTTTACAATACCACACCTTAAGGTAATAAAGTGATTTACTATAACTTTAGAACACTGTTTTTCAGGTAATCAACAATGTGACAACACTAGTTTTCAGGTAATCAACAATGTGACCACATTGACGAAGGTTTAATTTAAACTTTTCTTCTTGGACGTGTTTGTTAATTATTGCAAAACCTGTCTGTCGGTGAGATCTGAAGGAAACTCTTCAAACATATATACAAAGAGTAAACACGGTTCTTAACTGACGAATATTTAGAAACTATCTACACCGAGAACTGTTTTTTATTTATTGTAGCACACTAACAGTCAGAATTATGTACCGTTTAAAAAACAAAACATCCTACTTTATAAACATAAACATGGAAAGTAAAACAGTTGTGTATTACCAAAAATGTCAGTCTTCTAGTAATTTCTAATTTCTTCCGATAAAGGAAAATGCAAAAAACTCAATAGGCTGGTAATTTTATAAACATTGTAACAATTGCTGTATAGTTCTATACATGGCATGAAGTACTGTTTGTTTATGTATTTATTTTGTAACAGAGGGAAAGATTGGTGTTCCTTTTGTAGTTACTTTCTTACGGAAATAGGAAGATTTTCTTTCCTTTACAGCTATTTTGTTAGAGGTAAGTATTACCCTGGTATTTTTATGTTCTCACTTTATAGCATAGATATTGCGTATTTTTATTTCTGTAGTATTCCGATCGTGGTAATAAGAGACATGTTATTTTTCTTTTTTCAATTAACTATAGACGTACAATTAGGATATACAACTGCCTTTTGAGATAACTACACGTTTGCTTTTACAAAAATCATCTTTATAAGAAAAATATATATTCTTCCTTACAAAAGCCCCTCTTCTCTCTGAGTGGCACAGCAGTAAGCCCCCAACAAGTACAGCGGTATGTCTAAGGATTTACAACGCTAAACTCAGGGGTTCGATTCCCTAGGTGAGCTCAGCAGATAGCCCGATGTGGCTTTGCTATAAGAAACACACAGACAGACAGAACCAGGTTTCTTTACCCGTGATAGGCACAGCACAGATAGCCCATTGTGCAGCGTAACTGTAAAGTTTGTTTTGGTTTGTTTTGGAATTTCGCACAAAGCTACTCGAGGGCTATCTGCGCTAGCCGTTCCTATTTCAGCAGTGAAAGACTAGAGGGAAGGCAGCTTGTCATCACCACCCACTATAAACTCTTGAGCTACAATGTTATCAACGAATAGTGGGATTCACTACCACGTTGCAATGCCTCTAGGGCTGTAAGAAGAGTTTTTGTAGGACGGGGATTCGAACCCCTAAACCTGAGATTGAGTCGAGCGCCTTAATCACCTGGCCGTGCCGGGCCCAAGGGTTATGTACATTGTAAAAGAAGAAAAAAAGTTAAAAGACCTCGTGTTTTTTATCATTGTAAAATTATTATATTTAATAATATTATATTGTATATCTAATGTACTGGAATATGTTATATTGTATAAATCTGTGATTGAACCTGAAATGATATGCTTTAAAATAAAACTTAAGCAGTTCTTTGTTTTTTTCCATTAAACTGCAGTGTTCTGTTACTGAAAGATGTCGTTCGCTTTAATCAGAGTAATATTTGAATTTTAATTAGAATAATCACTCAAATCTATGCGTAGATGTTCTAGTAAAATCGGTTTAAATCTTATGCAAACGTACATAGAATCAACACAGTATCTGTGCTTCTTTCTGCATCTACTTACGGATGTCAAACAAAACCGCATAGGAAACAGAACCTTTGCGATTTCAAATTTTCTATTCAATGAAAATTTCTAATTTTCCTTCAGAGTAATTGGATGAGATCCTCACAATAACTGAAGGTTTGAGCAAGAAAGTTTATCTAGAGATGAATTCCATCAGCCAGTTTAGCAATAAAGGACTGGATATAATAGTTAAATAATATTTATTGAATGTGACAGGCAACCAAAATTAATTTACTGCGAATGGCACCTCTACTGAAAATTTAGGAAACACCTGAAGTCTGTTTATTGCTAACAAGGTTATACAATGGGCGATCTGTGTTCTGCTTACCATGTTATCGAAACCTAATTTTCAATGTTATAAGCCTACAGAGCATACACCTGAAAAGAATAAAATCAGTGCAGAAAATTCAAAGCACTAACACATAACGTTACACCAGGGCTATCTGCGCTAGCCGTTCATAACTTTAGCAGTGTAAGACTAGAGAGAAGGCAGCTGGTCGTCACACTTACCGCCATTTCTTGGGCTACTCTTTTACCAATAAATAGTGGGATTAACTTTCACATTTTAATTCCCCCACGGCTGAGAGGGTGAGCATGTTTGGTGCGACGGTGATTCGAATTCGCGACCATCGAATTACGAGCTCGGGCGCTTTAACCACCTGACCATGTCGGGCTCAGCAAATACGTTTCAGAGTGATTTAAAAGAAACAAAAACACCAGAACAATGTATAACTTGAGCAAAGGGAAGTTAGCCACTTCTTTAAATAATGTTTACCCGATACCACAGTTCTTATTGCTCTTTGAATTATTCAGTTGAGTATGTTCCTAACGTGTCGTGAAGGTACTAAGAATTAGTATTGAAAAACTATTAAGAAAATAATTTCTACGTATTTTTGTTTGAGATAAGGGTTTTGGGTTAACTTTATGTTTTATTGCTAAGATATTAAGTACCTATAAATAAATATAATCAGCATATATAAAAATATTATAAAATAATGAAATTGTTTTTAAAATATGTTTAGAATACTCACTTTTTACGATATGCCTTAAATGGTTAAAACTCCATCACAGCGGTTCGGCATGGATGGGCAGTTAGGGCGCTCGACTCGAAACCTTCAAAAGCTAGTCATCACCACCCACCGCCAACTCTTGGGCTGCTCGTTTACCAACGAATAGTGGGATTGACTGTCACATTATAACGCCCTCACGGCTGAAAGGGCGGGCATGTTTGGTGCGACCGAGATTCGATCCCGCGACCCTCGGATTACGAGTCGAACGCAATAACTATCTGGCCATGCCAAGCCCATGAGCCCAGACATGACGTTGTACCACTAGGAGGCAGTTACCAACAAAACAACAGTTTTGGTTTGCATTCATATAGGCCCACTTATTTGTAATGAGCACTAGTTATTTCTGTTTATAAATAGGTAATATAATTGAATAATTATACTGCTCACTGTATTGTGAACATGAGTATTTGTACTAACAATTACTTTTATTACGTTTCTCATGACAACCAAAAGTTTCATTCAATTCAAAGCATAACTACTTTTAATTGTGAATAAGGTCATTAGATAACATGACACAACTTTATCATATAAAGACTTATTTAGAGTAAGACAATTGATAGTTACAGTAGACTTAATGGATGGTGGTTGGGAGTTATACTGGTTTGTTTTAGTAACTAGTTTGGGCCCTTCATACTATTATAATTCGTTTACTCGGCTTCCATTTAGTGCCATTATATCATAATGGGGGCTGAAATGCTAACTTCAAGTGGAAAAGTTTTAACTTTCTTACCCCAAACGGCAGTGCCTTATTTTTATTTTTATATTTTCCAATTTATATTTTTTCTTTACTTTGTGGAGCAGTCGCCTTCCCACAACTGTCTGCAGGCAGTGAAGGGTGATACAGATGTGGGACGTTGTGGGCGCCGGCACCCACGTATCATTCTCCTGGTTTATATTTCTATTTTCTTTTGAATATCTATTGCTCTTCATATATTTTATTTCTTTATATGAAACTGGCAAATAGAGATGAAGACGGTGTATCCCTACCGCAATGTGGGTCCTACTTTTGTAGTCACCTCCAAAACTTAGGATACATTTTATGTCCCACATAATAGACTGTAAACTTGGATCCTTTTTACTGGTGGACCGTTTTTGTTACAACTTATTTTTGGCTATAACAAATTGATATTAGTCAGAAGTTTGGATCTACTGTTTTTAAATCAGTTCTTTCTTTTTAGTTTGTTTTTATTTTACTTAATCCTTAATTATTAACATACATCTCATTCTTTGATACAGGCTCGTAAAAAACTAACTTGTGTATAAACTTCAAATGGAAATCGTTAAGTTTCTGTCTACCTTCTATATTAACGAGTGAAAACGGTAGCTCAGTGGAAGATTTGAAAACTTAACCCTGAAATCCGGGTTTCGATACCCGTGGTCACTCTGTTTGTCTGTTTTTTTAATTTCGCGCAAAGCTACTCGAGGACTATCTGCGTTAGCCGTCCCTAATTTAGCAGTGTAAGACTAGAGAGAAGGCAGCTAGTCATCACCACCCACCGCCAACTCTTGGGCTACTCTTTTACCAACGAATAATTGGATTGGCCGTCACATCATAATGCACCCTCGCCTGAAAGAGCAAGCATGTTTGGTGCAACGGGGATTCGAACCCGCGGCCCTCGGATTACGAGTCGAACGTCTTAACCCATCTGGCCAGGCCAGGTCCGATAGCCATGGTGAGCAGAGCACAGTCAGTCCACGATATAACTTTGTGCCTAACAACAACTCGAAAATCGTATGGAACGGATATTTTAATTTTAACAAATCGACAAAATATACATACGTTTCTACTTATAATTAATTATCTTTCTCATAAAACATTGTGTTAAGCTTATTTTTATTGACAGTAAATTCCTAATTTATCTCCAGGGATTTTCAAGATTCGAAAAAGTTTGTAATGGTAGAATTTCAACTACATTATGTTCGTAATATCTATTCCTAAATACGCGTTTTGTTTTATTACAAAACTCTTCAGCACGCTATTGGTCGAAACTCTATTAAGGTTATTTGTTGAATGATGATTGTGGTGGTGTGAACACCTCTTACAAGCAGTTGAAACATTATTATAATTAATTACACTTATCGTATGACATTGCATTAAACCTAACACAAATTCACACCTTTATTAATTTGAAAGTGTTCCTTATCCATAGTGACCCGAAGTTTGAGCATTATTTGCAACGTAATATATTATTTAAATTCCATTTTCACATTGGTATAACCGTCCTGCAACGGAATTTCCTTAAATATTTCACATTGATATAACCGTCCTGCCCCGGAGTTTCCTTAAATTTTTCACATTTGTATAACATTGGTTATACATTGGTATTGGTATACCCGTCCTTCAACGGAATTTCCTTAAACATTTCAGGGCGTTTATATATGTCTTCTCGAAACTTCAAACATTTTTATGAAAAAAAATATCTTTCCAACCACTAAACATGTTTAAGAAACGGGAACGTTACTTCTGTGAAGGACTTACTAAAATACTTGCCAAACAAGGTTCTAAAGTTTTCACGTTAATCAACACACGGGCCTGGCATGGCCAGGTGGTTAAGGTGCTCGACACTGGTAATCTAAGGGTCACGGGTTCGAATACCCGTCGCACCAAAACATGCTCGCTCTTTCAGCCTTGGAACGTTATAATGTTAGGGTCAATTCCACTAGTCGCTGGCAAAAGAGTAGTCCAAGAGTTGGCTGGGGGTGGTGCTGATTATCTACCTTTTCTCTAGTCTTAGATAGCTAAAATTAGAGACGGCTAGCGCAGGTAGTCCTCGTGTAGCTTTGCGCAAAATTCAAAAATCTGATAATAATCAACACACAAGCGAACTAATTAACCTTGCTCCCGTCCACTTCGTATCACTCGTGGATTACGTTTCACAAAAGCCAAAAATAATTACCATTATTTAATGTTTTGATTCATTTAACCGAAATGTAATTGCTTTTCTGAAGACGGTACTTACGAACAAAGTTACAACAATGTTCCTCATTACGAACAACCTTTTTAACGACTTGTTCTTTTCATGGTACAACTCATTAGTGGATTACGTAAGTTTCAGTTTTGTTAGACAAGACACCACTTAGAATTGTTCAGAAAAGTACAATCAAAACTGAACAGTAGGACCTCCATTATAGCTTGTGTAATAACGTGGATTTTTTTTTTTCTAAGGAGCCCCCTCGTTAAACTTATCCCGTGTGTGACACGCCACACATTGTTGACATAGTGTTCCAATACAATAATTCATTGATCTATCATCTGAAGGGTATCCCAGAATCCAATCTACAAAACTCGACGAATGATTAAACGAAAATGATTTAAACGTATCAGATTGAATAGTTATCTGTCTGTCTGTCATCCCTCTGTATACTTATCAGTGTGCCTAAATATTTATCTTTGTATGTTATAGTGAAACATAATTGTTATTCTTTGAATTAATATTCTTAGACACTGATCATCAAACTAGAATATCATTAAATGTGAACATTAAAATATTTTATTTATTCAATGGAACGATGCCAAATTTCTCTGAGGTTTAGTTATTACGCTATGAAAAATGTTCCCCGCTAGTACAGCAGTAAGTCTATGAATTTACAACTCTAAAACCAGGGGTTCGATACCACTCGGTAAGCTCAGCAGATATTCCGATGTGGCTTTGCTATAAGCATGTTTTGGGTAATGGGGATTCGAACCCGCAACCCCTAAATTACGGATTGAGGTCCTTAACCACCTGGCCATGCTATGCCAATGACGATAGTGTTTCATTTTGAACTCTTAAGGAATTACATAAAACCCTAATAGAACGTTCAGTGAAAACGCGCCCTCATACAAACAACACTTCAAACATTTACTATTGACTACTAATACTGGACATATGTATTAAAATGTACAGAAAAGCACGCACGTGATTTTTGGGAAAACTCAATCCGCTGAAAAGGCCAGTGTATAATTATTCTTATGATAATTAACAACATTCATCAGAAACATGTTTTGTATATTGTACTCAAATCTTTTACAGAATACTGAATTAGTGTATTGTGAAGGTTGTAGAAATAATTAAAACATGTTTTGTATATTGTACTCAAATCTTTTACAGAATACTGAATTAGTGTATTGTGAAGGTTGTAGAAATAATTAAAACATGTTTTGTATATTGTACTCAAATCTTTTACAGAATACTGAATTAGTGTATTGTGAAGGTTGTAGAAATAATTAAAACATGTTTTGTATATTGTACTCAAATCTTTACAGAATACTGAATTAGTGTATTGTGAAGGTTGTAGAAATAATTAAAACATGTTTTGTATATTGTACTCAAATATTTTACAGAATACTGAATTAGTGTATTGTGAAGGTTGTAGAAATAATTAAAACATGTTTTGTATATTCTATATTTAACGTAGGTTCTTACAGCACATGTAGTGTAAACCGATGTTTTCAGGGAGCTTATACTATGTACGAAGTAAAGATATACAAAAAAGAATCAACATACACACATTACTTTATTACAGATTCACAGAAAATTACTTTAAAAAATGCTAATGCTTATATAAAGCGATGTTTTATACGCGTTTAGTGGGAGTTGTATCTTTGTCTAAATATGCAAACCCATTTCTATGCTTTATATACAGAGAATTTGGATACACAGAAACAAATGTTCATTATGTTATCAAAAGTGTTGTTCTGAATCATAACATTTTACATCTCGGACTAATGTTATCAACTAGTTTATAGTTACAGTTAATCATCATGAACTATATTAGCTGGCTACTAGTTGTGTTTATTACCATTACTATGTAAAAAGATAGTTACCATATCAAGAATGCTTAGTGCATAGTTAAACATAAAAATATCTAGCAGACAAGATAAATAAGTTACTAACTTAAAATCCTGCAAATAGGAATTGAAAAATATAACGTAAGGAAACCAAGACTTCACGAATATTGTGTACATATTTACTCACGGTGTAACACATCTGTGAAGACTAACGGTGTTATGCGTGTTTCTTTAGTTATTTACAAGCACGTTCAATTATAAAGATAAGAACAAACAAACACCATATTTGGTTGAATAATTTAAGTTCTGCAATGGTAGTATTTTGATAATTTATTTTTTCTAATCACGAAACTAACCTTATAACAATTATTGAAATCTCGGTGGTAAAGAAAGAGCTGATTTATTAATTAATTATACTTGTCGTAAAACACTGTGTTAAAACTAACATTAAATTCACACTTTACCAATTTGAAAATGTTCGTTGTCTTTAACAAAAAGTTTGTGCACTGTTTTCTAGGTGATGTATTTATTTACGTCGCAAAGTGTTTGTTTGTTCGTGTTACTTCAAGGATTTATTACAATACTTAGATCTTCAGAGACTTGATGACTCGTTATTCTGAATAATATTTTTTGAACTTCATTAGAAACAGCTGTTATTGCTACCCTGTACGATCACGCAATTGTAACTAATTAATTAATTTGTTTTATTATCAGATGCTAACTAACAATTACATTTTTTTCCTGCCTTTCGGTTACTATCCTAAAAAGGACAGTTTCTGGTAGCAGTATGTGTTATGTATTGGTGACATTATAAATGCTAATCATTGTAACTTTTTCAAAACTCGTCCCTAGAATTCTTCATTTAGCACTACACCACTGATATATAATACAAGAATATCACGCACTACACCACTGATATAGAATACAAGAATATCACGCACTACACCACTGATATAGAATACAAGAATATCACAGATTTTAAACGGCAAAAAAACAAAGGAATGTGCGTCAAAAAAACGTGCGTCATACATATATTCAAAAATATTAAGAGAAAACAGGTATTTTAATAGAATTCCAAACACTGCATATTGAAAATAACCTAATTACCGTGAATTTGGAAGTGATTAAATTAATGACAATAGCAAAACTGATTTCACTTTAGCAAGAGAAAATCCTCAACAACCGCAGCTGTAATTAATCTCAAAACTGAATAGACGTAGCTAAGTGTGTGTTTTTCGTATAGCAAAGCCACAAAGAGCTACCTGCTCAGCCCACCGAGGGGAATTGAACCCCCGATTTTAGCGTTGTGAATCCGGAGACATACCGCTGTACTAGCGGGGGGCAGATATAGCTAAGAATCAAACCTTTGTTCTTCAAAAGATAAAACTCGAAACATTCTAATGAGCCGTTTTGCCGCGGCTGAAAATTTGAATTAGAATGTCGTAGATCCTGTCCTCATTACTTAAGTGGATTAATTTTCTTACATCTGCTTCATATGTTCATATGTTGGGAATTGTAAATGTCATGTAGTTCCAAAAGAGGTCGCCTCACAACTACTACAAGCTTATTTATATGTGACACACGAGCAAATGAGAATAATGAGTAGTGTCTTTGCTTTCAAACATGGTTTTGATTCTAAATGTTAAACGCAAGTAGCTTAATTAGTGGATAAAATGTCCTCATTGCGTTTGAATCTGAGATTTGGGAAACAAACTTTAAAACCCATACTTCAGGAGATCTGAATCGAGCGACACACGTTGTCGGTAATAGACAAATATAATGTGGATAGTATTTTTATTATAAATACTTTTTAATCTCAATTGCCTAAAGGAGTAAATGATGATTTTAAAAGTATAATATATTTAAGATTAATGTGTGTGTGTGTGTGTTTTTCTTATAGCAAAGCCACATCGGGCTATCTGCTCAGCCCACCGAGGGGAATCGGACCCCTGATTTTAGCGTTGTAAATCCGGAGACATACCGCTGTACTAGCGGGGGGCGATTAATGTGTCAAGAAATATATGAGTAATCACGAAGTACACGTGTGTCTCACGGTTTATCATGAGTAATCATGAAGTACACGTGTGTCTCACGGTTTATCATGAATAATCATGAAGTACACGTGTGTCTCACGGTTTATCATGAGTAATCACGAAGTACACGTGTGTCTCACGGTTTATCTTGCTTTCCAAAATGGTTTTAACATTTGCAAACCTGTTTAAGTTCAAATATATAGAAAGGTATCTGAGGTAATTGTGAGAAGATTATATTTAAAAAGTTTAGTGACAACCAAAACAAATACATCATGGAAGAAACAGTTCTTCTGAATTTAAAAAAAAATAAAATAAAAATAAAAATTAAACATTGAAAGTTTCAGTTTTGTTTGTTGTCAGGCACAAAGCTACGCAATCTTTACCTGGCCCAAAGGGGAGTGTCTAAACCAGATGTTCAGTTTTATAAAAAAAACAACCCAGATGTCCCAATGAATCACTAGTGTGCGTTGCTAAAGCTTTTTCTTTAATGTATTTTACGTATTCAACAATAGCAAACAAAGGTTAAGTTTCACTTGTTGAAAAAACCTTTGAAGAAATTTTAGATTTATGAAATAGGCCCGAATTTACAGATAACACAATATAACACAAAGTGTGTTCCTGGAAAGTATGTGTTATTTCTCAATTGCTTATTTTGTAAAAGTACAGAAAATGGCCATTATTCCCTTCAAACCTTGCTTTTGTGACTTGGATAATAAAATTTAGAAATTAACTTATTTTCTATGTAAAAACGGGCAAATTTTGCACATTTTCATTTACATAAGATCTGAATAAAACAACATATGAATCAAGATTTACATGTATTTATACTAAAGTTACACAAAAATGAACAAAAATGTTTAGAAGTGAATAGTTTTTTGAAATTTGCAACTGTAATGTAAATCACTTTCACGTATCAGCTCCCAAATATAGTCTCCCATCTTGTTTTCGTTATACGTTCTCAGGTTACAAAAGCAAAGTTTGAAGAGAAAAATAGGTCTTTTCCATTTACTTTAGGCATAAGTAATTGGGAAATAACACCTTCTGTCCAGGAACAACAAAAAGTAAAATTTTTGTTACACAGTGTAATTTAAAGTATCGTATTAAAATATCTTATTTTTAGTTTAATTGAGAACCTACATTAGTAAGTTTGGATTTCTATGTTAAGACTACTTCAATTGATCATTTATTGTTTTATGTTTCTTGTTATCTGCTTTTGTCTTATTTTTTACTCAAGTTCAACGAATTTACTTGGAAACATTTGTTATGTGAATAACCAAAGTATATTATCCATCTAGACCATGCGATGAATACTTTGTCTTTCAGTAATGTTTCTATGTTAGATTAATCTTTATTATCCTTCTTATTTATATTTATTTTGAGCATACGACCACATTCCACTATCCCATTAATGGCCTGATGTAAGCTATTATTGTTACGAGGAATTAAAGATTACAATATCTTATTTCATTTTTTTTTCTAGAACGACTTAATTTTCAGCTGATTTTTGGGGTTAAAGATATCGAAGCTTTTAATCCGTATTACTTTCAGATAAATATTAAACCAAGAATTTTAATCAACTCAGATTTGATAGTCTTGTAATCCTATTTAAGCATTTATATAATTTGGTATCTTGAGTTTCACTTAGGCTTAGCACAAACACATCTTATTACACCACGACGCAACTTCATTAATCAAAGTTTGAACTTTATCTGCTGTAATCAAGGGTCCCATGACGTGCTGCAGACTGTCATGGGCATGCTGAGACGTGTGCGTAGAGAACAAACTGGAAAAAAAAAACATAGAATACGAGACTTGTGACCGTCCTTTGAGGGACTTGCACATGTTGTATACGGTTGACTTTGATACTATAGAATTTATAAATCCAGCGCATTAATTTTACTGGCAAATTCTCATAACTCCTATAATAAACAGTTTCCATGCTGTGTCGGTTTTTTTTTTATCACGTCCAGAAAACGCGTGACAGTAGAATGTTTATAATAAAAACTATGGGAATCTATTTCCATTAAGCGGACTGAATGGTCTACGGTCTCTCTGTTGTTGCAAGATACCATTCTGAACGTCTTATAGGATAGTATTTTTTCCAGGCACTATAGATAAATCTAGTTACTAATATCTTTCTAAACGTTTTCAGATACTATAAAGCAGGGGCTATAGTTACCAGAATTGTTTTTGGGTTGATTTAGAAGTTACCTTTATTTCTACTTTCAGATTGTTGGGGGTTGGGCCCGGCATGGCCAAGCGTGTTAAGGCGTGCGGCTCGTAATCTGAGGGTCGCGGGTTCGAATCCCCGTCGCACCAAGCATGCTCGCCCTTTCAGCCGTGGGGGCGTTCTAATGTGACGGTCTTTCCCTCTATTCGTTGGTAAAAGAGTAGCCCAAGAGCTGGCGGAGGGTGGTGATGGCTAGCTGCCTTACCTCTAGTCTTACACTGCTAAATTAGGGACGGCTAGCACAGATAGCCCTCGAGTAGCTTTGTGCGAAATTCCAAAACACAAACAAACAAACATCAGATTGTTGGGCAAAACTCCGATTTGTAAGATAGGTTGTGCGGCGAAGTTTCATAGGACATTAATAGGGAGGTTTTCACTACGCGGCTGGAAATACCATCTTTGACTGTAGCGCTATTTCTACTATGTATAACCTCTTCCTCAGTGACTGGTCAAGTTTGGGCATGGTTCGAGTTGTGCACGACCCTTGAAAAGGTTAGCTAAATAGAGTAACATCGTTTCAGGTGTGATTGTTTACAGTTCCAGCTGTTTGTTGTTGTAGGTGGGTAAACTGGGAGTTATTAAGCAAGATATTCAATACATATTTTTTTTCTGCATTTTCAATCGATGAGGTATTGTTATAAATAATGTTGTGTGAGAGTAAGTCTGGCTACACAAGGATCTGAACTTGTTTCAAAATTAGTAGTGATTAAAATAACCAATTGAAGCTGTCTCAGTTGACAATCAATTGCCAACTAATGAACATACGTACTTCATTATTTTCTGTGTTATTTAGAATCTTAATTTATCTGTCCCAGTTGAGATGAATAAGCACCATATGCATCTTTCAGTGATGTGTTTTGAATTTTGCGCTCATCTTCCTTAACTTTGCAGTGTAAGACTAGAGAGAAGGCGTTATTACCCACCGCTAATTCTTGGACTGCTCTTTTACCAACGAATAGTGGGATAAGTGACTTATTTCCGAAGGAAAGTTCCGTATTATTTACCTAATGAGGACATAATAACGTAAGTTTTGGTACGTATTTCTCAATAGCTTCTGGTTACTAATTAATTGATACAGATTCTATATGTGTTCTAACTGGTCTCAGTTAGTTTTTGTAAAGTCATGGATCCATGGTTGAAACATGATATAAGTCAAAGGCTAATGGGAGATAATTTCTTCTTGTGTTCTTGGACCTGGAAGATTGAGATGTGAGGAAAAATATTTGGAGTTGCTCCAGCTAGAAGCAACATGGCTAGAGATTCGGCAACATGGATGAGGGTTGGTAGTTGCAAATAATGTCGTGCTTTATGTAACATTAAGCCATTTCTCTGAGTGTTTTTGCAAAGAAAGTCGACCCGCTTCGAAATGATGTTGCCTTCGATAATGGCATGAATAAATAGCACAATATAAAAACAATGGAATTCGAAACGTGCTGACAATTTGCATTTTTATGTTACTTTGTTTGTTCTTCAGATTACAATGTTTTTACTGATATTATAAAGTAAAACTCCGGTTTAATGTCTTTAATTTTTGCATTAATGTGCTGTTATATAAGGGAGATCAAAATGAAACAAACTGGTAAAAAATATTTTTTTTTTTACTAAATCTAGAAACGTTTAGTTTAAATGTCAATATTTATAGATCTCAGCATGTATTCGAAAGGGGAGAACACATTTAAATGATCGATGTACATCAAGTCCGTATGAACAGCACTGGAAATTATAAAGTAAATATTATCTAAATTGTGTAATTCCATAAAAAATATATGTTGCGTTTCATAGAAGTGTTCTATTTTGAAATCAGTGTCGGTTTAAAATGACAAGTGGTAAACCTACTTTTAATGAGGATCATTTTCGTTGCTGTCAGTCATTGATCTAAGAGAATGACATCGTGGATAAAAATCTACCTTTTACCTTTCGACAGAATAAGTGGTAATACATTTGCGTACTTTCTTGGAATAATTGAATAATTGAGCAAATTATGTTTAAATATTGAATTAAGTGTAAAGAATATTCAATGTTTAAATATTGAATTAAGTGTAAAGAATATTTCCTTAGTCGTTGTTCATCGCAAGTTTTGAAGTCCAATGTCCATTTCACTCTTCTGGTTGTTTATAGCGGTTTTGGAGCAATTATACTCACATTCGGACATTTCATGCTAATATACATTTTAATATTAGCATATGTACTTACAGCTAAGACATTTGAAAAACATTCACTGGATTTCAATGTATCGCTAAGCATCAGTTTGAAGAATTCAGGGTTTCTTCCCTGACCACTTTTATTATCGATAAAAATAAACGTTTTATTTCTTAACGTATCCCATGTGGCCTTTGTCTTTTGGAATCTACGAGTGCATCAACCATTCTAAAGCTTGGAAAAATATGATCCTCTACTTTTACATGAATCGTACTGATGTGGCATTCTCTCATTAGATAACACCCAACCACGGTGTAAACTGTAAACACATTATTATATTCTGGAACGATTAAGGCTTATAAAATAGAAAGGAAGCTATATTAAATTACTAACATTTTAGTCATTCACTGTATCCAAAGTCATCCCAATCCTGCATATATATCTGTTTTCATAAATAAATTTCGAAGTTATATTTATAACAAAGAGATGAATTGTTTTTTTTTCTTTTTTCGTCTACTGTATTTAAAAGCAAATTTATCAATCATTACAAATCCATGTTACCCTTTCAATTACAAAACTTAAATATATATTACGCTAATTGGATTTTGTTTGACAATTTTTATTTTCTCTCTTATTTATCACTTGTATTTCTAATTGTCAATCACGTAACCTGATTACAGTTTATGCAAATTAGAAAGTTCTAATTTTCTGGTTTACAGCGATGTGCTTGTGTTTTTCGTATATCAAAGCCACATCGGACTTTCTTCTGTGTCCACCAAAAGAATCGAACCATTGGTTTTAGCGTTGTACGTTCGTAGACTTACCGTTGTCCCAGCGTTGTTCTACAAATTTGAAAAGAAGAACCAACCCTTTCAATTTCTTATCACTCTTGGTTATAACTATACAACAACTTCCAGTGACAGAAGTGGTAACAACGTATTCTTGAATATAAAACAGCGAGGCTATAGAGATTAAAATTAATAAAACACACGTTCCAAAAATATCTTTTAAACCATAAATGCTTTCTGTAAACGTATATATTTTTTCATTGACATTCTATAATAATAATTATATGAATTGATTGGAATCACTAAATACTTTAATCACTCGTACCGACAATTTTGCATTCTTAAAATCGCATCGTATTCAAGTCAGTTTTACTTTCTTTGAAGCTCACTTGGCATTGTCTCGATAACGTAACTTACATAGACGAAAGTAATCATACCACCTAATATGATGGGTATGATAAAATTGGATAATCATGATACAGCACGTAGTGCCTTATCGACTTTAAATCGTAAACGTTATTCTTTCTGGATATCTTGTTTTAATTAGTTTAATACTACGTAGGCCTAATTTTAAAAAAAACTAATTTTACTGACAAACATTTTTCGCGAAATAAGGAAAATCGATTTTAAGTAATTACGTTTATAATGGAATATTTCTTTTGTTGAATCATATTTTTTCTTTAACATTTTTTGTATGCCTGGTTTTATAAAAATAGAAATCAATAATTATAATAAGCAGGTCTTGTAAACGTTTTGCTTAAAATAGGTATGGGTGTTATTTCTGTGAGCCGTAAAATGTACATCTGAAGGAAATAGACTTTACCAAAAATACATTTGTTCAATCCTCGTTAATAACCAAACAAAACAGAAAAAAAAAGTAATCTAAAAATAACATAAACATTAAACAGGTTTAAAACATCTGAAACCTAAAATAGATAATATTGTTAAGGTAACCTAATCAAAAAACACCTTAGATGTAATAGAAAACGGCGTCCAAAAAAGATTGATCGTACGTTGTGAAAAAAACAACAAAACTGACGGCCAAACTGGTAGCTACACTTAAAGCATTTATAAGTTTTTTTACAGAAAATATCCGTTCATTAGTTAATTGGACAGGCATGGCCAAGTGGTTAAGGCCTACCACACCAAACATGTTCGCCCTTTCAGCCGGAGGGTCGTTATAAAGTACGGTTAATCCCACTATTCGTTGGAAAAAGAGTAGCCCAAGAATTGGCGATGGGTTGTGATGATTAGTTGCCTTCCCTCTAGTCTTGTCCCTAGCTGGTACAGTGGTAAGTCTAAGGATTTACAACGCTAAAATCAGGGGTTCGATTCCCCTCGGTGGACTCAGCACACACACACACGTTACTAATTTTACCCCCCAGAGGCTCAGCAATATGTCTGCGGACTTCCAACGCTAAAAACCGGGTTTCGATACCCGTGGTGGGCAGAGCACAGATAGCCCATTGTGTAGCTTTGTGCTTAATTCAAAACAACAACAACAACTCCCCAGTGGCTCAGCGGTATATCTGTGGACTTACCACGCTAAAAACTTGGTTTTGATACCCGTGGTGGGCAGAGCACAGATAGCCCATTGTGTAGTTTTGTGCTTAATTCAAAACAACAACAACTCTAGTCTTACACTGCTAAATTAGGGACGACTAGGGTAAATAGCCTTCGTGTAGCTTTGCGCGAAATTCGAAACAAACTAAACATTAATTAGTTAGGCAGCAATTTGTTCAACAGGAAACATGATGGTGGGTAAAACAACATACGAGGTAAATCTACCTAATGAATTAACATGTGTTGGTCTGAAATGTTAACAACACACAGTGTTTTCTGTAGGCTGTTTTCGCCGCACAAAACTCTCCCACATGTCTTGATTCGGTCGTTTAATAAAAGTATTTATTAAAACAATTTTTACAAAGCTAATTACGAAACAAAATGTCATTATAGAATGTTGTTTGTTACGTGATTCTTTAACTGCAATAAGTTCAGTTTAGCATTTTCTTAAATTTTAAATGGTTAACATAAGCCAGGCAATACCAAACAAATTACTAAGTAGTGTTTATTCAGATAGCGCAGATAGGCCTCGAGTAGTTTTGCGCGAAATTCAAAACAAATCAAAAATGTTTCAGGCAACAAGTTTCTCTTCATTTCCAACTTTGAAAGCTTCTGGTCGTAATAAAGTAGGAACTCATAAACAATGACGAAATATATGTTTGTTTCCAATTAAGCACAAAACTGCACCAAAGTCTGTCTGTATTCTGTCCACCACGGTTATCGAAACCTGGTTTCTTGCGCTGTAAGTCCGTTCTGCCACTTGAGAGCGTTAAGAAATGAACATAGCTATTAAATATATCATTAACTTTAGAGATATACAGTTTCATTGTTTTCCGTAATGACGTCATCAGATTTATTCAACATTAGGCCTAATTCATATAATTCCTCATAAATGAGTTTCCTCGAGATGCTTCCTTCCCATGTTGTTGTTAAATTTGTTTCGTATTTTTATTCCATACCGAAAGTAAAAGATTCACATGAGTTATTTGTTTCTTTTTGAAGAAGGAATAAACTTGTACCTCAAAAACACAATATGAAAGCCTGACAAAGCGTAAAAATTGAATCTAAGCTTTTCGTACCAGAAGTTTGAAAAATGACAGTAGGCACGTAAGGGTGTTATTACTTCAGAGCACAGTGGGTCGTGAAAAAGTTCTCAATAAATCAGTCTACAAAGGTAATAAAAACCACAGGTTGATATACAATCAAATTAACTTGCCAATATTGGTATGATGGTCATATATATATGACATGTGGAAAACACAGAAGTAAAATACAATAGTATTATATAAAGTTTAATTTCCTTTTTCCTACGGCGTCAATTGACCATTGTTAGAGCTCTGGATTTCGGAAATTGACTAAAGCTTAAGTCACTGTGAAGCTTTAAAATGTTCTAATCATACTTAGCTGTAAGTGCATTATAAAAGTGGAAACCAATTTCTTAAAGCTGTCTTCCAGTTGTACAGAAACCGGCTAGGCCAGGTGGTTAAAGTACTCGTCTCATAATCTGAGGGTCGGGGTTCAAATCCCCGATAACATGCTCGCCGTTTCAGCCGTGGGGGCGATATAATGATACGATCAATCTCACTATTCAAAGGTAAAATAGTAGCCCATAAGTTGGCGATGAATAGCTGCCTTCTCTCTAGTCTTACACTGCTACATTAGGGATGGCTAGCGCAGATAGCCCTCGAGTAGCTTTACGTGAAATTCAAACCAAACCCATTGTACAGAAGCTCAGTTATAGCGGCAGTTAGGCTTAATAAATAAAAACAAAATACAACAAACATATATCCTGACATTTATCAACTGATTATCCTTGCTATTCATTATTATGTACTGTGTACTCATAGACAGAGAAACGGGATAAAAAGCACGAGAAACACGAGTTGTCAAAAGAAAAAAAGAGGTGAAACATGAAAACAACAGGAAATGCTAGAATTTTGAAGACGATTTCTCAAGGTTTACGAAAATTAAATTTATTTGTAACAATTAATTCAGAATACTTGTAAATTTGTAGTTTATAAGATGCTTATTCCTGTAGATTAATAAATGAAAAAAGTTAATTTTTCAAATTATGGTAGGATTCGAATTCAATTGTAATTTTTAATGTCACTTCTATCTGATTTGATGCTATGTGTGGAAACGTTGTAATTTCCAATTAAAATTTTAACTTATTTTGAATTAATTGTACACCAGTTTTATTTAAAACTATGTCCGAAAACTATGACACCATAGACATCTTAAGGAGCTTAACAGAATGTATTTCACACGCTGTCCTTACTATTAGGGACAATATGTCCTTCATTTTTCAACACATATACTTGTCACTTCCACTGTCAGTCTCCATAAATTCAACCTCCAACTTCCCAACATCACTGTGATGAAGTTTTTCTCTCTAAATAGCATGCACCGATCTTCTCTACCACACAGCAAGATTAACCCAACATGCTTTGGCAACACCAGAATCAGTCACATGCCTGAATTTAAGAAAATGTGAAAATTACCTATAGTTTCAGACCTGGGGCTTTTGGGACACTTTATATATTAAGCTTTCCTGTATTAGCTTCAAGCATCTTATTGATATTTAAAAAAAAAAGCTACCCAAGGAAACTGAATAGACGCAAACCTTGATTTCATAATTTTCTAATAATTTTGGTGCATTATTTGTTAATAAGCTCTGGTAAAGTGTTTTGAGAAACAGCGTAAAGGTAAAACATTCAATTTGAAAAGTAATTACAGTGGAACCTCTCTTATCAGGCCAGTTTGTCTCAGTCTCAGGTGGCTGCTTTAGAGGGGTTCCACTATATAACCATAATAATATAAAAAATCTAGAATATCAATGAACCTTATTTACGTAGTATAACATAAAATATAGAGAGAGAAGTAAACCAGTTTACAGTAACACTTTCTCCAAAGCATGCACTATAGTGCTACATTCACCTAGAACTGCAGTAGAGATAGGTTTGTACTATCGAGAGTTTACAATAAAATCACAAACATTTTCATGTACATCATAAAACTTCTTCCTAATATATAATTAACAGATTTTTGAATCTGGTTTCTTATAAAATAATTAATTGTATCAGTTTATTTTTTCAAACAAGCATTTCAAGTATACAGACAAGAAAATTGAAAATGCCTGAGCCTGTTTTAACCAAAAGAAACAACGTAAGTAGATTGGAGCTAAGTTAAAAAACCAACAATTAATATAATTTGTTTTAACACGTCGTTTTAACTTCAATTGAATACCCTTGCTACTAGAACCATTTTAGAACGTTTCAAATGTTAGTAAGGCTTTAAATCTTGGAAATCAGATATCTGAATGTTACACTCCGGTTATCTCACATATTTAATTTAATAACATTTTAAAACTATTTGATTCTATCTGAAATACAACAAGAGTAGAAGTGAATAAACCGTTATTACTGTGTACACTCCTACCGGTTATTTACAGATTATCTGGGTTCTTGTCCACGTTTTAAGTTTATAACTACTATGTCTCTTGAAATATATGCTATGCTTTTCTTTTTACAATGAAAATAACGCTTAGTAAGTAAGGTTTTTTGTTATTCATTGAATATTTAGACTATTAGTAGAGTGCAAGATAAGAAACTAAATATTCGTATAATTGTAAGAACTATTAGTGAAAGCAAATACTGCTGAACGTTAAAACCACAAATAGTTTTTTTTTTTTCATTCTGTGATAATTTATCTTAAGATATGTCATATATAATGTTTTAAAATTCTGAAACAATATTTGTACTTTGGTGACAATAATTAATAATACTCATCCGCCCATTTCCGTTTCACCCTAATAATATAGTTATTATATAAGGTCTAGCAGCATTGTCTTATAGAAAATATAAAATCAGAAATGAATAAGACATGATAATTCAAAAATGTTTTTCAGCAATTGTTCTCATAATGTCTCCCAATGTTAAAGGTTCGGTATGACCAGATAGTTAGGGTACTCGAATTGTAATCTGAGGGTCGTGGGTGCGAATCCCCGTCACACCGAACCTTTCAGTCGTGGGGGCATTATAATGTTTCAGTCAATCCCACTATTCGTTGGTAAAAGAGTAGCCCAAGAGTTGGCGGTGGGTGGTGGTTACTAGATGCCTTCCCTTTAGTCTTACACTGCTAAATTAGGGACGGCTAGCGCAGATAGCTCTCGAATAGCTTTGTGCGAAATTCAAAACAAGCCAAATTAAACGTAACGTTAAAATTTGTTTATTGTTTTCAAATAAAAGTATTTATAGTTTGTTTACTTGAAACAATATGCAATATTTTAGACTACTAGATCTCTATTCGATTTTTTCCAGTACTTTTACCCCACTTTTCCATTTCCTTTTCCTTCGTACTCCATAACAGTTACTCACGAAATAATGCTACAATCGATGACTAATTTTTTTCGTCTTTTCCAACTTCGTCATAACTTTGTCATCTTGAACAAAGCTTATGAAAAATGAGGACAATTTGGGGACAAACATGTCAGATCAATTGACGAAAAACCTCTTGCCATATTTCTTATTTATTTCTATTCCTGTTGTTAGGGGGAAAACAGTCCAGTACATAGATCTTCTATATAGATTTTCCGTTTGGATTGTTAATGAAAAATGTTTCTAAGCTAAGACCACCACAGATTTCTTTTTTTACAAGATTTATAGGAACAACTTTGTTAGTGTGAGAGTTAGTTTTTTCAGGATAATGTATTTTACTAAGAGGGAAAAAAGTATTTTCGATCCATTGTGACGGCTCACATTTATGACACCAGAACGATCAATTGCTTGTTTTTGAATTTCGCGCAAAGCTACACGATGGCTATCTGCGCTAGTCGTCTCTAATTTAGCAGTGTAAGACTTGAGGGAAGGCAGCTAGTCATCACCACCCACAGCCAACTCTTAGGCTACTCGTTTACCAACGAACGGTGGGATTGACCGTCACATTGTTACGCCCCAACGGTTGAAACGGCGAACATGTTTGGTATGACAGGTATTCGAACTCGCAAACCTAGGATTACAAGTTGAGTGCCTTAACCACCTGGCCAGGCCGGGCTCCACTACGATCAAACTAAATTCAAAGAAAATTATTTGTTTGCTTGCTACATACTAAGCTTAAAATTGCAGAAAGAGCCAATGGTGCTCTGCTCACCGCGTATTTCGAAACCCGGTTTCTGGCATTGTAAGCCCGCAGATATAACCGTTGCGTAACTGAGGGGCAGAACAATTGCACGTATCTAAACAAATCCTGTTTGATAAATATCGTTTACTGATATACACTAAATATTTTGATGTCAGTATGATCATATTTGACTCTCCAATAATTATTACAGGATGTATTTTTATTGGAACCTTTTATTGGTTTTTATTTCGTTTTTCATAAATTGTCTTGTAAGAATTCTACATGTAGTTAGCGTCATCGTTGCAAATCGATTGAACGAAGACTCTCATATGTGTACAGATGGTATTGCTACAGCACTTTATATGGACAGATGCGTTGGAACACGTTTTTAGTAACGGTGCTGAAAGACACTTAACAAAACTACAAGCCATGTGTACTCCTTGTATTTGCTGTGTTAAAACGCACGAATAACACCAGCAACACCCGTGTAATTCAAGCAATGAAGGTTGCACTTCCTACAATTTCTTTATCCTTAACAGTGGAAACTCGGCAATATTTGTGTGTTGTTACCCCCAACGTAAGGTCCTGTTCTTGATGACGAGAAACCCACATGAAATAAAACTGTATTTCAGAACGGCTGGTTAAGATGACCCAGGAAGATCTCTCCTTATCAATGGTGTTAATACACATACCAGCCGTTCATGTTCGTTTCTTGAGTTGACACATGGGTATACTGTAAGTTACCAGGTAATCTCCTTGATGGTTGAGTTGGTAATCTAAGGAATGTGGGATATCACACTAGAAATTCGGCATGAAATAAAAGAGGAATGACAGTTTTCCGAATGAAACGGAATGAAATATACTAATAGCATAAAAACATTGGTGTTTTGTTGTTTGTTTATTAACGAATACATTAATTAATTATTTACAAAGTTTTGCTAATTGTATTTCTATCGTTGTCTTTCCTCAAAATTATTCTACATTTGACATTTCCGGAATCTGCAAAGTGAGAATATTTTCTGACACCTGTGGGTGTACCTAAAGACTACATTGTGGGTGTATCTAAAGACCACATTATGAGTGTACCAAAAAACCACATTGTGGGTGTACCTAAATACTATATTGTGGGTGTACCAAAAGACCACATTATGGGTGTACCTAAAGACCACATTGTGAGGGTACCTAAAGACAACATTGTGGGTGTACCTAAAAACCACATTGTGGGTGTACCTAAAGACAACATTGTGGGTGTACCTAAATACTACATTGTGGGTGTACCTAAAGACCACATTGTGGGTGTACCTAAAGACCACATTGTGAGTGTACCTAAAGACCACATTGTGGGTGTACCTAAATACTACATTGTGGGTGTACCTAAAGACCACATTGTGGGTGTACCAAAAGACCACATTGTGGGTGTACCTAAATACTACATTGTGGGTGTGCCTAAAGACCACATTGTGGGTGTACCAAAAGACCACATTGTTGGTGTACCTAAATACTACATTGTGGGTGTGCCTAAAGACCACATTGTGGGTGTACCAAAAGACCACATTGTGGGTGTACCTAAATACTACATTGTAGGTGTACCTAAAGACCACATTGTGGGTGTACCTAAAGACAACATTGTGGGTGTACCTAAATACTACATTGTGGGTGTACCTAAAGACCACATTGTGGGTGTACCTAAATACTACATTGTGGGTGTACCTAAAGACTACATTGTGGGTGTACCTAAAGACCACATTGTGGGTGTACCTAAATACTACATTGTGGGTGTACCTAAAAACCACATTGTGGGTGTACCTAAAGACAACATTGTGGGTGTACCTAAAGACCACATTGTGGGTGTACCTAAATAACACATTGTGGGTGTACCTAAAGACCACATTTTGGGTGTACCTAAAGACCACATTGTGAGTGTACCTAAAGACCACATTGTGGGTGTACCTAAAGACCACATTGTGGGTATATCTAAATACCACATTGTGGGTGTTCCTAAATACTACATTGTGGGTGTACCTAAAGACCACATTGTGGGTGTACCTAAAGACCACATTGTGGGTGTACCTGAAGACTACATTGTGGGTGTATCTAAAAACCACATTGTGGGTGTACCTAAAGACCACATTGTGGGTGTACCTAAATACCACATTTTGGGTATATCTAAATACCACATTGTGGGTGTACCTAAAGACCACATTGTGGGTGTACTAAATACTATATTGTGGGTGTACCAAAAGACCACATTGTGGGTATATCTAAATACCACATTGTGGGTGTTCCTAAATACTACATTGTGGGTGTACCTAATGTACATTTACTTTTCCTATTTATGTAATTAAAATTTCATCAAGCATCTTTAACCATATATATGTTATAATTCGAGAAATTTTCCTGACTTTAAAAATGTTTGTTATCGATTATTTCACCGTTTTGTCAGGCGGGATCCACGCAGACGTCAGGGGAGGTTCTGCGTATGTCGATTTAATAACACGTTACGTTTACAATTAAGCAGTGAACTGTCACGTGGTAGACGTGTTTAATATCTTTTAACAGAAGTTAGACAGGGTCGAATTGTTAATTACATTTTATCAGTATAACATAGAACGGTTCAAATGCTTCTTGTAAGCTGTAGAATTTATCGGTTGATAATTAATACTTAATTAATCATCTTGTGATGCGTTTATTTAAGCGTAAATCATTACGTTCTATATTAAATACATATAATGTTATTTCATTACAAACAAAACAATCAAATGAAAAGAAACACGATATATTTTGGCGCGTATCACATAGTGCAAATGAATTTACTACAATAATTAATTAATTTTTTACGTCTTGAAAACCATATGCTTCTCAATACCAGTTAATTATGTGTGTTATTTATTAACGTTACAACCACAGCTAAAGCACATGTATTTGTACAAGAATTATTAAATGTTAAGTCAGTTGATATCGATATAAACACTAATTACAATTTAAATGTTTTTGAATGTATACGAAGAAGTTGTTTGTCTATTTATTTGTTTTTGAATTTCGCGAAAAACTACATGAGGGCTATCTGCGCTAGCCGTCCCTAATTTAGCAGTGTAAGACAAGAGGGAAGGCAGCTAGTTATCACCACTCACCGCCAACTCTTGGGCTACTCTTTTACCAACGAAGGATGGGATTGACCGTAACATGTTTGGTGCGACGGGGACTCGAACCCGCGACTCTCAGATTATGAGTCGAGTGCCTTAACCACCTGGTCATGCTATAACTACTTTTTGATGACTAAGACATTTATATCCAAATAAGCCAAACAACAAATCTTGCTGTATTATCATGTATGTATGTATACACATTGGACCTTAACCGTCATAATAACGTCAGAGTGACCACAGTAAACGCCCTGAACGCAACACATTCTAACTTAAAGTAACATACTTACATCCAATAGAATTACCGACCAGGAAGATAAATGTGCTCAGACTAGCCCTCTTGCGGAAGATTGTTGAAATAAGTAATTATGTACTTTTTTTTTAATATCCATTCCCATGACGACTGATTTTTAATGTCTTGGAATTAAAAATTCCTGGATATTTTAAATAAATTTCCATATATATCCGGCTTGATATATAATTAATGCGAATATACTTATAACTTAAGGCAATAAAAATAAAACAAACAATAATGTAAAAAATGGATTATTCCTTCACTTTAAAAATCACCCCACCGTAACCCTAACTTTTAAGATGCATTAACTGTTGAATGAACAATTTAATAACGGTCCACCTTATAGCAATATTATGACGAAAAAAAGTTTCACCATTAGTATTGTGTTATGAAGTATGGATATGGTCAAGTATATTGTTAAATTGCTCGCCTAGTGGTAAAAAATGTAGGCGTGGTTAAATATATCTGAGGAAGATTTGGGGTACTGTTGTATTATAAGATTTTCGTGGCCACATACACCTGAAGAAGCCTTTGCCTATCTTATATTACAAGGGTTTAGTTTAGGTTGGTCAAAAACACCTGACGAAGAGCTCGCATGTATTTGTTTGACCACGTGCTGTTATAAACGGATTCACCTGGAGTTATATTAACATACACACACACACAATGTTTTTTATTCTGTTTTACACATTCACACACACACACAATGTTTTTATATTCTGTTTTATACATTCACACACACAGACACACGTGTATTTATATTCTATGTGCAGTAAATATTTATTTCATTCTTTCTTTCGGCCCGGCATGGTCATGTGGTTAAGGCGTTCGACTTGTAATCCGAAGGTCTCGGGTTCAAATCCTATCACAACAAATATTCTCGCCCTTTCAGCCGTGGGAGCGTTGTAATGTGACGTTCAATACCACTATTCATTGGTAAAAGAGTAGCCCTAGAGTTGGCGGTGGGTGGTGATGACTAGCTGCCTTCCCTCTGGTCTTACACTGCTAAATTAGAGACGGCTAACGCAGATAGCCCTCGTGTAGTTTTTCGCGAAATTCAAAATAAATTAATCGTTCTTTCTTTGGAACTTAATCAATTCGTTTTAAATTTAATTTTAAAAAATGGTATTTACAATATTCCCAACAAATATTACCATTTCTTACTGCAAAGAATATAACATTATGACTATGGTTAGTTATTTGTGGAGCATATAAACTATTAAAAAAAATACTTAGACAATTTATTTTAATTCAATGGAGATAACCGAATATATCTTCAAACGGGTGTTTCTGATAAAAATGAACTAAAACTCTCACATAATTTTATAATACTCAGACTCAAAACACTTTAAACAAAGAGACACATTCGTTTAAACTGTTACTTACTAACTTTCACTTTCAGTGCAAAACAAAAAAGCAATTTGTATCAGTACCTCTACCATACTGGGATCACTCTACCACACTGAGGTCACTCTACCACACTGAGGTCACTCTACCATACTGAGGTCACTCTACCACACTGAGGTCACTTTACCAGACTGAGATCACTATACCACACGGAGGTCACTCTACCAGACTGAGATCACTCTACCATACTGGGGTCACTCTACCATACTGAGGTCACTCTACCATACTGGGGTCACTCTACCACAATGAGGTCACTCTACCACACTTAGGTCACTTTACCAGACTGAGATCACTATACCACACGGAGGTCACTCTACCAGATTGAGATCACTCTACCACACTGGGATCACTCTACCACACTGAGGTCACTCTACCATACTGAGGTCACTCTACCACACTGAGGTCACTCTACTACACTGAGGTCACTCTACCTTACTGGGGTCACTCTACCACACTGGGGTCACTCTACCACTCTGAGGTCACTCTACCATACTGGGGTCAGGAATACTAAAAACAAGAGGTAAGTATTATCTTATTTACCCCCAAATGGTAATACCTTATTTTCCTTATTTTATTTTCATTTTTTTATTTTTTGTCTTTTTATGTTTATCTTTTTTCTTATTCTTATTTTAACTTGGGAAAGCAGTCACCTTCCCACAAGTGTCTGCAGGCAGTGAAGGGTGATATAGATATGGGACATTGTGGGCTTAAACACTCACATTTCTCTCTCCTAACTTCTAATCTTCTTATATGAGACGAGCGAATTGGAAGTTAAGACTGATAGACGGTGTATCTTCAGCTCATTGTGGGTCCTACTTCCGCAGCCACCTCAAAAACCTAGAATAAATTTCATAATCCCACGTTGTAGCTTGTACCATAGGATCTTGTTAAAAATATTCAGCGTGTTTTATTTATGGGTTAAAATTTATGGTTATTATGGTATATATACTTTCTCTGAAGCTTGTTGTGCTCTGATGGATAGATCACTCGACTCACATTTTGAGCGTCGTAGGTTCGAAACCCCATCACCAAATATGCTCGTCTTATATGGTTGACATGTGGACCAGCCATGTGGGGATAAAATTATTTGGCTTACTATATTACCGGTTAGTTCCAAATTAGTTAGGATTATAGACGTTACCAAAGAGAGGACTCAATTATTGTGTTAGGTGTTGAACTATGTTAGTTCTAGAAAAACTTTAACAAATTAGTGAAACATTTAGTCCAATGAAAGCCAAGTCAACTCATTAACTTTTCGAATCCAATCACTTTGTGATGCTCAGTGTGATAACATTTCTTCTCTTCAGTCAGGTGGTTATGGCACTCAACTGGTAATATGAGAGTCGTAGATTCGAATCCATGCCCCACTAAACATGCTCACTTTTTCAGTTGTGAAGCGTGATAAAGTAACAGTCAGCCCCACTACTTTTAGTAAAAAGAGTAGCTCAAGAGTTTGCGGTGGGTGGTGATGACTAGTTGCCCTCCCTGTAGTCTTACGTTGCTAAATTAGGGATAGCTAGCGCAGATGTCCCTTGTGTAACTCTGCGTTAAGAAAAAAAACGAAACCAATCTTTGTTTTCGTATATAGCAGACTACATCTCTTCAGAATATTCATGAATTAGCTCTATACGCTCACTTTAAAGTGGAATAATACATTTTTTTTGTTACTTTTCCAACCATTCCTTCTTTAATTTATGATGACGTAATCTCTGTCTTTCAAGATTGAAGTGTGAACTTTGTTACCTATTGATTACACAGCAGTTTCTTTTATTTGTTGCTAAGTTCTGGTATCGCTATTTACGAAGTTATTTGACGTCTTAAAGTAACTTCTGTCCGTTTCTTTTTTGTTGTTATTCAAACAAAATTAGAATCGATACCCTGTGTCAAAGTAAAATAGCATTTGTACTTGAATTGTGTTAGGAAGTAATTAGAGACAAACAAAAGCCTGTTTCTGATACGATTTCTTAACACTAACAATCTTTCATACTCACTAGTTATTTTTAGTTTATTTTTAATCCAAAATAAATAATTATTATGATAATGAAAAGCTTATTAGCTAAGATCTCAGTGTCTAATTCTTTGGATCATTGATATAATTTTCAGATGAAAAAGTGCCGGTGAAATACGTTCGATCAACATAAAAACGTACCAAAAATGAAAACAAAAATTAATAAGATGTCATTTACAAATTTCAATTATGGGAATTTAAAAATTCGCAAATATGATTTAAATCTCGTAGCTGAAATTATCCAACTGTTTAATTATTATGTAATCATCTTTCAGTTATGACTAAGTCGATGTCACACGTTTCTCGTATCTTTCATAAACCACTTATTCCTTACAAGAATGTTTTAACAGATCTTCTATGGACTATATGGAATATTTTAACAGATCCTTTATGGACTACCAATGTAAGATATTGTGGTAGACGACGTTCCATCTGTATGAAGAACCAAGCATACAAGAGTTCTCACAAAACTGCAGGCAGATGCAGCTTAATAAAGAATCTACTTAGACTCTAACGCCACCTAAAGAATAATCTTTAAGAAATGCAATCCATAGAAACTTCAAAGCAGAAACTCTGTTCTTGACCTTAGTTCCTAAAATATCTTGCAATACAAGTAACAAATTTAACCAAATATAACACTAACGAGAGGTCATTATTAGTTTCAACTAGTGTTACGGACCGCAGTTTGGAATACCAAACAATCCAGTCACGAGAGGCAACGGTTTTTCTTGTTGTTTATTATTAGACACAAAGCTACCCGAGACCCTCAGATTGCAAGTCGAGCGTCCTAATCATCTGACCATAAAGGGCCCAATTAATAGGAAACAAGTATCAATTACAATGGCCTTTTGTAAATCTAATATTTCTGAAAACGAATAGTGGGATTCTTGTTATGACACCCAAAAACAAAACACAAAGTTGCGTCTGGTTGAGGGATTGATCCTATGTTAAATAACAATAATAAGCAACATATTTTTTATATCTAATTAACTGCCGTAATGACATTAAGCTTAGCTATCAGAATCCCAATATTGCGTGTTCAAACTTCCATATAATGTTAAAAGAAAGCTAATGTATAATAAAACGTTTTAAGATAAGTATGTAATTAATCCATTAAAAAAAAGAGAAACAAACAGGATAAGTTATATACAATACTGTACTTTACACGCTTTCTATTTTTATACAGTTACATATATGTGTCTTACATTTACAACATATACTAGATAATACGAATTACTATGCTTGGGTACTAGTTAAGGTGCTGATTGTTTATTCATCTACTTTGTTTAGTAAATCCATTACAATTCATTTCGGTTTTCCTCCAATGATAAATAGCTTTTGCTCACCCATAACTTCTGCTTTGTTCTGATGTTGGATGTAAGGCTTTTGAATTACGTAGACTTTTATCATTTGTTTGTTTTTGAATTTCATGCAAAGCTATACATGGGCTTTTTGCGATAGCCGTCCCTAATTTAGCAGTATAAGACTAGAGGGAAGGCAGCTAGTCATCACCACCCACCGCCAACTCTTGGGCTACTCTTTTACCAACGAATAGTGGGATTGACCGTCACATTATAACGTTGTCTACGGCTGAAAGGGCGAGCATGTTTAGTGTGATAGGGATTCAAACCCGCGACCCTTAGATTACGAGTCGGATGCCTTAACCACCTGGCCATGCCGGGTCCCGTAGACTTGAGGGTAAATAGTTCTATACCTTTATCTGCACTCACAAGCCATAATGTTAAACCGATATTCCTCGTCTAAGAAATACAAAATGTAATTCATAAGATTACTTTACTGTTTCCGTCTACTATATTTCATAGTTTTTAATAAGAAGAAATACAAGCGCGTAAGGCGTGCGACTCGTAATCCGAGGGTCGCGGGTTCGCGCCCGCGTCGCGCTACAACATGCTCGCCCTCCCAGACGTGGGGGCGATATAATGTGACGGTCAATCCCACTATTCGTTGGTAAAAGAGTGGCCCAAGAGTTGGCGGTGGGTGGTGATGACTAGCTGCCTTCCCTCAAGTTTTACACTGCTAAATTAGGGACGGCTAGCACAGATAGCCCTCGAGTAGCTTTGTGCGAAATTCCAAAACAAACAAGACAAGAAGAAATATTTTTAAGCCTTCTCTGTCATTCCAGGCTAAATTTCGTCTGGATTTCGTAGAGATCTTTATTTGTAATATTAATAAAAAGTGGCATGTTTAAAGTGATAGAAATCTATTCGGATGTTTCTACGCGCAGTCGTAAAGCTCAAATAATTTTCTAAAACGGTAGTGTAAACTGTAGAAGACGAGCTATGTTTTATTTCTCTAAAATATTCACTACGTATAAATAATAAATATATACCAGCGCCGCGCCTTATTTTGCTTTACATGGTTCTAGCTGTTTTAGAAAATGTTATTGGTAGTTTTCTTTGTGGCAGACTTAGTACTATGGCTATTGCTCAGTGCTCACGTGACTTGTTTATGACCACTGCTGTAGTTTAATATTTTATAAAACGTATTATTACTTTGACTTGGTCTGCAATATCTATGACTTTTATCTCAAGGTAGTATGAAATTTGAATTCTATAGAGGTACGTTTAGACAATAAATTTTTTCAACAAGCCTTTAGGATAATATAATCTTTTTTTTTTTTTAATATATGTTATTTCACTTGGACAACAAGTGAAAGATGTTGAAAAACTCATAATGTTTCTGTCCTATTATGAAGGTCTAGATGCAAAAAATGATATCAACTATTCCTCATCCATGGCCAAGCGCGTAAGGCGTGCGACTCGTAATCCGAGGGTCGCGGGTTCGTGCCCGCGTCCGCCAAACATGCTCGCCCTCCCAGCCGTGGGGGCGTTATAATATGACGGTCAATTCCACTATTCATTGGTAAAAGAGTAGCCCAAGAGTTGGCGGTGGGTGGTGATGACTAGCTGCTTTCCCTCTAGTCTTACACTACTAAATTAGGGGCGGCTCGGTGCAGTGGGCTAACAACCTACTCACTTAAATACCTGTTGAAGAATCCGCAAGCGATTGCGGCCCTATGTTCCTTGATGAAATCAAATGGTGAATGAATGAATTCCTCATCCATGCCAGTGAACAAGATCGGTGCTTAACATAGCCGGATTTAAAGTTTTTTTTTAAGGCAGTACCTTTAAACTCTGTTATTTTCGTACCCATGATAATTCATCAACCTTGATCTAGAAGTTTTTGTTAAACGCAAATTAAATTGTAATTTAGTTTTTGCTATTATTTCCCACGATGTTCATATCTGATAAAATTCTGCAAAGAAAGTGTTAAGCCACGATTTCGGGATACATTATATAAGTATGTAAATAGAGACGATTGGCTAAATTGGAAGTAGCAGATGGTAAAATTCTATCCAAGATCAAGCAAAGGGGCTGGAGCAACAATATGCCAAACTAGTCAGAAGTCACAAAACAAAATAAAATTAATTACCTCGTTTTCAATTGGAGTGCGAGAACTGAAAGTACACAGGTCTTATTTCAGTCGTACAATTATTTTATTATTGGATGGGTGCTAGATATAAGACAGGCGATGGTAAACAACAAGCGCATTATATTTGCAAATGTAAGGAATACTCAAAGAATGAAGAATATATGTTTGCTTCCACAGTTGATACGTGAAAATGATGAAACTTTAGTTTATGGACTCTGTAATTTCATGGCAAATGTAGAGGAAGTTTGTTTTAATGTGGGCGCCCTATTACAGAAGCTCCTGTCAAAATAAAACGTTATAAAGTTGTAACTAAGTAAAAGTCTTACCGACTACCATCAGCTGTATTTACCAGTTTATGGCTATATCTTATAATATAAATGCCCCATAGGTGTATTCTAACTCGTATCTTCAATGAACTATATACGTATTGTGTTTAATGGTTTATAAAAAGTAAAAACTAAAGGACTCCTCACAACGACATTTTGATAACTGACTTAATTTTTGATAGCTAATACAGTTTCATGAATTACAATCACGAATAAACTAAAAACCGAAAATCGGATAATAAATCATAATCTAGAATATTTTCCCCTTTACCTTAAAGTTCAGTACAAAACCCTTCAAGAAATTAATTTTACTTCTGCTAAAACAAAACAATCAAATAAGTTCAGAAGTTGACAACATCTTTCTAATACCAACGAGTCCACCCAAGAAGATTTCTTTAAGACTTCTTTGGTCCTTAATGCCTCTGGAAACATACATATGGTATTGTTATTAGTTCCATGATTTGCAAGCGTTGGACGAACAATGTGATGATGATTATGTGATAATTATTCATCTATTAGTAAGGATGTCTTGAAAGAACAGTGTGGTAAAATATTTGATGGATCACACGTGACTCCTGAAGTATATTCGAACAGTTATAGGACTTCAAGGATTATAGTCCCTCGAGTTAAGGCTGTTTACTGCAAGTCAGTAGACAATCCATCTTGGAGATTGATCACAGATGTTTTCTACACAGTATGAAAATCCTTAAATGAAGAAACAAACAATTTGAGGTTGTGGTTTAGTGAGAGATTCAGATGAAGAACACATCAAGATCATGATGGAAGAGTGGCCTTATAATTCATCCCAGTTTTCCCTACATGGGTGCGACACCTGATGGAATTAGATATTGTCATTATTGTAGAGAAGTAGTAATCAAAATTAAGTTCCCCTATTGTGAAATAGATTCACAGATGCCTAAATCTGTTGAGTGACAATGTTAAATTCTTCTTGGAAAGGTCGCATGTCTATTATTATCAGATAGAATATCAGTTACTGTTGTGATTATAATGAAGATTTCGATGTCACAGATTGTGACAATGAAAACTGTCCTCACTTGTGGCTTCCTTCTTTAATGCGTGAAAACCGAAAGGTTTTTTTGTGTTTTTGAATTTCGCGCAAAGCCACACGAGGACTATCTGCGCTAGCCGTCTCTAATTTAGTAGTATAAGACTAGAGCCAACTCTTTGGCTACTGTTTTACCAACGAATACTAGGATTGACCGTCACATTATAAAGCCCTCAGGGCTGAAAGGGTAAGCATGTTTGGTGCGACGGGGATTCGATCCCGCGACCCTCAGATTACGAGTCGAACGCCCTAACACACCTGGCCATGCCGGGGTAAACCGAAAGTCAAATGGTTTTTGTCTAAAGTACAAAATCTTTCTTGGTTAAAGAAAACAAAGTTAACCGAAAAATTACAACGAAGGGTCTCTTCCTTAATGAAGTGTAAAATTACTGTTTGTCTTGTGAAAATATTAAATATTAAAATGTAGCGTTGTAAAAATATTAAATATTAAAATGTAGTGTTGTGAAAGCATTAAAATGTATTATTTGTTTTTTCTTTTCGTGATATAATTTCCCATGTTCACTATTGGAACACTTAATCCGTCGTATAAGAGGCTTTTTTACACAAAATTTTATTTGAATTGACAAAAAGTAGAGACCCGGATGAGGCGGCTCATTCTATACAGCTTAATCTGTTTCTTATACTGGGTGTTGTCATCACTTTAAGAACTAGCCAGTGACTAACAATAATAGCCTAACATAAAACATCCTATCACTGAAATTCATCTTTGTTTAGAAATGAAGGATGTATTTTCGACTAACGCTAGATTTTTTTCTCCTTCTAAATATTCCTTTAATGTAAAGTGACAATGTACTAACCCCACGCCTTACAGTTCATTGCATGGCAGTTCGTTTTGTAAGTCTCGAAGTGTCGTGACTGCACAATGCCGTACTCGTTTGTTGTTTTATCTTGTCTCGCTTGCTTATAACGTTTGACATCAGATATTGACACATCCGTAGCCGTAAAGAGATTGTTCAGTCTAGACTGGTGCTGCCATAGAATTCTGCCTTCTTTCCTACAAGTGTATAGGGTGGCCCGTAAGTCCCTATCTATCCATATGTTGTGTCTAAACAACGTTATAATACTAATGATGAGTTGAAGGCAGCTGTTACCGCGGCATTTGGAACAATAACCCCTGCTATGTTGAGGAAAATGTCTCACAGAACATGGCGTCGCATAATATTATGCAGCAAGAATGAGGGACAGCACACAGATACACTGGATACATAAGATATGTGGATGGCTTATTTCAGAATACACAAAAATATATATGCAGTCATTAGTATAACACACAAGGGTGTTATATATACAAATTTATAACAATCAATTAATATCTTCTTTGTATATGGAGAACATAATTGTTTTGTTGTTCTGAATAATACTTATTGATTTTAAAATCACGATTTTTGTTTAAAGAAAAACTATGTGTCTACGGTATCGTATATCTATATATATTGCAAAACTTGAGTTACTCAAAACAATGGTTTTAGTGAAATAATACGTATTTCTATAGTTTAAACCACAACACACACATATGAAAACACTTACATTTCTTCAAAATGTACAAATCTAGAGTTTTCTATGTACCGCTAATAAAATGGCCTGAACGCACTTTGATCTGAAGTTTGCTTGGATGTGTATTAAGTATTTCCTGATTTATTATCTCAAGCCATAATAATCTCCTTGCTGTGGACAATCATTCTCTCTTTCTTCATTGATTTTTAATAATTTTTGTTATGTCATAAAATCGTCGTTTAATATTTTCGCTACCACAACTCAAGTGTTCACCAACTTCACAGAGTAGAAATCGATAAAAATGATTTGTTTACTTTCTTTGCACGGTCGATTGACACTGTTGAAAAGTTTGCCATACGAGATATTTAATATTGTAACGTCATAGTAAAACTATCTATAGCAAACGTGGTTCGTTTGTTTGTTCTTAATTTTGCGCAAAACTGCACGAGGGCTATCTGCGCTAGCCGTCCCTAATTTTGCAATGTAAGACTAGAGGGAAGTCAGCTAGTCATCGCCACCCACCGTCAACTTTTGGGCTACTCTTTTATCAACAAATAGTGGGATTGACCGTCACATTATAACACAACACCCCCACGGCTGAAAGGGCGAGTAAGTTTGATGTGAGGGGGGACTTGAACCGACAACCCTCACGTACGAGTCGAGTGCCTTAACCGCCGACCCATGCTGGGCCACCAAGCATGTAGCGCGATAATAAAGACAATGTTAAAAACGAAACTACAAGATGGCGTACAGCGAGATTATGGGTAATATTATGACGTCATAGGAAAAATCTGTGTACCAAGCGTGGGGCACGGTAATAAAGACAGTGGTGAAAAACAACAACCAATGAAAAAGACAAAAAAATCATACAAAGGGATAAAAAGTCCTATTGTTTAGGAATGAAAAACCAAACCCCGAATTTAATTAAAAACTGCATTAATAATAACTTAATTATTAACTAAGTTGATTTACATGGTTTCGATAATTTATTTGGCTTTTATTGTTACTTTCTGTTTTGGTTTGGTTTGTATAATATTCTTTATTTGTTTCTTTAGGGGTTTTTTATCTTTATAATCTACATTCGGGGGGGAACGTATACCCATTCTGAATTTAATACTCATCACGACCTGTACCAACCTACCCTCAAATCTAATAATAAACCAAACGTAGCGAATCGTCCGTTTTATATACAGCTGAAAGAAGTTTAAAGAGTCAAACTTGCTTGTCGTGGGAAAAACGTCGTCGTTTCGTGCAAGTTACATTTCGGTCGCTACTTCAACGGCCGAGATGTCGTTGTAATAAGCAGACGGCGTTTCGTCTTTGTACAAGTGGAAAGGTTAGATCACATCTGTCTAATGGCCCCTATTGCACTTCACACTTACAGTCCATCATGTAACATTTTGTAAAATATACACCAACTTAATATGTTTTATGGATTACATTGATCTAGAAATATTATATTCGTAATTAATTTGAACACCACGTTTGCTTTCAGCTCCGACACTTGAACTGACTTCATATAACATCATTTAACACTTTAACGATAACGCTTGGACAGCTTTTACATTAAACTACTTTATACTGTTAACTGTTAAGCAGACAGAATATGCAGTCTGTTATCAACATCCATTTATTTCATTTTTTGCTAACAAGTGATAGTAGTTTAGTTCATTCACTGTGAGTTACAATAAAATGTAATTCTAACATTGTTTGTAACAATCTTCGGTGCAAATTCCCCTTTGTTTCCAAAGGGAAATGCTATAAGAATAAGGAATTGTAGTGAGTACCTTGGGTATAAGACCCCAGCCTGACCAGGTGGTTAAGGCACTCCACTCGTAATCCGAGGGTTCGAATCCCGTGACACCAAACATGCTCGCCCTTTCATCCATGGGGGCGTTATAAAGTTACGATCAATACTAATATTCGTTGGTAAAAGAGTAGCCCAAAAGTTGGCGGTGGGTGGCGATGACTAGCAGCATTCCCTCTAGTCTTACACTGCTAAATTAGGGACAGCTAGCGCAGATAGCCCTCGTGCAGCGCTTTGTGCGAAATTCAAACCTATCCTTGGGTATTTTAAAAGTAAATATTTAAACTGCAAATTGTAACTGCAGATCTTATATATTATATTACACTACACTTGTAAGCCTAAATTGTAATTAATATACGAAGTTGAAATGAATATGAAACTTAAATCGATTCACAACAAAGTATTTTCTCTAAAATGTTGATTTTTCACGTTTTCCACGTCGTCTTCGAAAGTAAACTTGTAAGGCACAAGTGTCATATTTATCCTATTTCAGTTAAGCCACGTGGCCTGTATGTAGGCTTATTATTTATACATAATTCTTAGCGAAAGTCACGCTATATTCTTACACGGATATTCGCTAGTCCTTCTTTATAATTAATAATTCATTGTATTCTTTTTATAAACTTTATAATTTCCAAAGATTAAACGAAGGGTATTTAGTAAAACTATTAATGTTTTTTTCTTCCATGATATCTTAAGTTGTGTTTTTGTACATGGTCAAATTCTTTTGTTCGTTCGCTATAAATTTTTCTACATTCACACTTTCGGTCAAATGTGTCCCTCCCAATAGTACAGTTGTAAGTCTATATTATTTACAACGTTAAAATCAGGGGTTCGATTCCCCTTGGTGGGCTCAGCAGGTAACCCGATGTGGCTTTGCTGTAAGGAAACACACACATACTAGTTAACTGTACGTTGTCTTGTTTATCGGTTTAAGTGTGAAGTAAAATATTTGTTTTTACACATGTGTTATAAATACACTAGTAATTAAACCTAGAACGTATGATACATTCAAACATTCTCCACTGTTTTGTTTTTACACATGTGTTATAAATACACTAGTAATTAAACCTAGAACGTATGATACATTCAAACATTCTCCACTGTTTTGTTTTTACACATGTGTTATAAATACACTAGTAATTAAACCTAGAACGTATGATGCATTCAAACATTCTCCACTGTTTTGTTTTTACACATGTGTTATAAATACACTAGTAATTAAACCTAGAACGTATGATGCATTCAAACATTCTCCACTGTTTTGTTTTTTACACATGTGTTATAAATACACTAGTAATTAAACCTAGAACGTATGATACATTCAAACATTCTCCACTGTTTTGTTTTTACACATGTGTTATAAATACACTAGTAATTAAACCTAGAACGTATGATACATTCAAACATTCTCCACTGTTTTGTTTTTACACATGTCTTATAAATACACTAGTAATTAAACCTAGAACGCATGATACATTCAAACATTCTCCACTGTTTTGTTTTTACTTTAATGTAATACTTTGATGAATTATTACTACAATAGTTAAGTTAAATTTTCTTTCAATTACTGTATTGTAAAACTTATTTTTATCTTTTCTTCTTTCGTACCGTACGTATCTTCAAAATTCCGTGGACATAAAAAACACAGATATTTTGCGTGTGATTTAAAATACCACAGTTCCTGATGTGGTGGTACAACAACAAATAAATATTTTT
Organism: Tachypleus tridentatus; assembly: GCF_004210375.1. Lineage (NCBI taxonomy): Eukaryota > Metazoa > Arthropoda > Merostomata > Xiphosura > Limulidae > Tachypleus > Tachypleus tridentatus. Next base: position 120,409,124 of record NC_134825.1, read on the forward strand.
AAATTTCCTTGTTCATTATTTTTAACCAAACCATTTAGAAAAGGAAAACTGTTGTTTTTCTGTCACACATGTTGGTAAATTGCATAGATGGTATTCATATGGCATGCAAACTATGCTGATGTCTTATTATGGTACCTCCTCACAAAGAATGCGTTATCTACACATTCAATCTAAATATCACTTTTGTCTTTTCTACCATTTATAGGTTTCATTTGAAATGCATCCACGTACACGTGACTTAACAATAGCGAAAGTGTTGTTCCCTTTTTTAAACCTTAACTTTCTTTATAATGAACATTGTTAACCTAAAAAATGGATTATTTACACACAGCGTTTTAGGCTAATCATATCTATAGTTTTAACTACTGAAGTTTTATTTTGTGACAAGGTATTTCTGAAACAATTAACTGCATCGTCTACTGACACTTATATAAATAGTGAAAATACTTATAAATAGTGAAACCACATAAAAAAATACTAACAAATACTCTTCACCCAAGTTTATATTTTTATTATCCACAAATTCTAAATTATTTTCGAACTGTAGAATGATTTTTAATTTTCAAGTAATAATAACACTCAGTCATATATATATATGACTATTTGGTATAATAATGTACCTACATTCGACACTATTAGTCTAAACTTCCTGTTCATTTTTGAATGTACATAAAATTACTTAGAATCAATCTATTCTTCTCTGTATCTTCCATTCTAGTGTTTGAAAGTTTAGAAACACACTCTAAGCCTACTTGATATATTTAACTGATTACTGTTAAGAAATATAAATAACTCTTTTTGTTTTTCTCCTTTAGTTTTATTTTGTCGATTCTACTTACAGCTGACATATCTTCTTTTTTAGTTTGGATTTATGACGTTTTTTTAGTCCATGATGACGAGAAAAATAGACACCAGATTCAATGAACACAGAAAAACACACGTTTTTCAACACTGCAAATCAAATAAGCACAACATAACCATGAAAACCACCAACTAGATACGGAAACAAATAGAAACAAACACAAAATCAAAGAAGCCCGAATCAGTGATGTCGAGAAAACCCACTTGTAAAAAAGTATATATGTAAAAACGGCTCGTTTGGGTTGAGAAAATATTTTTACGTAGAGGAGCGAACAACGTTTCGACCTTCTTCGGTCATCGTCAGGTTCACAAAGAAAGAAAGAGGTAACTGACCGGAAGCTGACCACATGTTTGAAAGGGGTTGTGTAACTGAGTGTCGGAATGTAGAGGGCGTGCTTAGATGTTTGAATATATAATTTTATATTATTTATTTTATTATTATTATTTACTATATTATTTTTAGTATAGGTATAAAGGTGTTCCTTCGTATTGGTTTATTTTGGGCTTGAGTTGTTGTATAAGTAAGGATTCTTTAATTTTGCGTTTGTTTATGTTTCTTTCTTTATTTAGTATTTGAGTGTTTTCTATGGTTATGTTGTGTTTATTTGACTTGCAGTGTTCGAAAACGTGTGAAGGTGACTTTTTATGTTCTTTGAATCTGGTTTCCATTTTTCTACTTGTTTCTCCAATATAGAAGTCGTGTCAGTTATCACGTATTTTATAAATAATGTTGGTGTGGTGTTTGTCAGTGTAGTTTTTACATAGTATAGACCTCAGTTTTGTGCCTGGTTTATGAATAAATTTGGTATTAACTGGAATGTCATATTTTGTTACTAGTTTTTGCCAAATGTTGGTTATTTGTCTGCTGATATCAGGAATATATGGTATACAGCAGTATATGGTTTCGTGATTTTTTGATTTGTGAGATATATTTACTTTTGTTAGTTGATTTTGCTTTCTATCTAGGTGTGTGCGTATAATGTTTTCTACGGTTTGTGGAGGAAACTTATTGATGTTGATGAAGTATTGTTTTATTTTGTCTAATTCATCGTTATTTTTATCTGGTGAGCATAGTTTTATGGCTATGTTTATTTGGTTTCTTAGTATGTTGAGTTTTTGTTTTGTTTCATGTGCTGAGTGAGTTCCAAGGAATGTATAGTCCAGCATGGGTGATTTTTCGGTGGATTTCTGTTTTATATTGTGTATCGGTTCTTGTAATTGTGAGATTAAGAAATGATATTTGATTGCTTTCTTCTTGTTCACATGTGAAGTTAATTTTGGGATGTAAAAAGAGTTAATGTTATTGAAAAAATTAAGTGTGTGTTCTGTAGATGTGAATCCCGCAACCGTGTCATCTACATATCTGTACCAGTATAGTGGTGGATGTAATGTTGTGATAATAGCTTGTGTCATAAAAATATTGGCTAGAACTGGTGATACTGGGTTGCCCATGCTTAGGCCATTTGTTTGTATATAGATGTGGTTGTTTAACATGAAGTTTGTCTTCATTGTGGTGAATTCTATGAGGGTTGCTAATTGGTTGCTGGGAATGTCTATAGATGGGTTAGGATCTCGGATATAAAGTTCTAAGGCTATCTTGCAGGCTTCAGTGGTTGGAACTTCTGTAAAGAGGGATATAACATCGAAACTGGCCATTAAGGCTTTATCATTAAGTTGATTAAGATTAGACTTGACATTAAAAGAGTCTTTGATGAATGAGCTGGCTGATGTTACATATTTGGAGAAGGCCCATGCTATGTATTTACCAAGATTGTAATTAAACGATTCATATGTGGACATTATTGGTCGTAATGGACAATCTGGTTTATGAGGTTTGGGGATGCCGTATATTTGTGGTGTGCGTGAGTCGGTTTTACGTAGGTAGGAATAAAGTGTTTGTGAAATTGTGTTGGCTGTTTTCATTTTTAGTAGTATTTTGTTTAGTTGCGTTTCGTGTGTCTTTGTTGGATTTGTGTGTATTGGTTTAAATTTGTTAGTATCTGATAGGATGTTCTTCATTTTTTGGATGTATTCATTCGTTTTCATTATGACTATAGTGTTTTCTTTATCTGCTTTTAGAATTTTTATGTTTTTGTCTTGTTTTAGATTTTTAATGGAATTAATGTCTCTTTTTGTAAGATTGTTTTTTAGCTTTTTGTTTCGTGAAATTATGTTGATAGTTTTGTGAAAAAATTATTTGAAAAAATCGTTTAAGATGTTGTTTTCAGGTGTTTCTGAAAAATATAAATTTTTAATTTTTCCTGGGAAGTTTGGCTGTTGGATATCAATAAAATTGTCTAAGTTGTCTTTTTTCTGTTGGTTGTTTTCGGTTGTTTTCTGTGGAAAGTATCACAAGTCTTCTGGCTATATCTTCTAAACATGTTTTTATTTCTAAGGTTGGAATGTACCTAGGTGTTATTACAAAGTTGAGCACTTTGTTAAGTAGATGTATCTCGTCTGTGTTTAATTGTCGGTCGGATCTGTTAATTATGAGGTTTGTCAATAGTTTGTCGTGTTGGTGTCTTTTCTGTTGTTTACATCTTAATTTTTCTAGTTTTTTGTTCTTGCAAATCTTTTTGTCTCTGTCATTCCTAGTGTTGATTTGGTTTATGTTTCGTTGTATAAGTCCGTAAATCTCTGGTTTGATGCAGCATGCCAGTTGATGGTCTAGGCTGGCAGCCTTCCCTGTGGTCAGTAGCTCGAAATTGAGACAGGTCGTCTTAGTAACTTATCCATAAACAAAAAATACGAAACAGAATAATAAAAAAATAGATTTAAGGCGCAATACAATACAATATATATACAATACAATATAAATACAATACAATACAATACATATGCATATACAATACAATACAATGAAAATAAAAAAGAAATAGAGTATTTTTTCGAAACATTTCACTGTGAAAAAAAGTAACCAATGTTCGCCTTAAGGCAATGGATCAGATTACACTCCATTTTCAGTACATTGAGACTTTTCTGAAGTATACTGTAACGCAACTTATGACCAAACGGTTTATCGAACCCATTGTGTTTGAACAAGATCGACATAGCCATTAAACAGGTGAGGTTCTACGAACTACGACTTGTTTGATGTGTACTACTTACTGTTTGTGACATCTGGTACATTGATTTTCCCATCAAAACCTTCCGAGGCCCCCAAAATGTCATTTGTAGTACATCGGAGACCCTGTCACTTTGACACTGTATGTTTCTTTTGGTTTTTTAGTTAGTGTTATTGGTTGTTATTGTTGTCTCTTTTTCTTTTGAGTCTACAGAGAAATAAAGAACGTGTTGGATATACGAGAATAAAGACAAAAACAGAAATATTGTGACCCATATTATACACATGCATATGTTGGGTTTAATAATAGTAATTGAAGTCATTTAATGGAAATTATTTATATTAAACCTAAAAAAGTTATTCTATTAACTTGGTCCCCCGCTAGTATAGCGTATGTCTTCGGATTTACAACGCAAAATCAGAGGTTCGATTTCCCTCGGTGAGCTCAGCAGATAGCCCGATGTGGGTTTGCTATAAGAAAACACAAACACTCTATTAACTTGTTATAGTTTGTCTAGTTATTAACTTTGTTTGTTTAATTTTATTAATACTATTCAGTGTTACAGGAACAGGCACAGAAAAGTAAGTCAATAAGTGTTCATAATAATTTGTAAAGTGTTGTGTTTCATATTGCTAAATATAAATGTTTCTGGTGTTATAAATATAATTCACTATACTTACTTTTGTCAATGGTCCAGCATGGCCAGATGGTTAGGGTGCTCCATTCGTAATCTGAGGGTCAGGATTTTGAATCCCCGTATCGCCAAACATGTTTTCGTTCTTTTATCCATAGAGGCGCTATAAGTGACGGCCAATCCTATTATTCGTTGGTAAAAGAGTAGACCAAGAGATGGCGGTGGGTGGTGATGACTAGATGCCTTCCCTCTTGTTTTACACTGCTAAATTAGAGACGGCTAGAGCAGATAGCCCTCGCGTAGCTTCGCGCGAAATTCAAAAACAAAACAAACAATCTCATTTGCATTCGTATTCAATTTATGTATTGTACGATACGACGAGTTTCCTACATCCAACTAGCTTGTTACTCACGCATTTCTATAACGCATTTGAATAAATACATTATATAACTAAATATATCAAACTGCAAACATTACGTTTTACGATTTGTGAGTGCTTTAAACCCTGCATTTATAGCAGTTACCTTAACATTATAACGCCCCACGGCTGAAAGGGCGAGCATGTTTGGTGTGACTGGGTTCAAACTACGTTCAGCTGTTTAAGTGAAGATGGCCCGGCATAGCCAGGTGGGTTAAGGCGTTCCACTCGTAATATGAGGGTCGTGGGTTGGAATGCCAGTCGCACCAAACATGCTCGCCCTTTCATCCGTAGGGGCGTTAAAATGTTATGATCAATCCCATTATTCGTTGGTAAAAGAGTAGCCCAAGAGTTTGCGGTGGGTGGTGATAACTAGCTGCCTTCTCTCTTGTCTTACACTATTAAATTTGGGACGGCTAGCGCAAATATCCCTCGTGTAGCTTTGCGCGAAATTCAAACTCAAAACAAACCAAACGATTGTGTCCTTGTATTAACCCTGAAGTGAAAGCTTTCTTATAATCGTCTAGAGTGTAAATGTATTATTTTTACCTCTAACTTTGTTATCAGACTGTGTATTTAATTTAGTTTAATGTATTAAGTATGACGAAGTGAACAGGTTCTGATGATTAAAAAACATCTTTTCTAGATATAAATTTAAGCGCCTACGCAACAGTGTGGTAATGTGTTTCACTTAATATCTCCGTAATAACGTTAATAGTAATATTTATCCTTTGCCTCGAGAACCATTGAATATCGAAACATAACTTTGTCTTTTTATAATAGAGCATGCGATGTATATGTCCAAAACTGAGCTATCGGAAACTACTTCACCGATCATAACTGGGTTATATTTTTATAAACTACTTCACCGATCATAACTGGGTTATATTTTTATAAACTACTTCACCGATCATAACTGGGTTATATTTTTATAAACTACTTCACCGATCATAACTGGGTTATATTTTTATAAACTACTTCACCGATCATAACTGGGTTATATTTTTATAACTATGCAGTTCTTTTAAATATACAAAACAATTAATATTTCCACAAAAGTGATTCGTTTTAGATTTAACGAACAACAATGATAAAAATAGCATCTTTCAAATACAAAATAATCAAAACAATAATTTGTTTTTCTGTAGTGATTATCTCACCGGTGTTGCAATAAGAAAAAGTTGTTTTCATTGATAACTGTGTCTACAAAGAAATAATTTATTAAAATCTGTGATGTAATGCTATGACGATTGCTCATTTGTAAATTAAAATTTCAGTATAATCATTTTTCTCGTGAATGTTGAACATTATTCAATGTCAAGCACCAGTGTACTCATTGTTGTAGAACTGTCAGAAAATTCCAGAAATGAATGTAGATCCAATAGCTTTTCGCTGTATCGAGCAATTATACATGCTGGAGGCGCGTGAGGCATAAGTGGTATGAAATAAACAAAAATAAATGAATAAACTGTCCATTGTCACTGAACTAGAAATCGATTTGTTTGATAATTATACAGTAACAACATCTGAGAAGTCTGATAAAATGTTTTGTTGAATGATGTAAATCAAACGTATCTGCTATTTGTTTCAATTTGCTTTCCCAAACCACAAGTATCAGCTGAAAATCTATTCAAACATCAAAAAGGTTAGTCGCCTCATTATTTCGCCTTATAATTCGTAAACGATTAGGGTAAAAGTTTCAACCTCAAGAAATTCTACATATGATAACTTAGAACATAATCTCATGATACGAATTACCTAGTAGTGGCTCATAGTTAAGTCTAAAAGCATAAAATAGGTTTCGATAACCAGGGTGGGCATACCACACATAACCTGTTGCATAGCTTTGTGATTAAGAAGAAATAAGGCCCGACATGACCAGCTGGTTAAGGAGCTCGGCTTGAAATCTGAGGGTCGCGGGTTCGATTGTTGTCTCATCAATATGATCGTCTTTCCAGCCATGAAGGCGTTATTATGTGACGGCCAATCCCATTGTTCCTTGGTAAAAAAAGTAGCTCAAGAAATGGCGGTGGATGATGATGACTAGTTGTCATTCCGCTAGTCTTATACTGTAAATTAGTAACGTTTATAGCGCAGATAGTTCTCGTGTAGCTTTGCGCGAAAACTTCAAAACAAAGAAGAACGAATGAAGAAATAAAATTAATACACATTAGGCTTTGCAGCATGTATTGTATATAAGTTAGGCCTAATAGCTGTTAACATTAGATTATACAAGCAGAAACGCCCCCTAGGGACGGTTGTTTGTGATATTAATTACTAACTGTAGTATCGTACATTATTGACAAAAAATAAAAACTTACCATTTTCTATACAAAATGATTTGAAAGTACTTAATGGGTAAAATGTTCGGATTGTGTTGGTTTGAACTGTAATGTTTTTATTAAAAGTGCTACCCGTTATAAAACAAATAATTGTAACTATGAGCTCCTTTTATTAGTATATTATTTACAAATTACATGAATAAAGACATAATCAAACCCCTACGTAATGTCTCAGTGAAAGTAAAATTATGTTCTGTATAAAGAAACGGTTGTTACACACACCATTGTTATTTCTAACTACACAAGAGGTTGCCTGGGGTTCCCCGCTGGTATAACTGTAAGTCTACGAACTTATAACGCAAAAATCAGCGTTCGATTCCCCTCGGTGGACTCAGCTGATAGTCTAGTGTGGCTTTGCTATAACACACACACTTCATATGGGCGCTAAACATCAGAAATATAGTTCATCTAATTAATTCGATATCCTCTTGAGTGAATGCCTTTATGTAACCCTAATATTAAGATTATAGAGATACTTACTACAGTGACAAAAAATTTAATATTAAAAGAATTACAAACACAAATAATTTCCTCCAGGTTTATTAATGGCAAAAACAAACAAACAAACAGAAACCGATTTAATAAATAGTGACCAATAGTTAGGCATAGTTTCGACAATTAAAACTTTTAACGGCAGTTTAACCTATCTTTCTAAAACAATGAATCAAGCCTTTAGGATATTTTTTTGGATTGTTTAAATGCTGATATACTGGTATTTTCATGAATTAATATTAACATTAGAATAAAACTCCGAAACAGGAACCACAATTAAATTATATTAGCATATCTTAGTGACGTCTACACCCTCTTCTATTGAAATACTTTAGGAATTCTAATTTCGAACGATCTGAGGCTACAAACGTCTCTGTGCTCACATGGCAACAGAAAGGTTTCAGGAGTAGAAGTCAGTAACTCAATTTTATAAATTTGTTCGATACTTTCAAACTAGGATTTTGACGTTTATCAAAGGCGGTAGTAATTGTTGTTGTTGTTGTTGTTTTGGAATTTCGCACAAAGCTACTCGAGAGCTATCTGTGCTAGCCATCCCTAATTTTACAGTGTAAGACTAGAGGGAAGGCAGCTAGTCATCACCATCCACCGCCATCTCTTGGGCTACTCTTTTACCAACGAATAGTGGGATTGACCGTCACATTATACACCCCCACGCTGGGAGGGTGAGCATATTGTAGCGCGACGCGGGCGCGAACCCGCGACCCTCGGATTACGAGTCGCACGCCTTATGCGCTTGACCCGGTAGTAATTAAAGCGCTAATTGCAAAGAGCAGTAACTTGAAAATTTCTACATTGAGATTTACGAAAAATAGAATTAAAGTAGATTTAACCTCATCTCAGAAAAAGGCATGTTTCGTACTGTAGTCATCATTATTTACTTCAAAACATCATTCCGAAACAATAAAAACAACTTATTAGAATAATAAATAGTCAACTTGATAAAAAATATTCAACAGAAACAACCTATTAAAATAATAAATACTCAACGCGGTATTAGTTGTAAGGCCCGGCAGAGCCAGGTGGTTAAGGACCTCTACTCCAACTCTGAGAGTCGCGGGTTCGACTCCCTGTTACACCAAACACGCTCTGCCTTTCAGCTCTAAACATTATCCCTTTATTAATTCTTTATTCATTGTTTTCCAAATATAAGTTTCCGAACACAATGAACTTCGTTTCAATATACGTGACTTTACCAAAATACGTTTTTTAAGTGTCTTAACCCTAATACTTACTTAAATTTTTATCGATCTCCTGATATGACGATGAAATACATATATAGTTGCTTTACATTAGATAGAATTGTTTGTTTGGAATTTCGCGCAAAGCTACTCGAGGGCTATCTGTGCTAGCCGTCCCTAATTTAGTAGTGTAAGACTAGAAGGAAGGCGGCTAGTCATCACCACCCACCGTCAACTCTCGGGCTACTTTTTTTCCAATGAATAGTGGGATTGAACGTCACATTATAACGATGCCCACAGTTGAAAGGGCGAGCATGTTTGGTGCAACTGGGATTCCAACCCGCGACCCTCAGATTACGAGTCGAACGCCTTAACCCACGTGGCCATGCCTGGCCTGATTAGATAGAAATTAATTTAATAATATTCTGCCAGTTGTCTTATGAGTCCGTTAAGTAATTATATTAAATTATTTTGTGACAGAATTATTTTTTCTGCTGTTTATAACTTTAATACCAAATCAACTCTTTTAAAAAAGCTATTTGAATATGATAGAAGGTTATGTTGTCGAATCTCAAGGGACATGTACTTGGGAAACTGGTTATCCTGAAAAAGCTGCAGTCTAATAAGTGATAGATGTTTGAAAATAGTAGAAATGGTTTATTTTGACATACGGGATTTCACTGGACACTTATGAACTGTTTTTTCTAGAAGAAAGAAACATAAATTAACAAGGGATGCTAACTTATAAGATAACAGAATGTGTGAGTCTATATCTAAGATTACGATTGTGTGAGTTTTTCAGATGTCTTGATAATTAATCCAACTATCTCCAAAGCACAAAAGCGACCTTTCCTCGTAAGACTCTTAAAGCAGTTTATCGCAAAAGCACTTTCACAAGAAACACAAAGTACTAAACAACTTAGAACATCCATAGTCTTAAAAAGCAAACAACTGACTGAACCAAATTTGGAGCAAACTTTTTAGTTATGACTTCCACAGTATCACCTAGAATATTTCATGATTCTGGAACACAGATCATGAATGAAGTGTTTGAAGCGAAAAACGTTCCAGATGGTCAGAAGTATTCTGATGTTGTTATCCGAACTACTTGGTTTTAATCGAAGTAATTGGGGGTATTTATGCAAAATATAATCTCTTTAAATTTATGAGAAAATATTTGAAATTTGAAATAAGTTTTTAAGGAAACGAATCAAGAGAGTTTTGAGTTTTAATTTTTTACAAAATATATCATGATGTATAGTATTATCTTAATTTTTTACGCGTTTTTCCGTATTTATTGGTTTGTTCACCAGTTAATGTCTCTGCACTGATTTTACAGATAGTTTAAAAAATTTGATAAATAATTAACATTTATAAATAAAAATATTTTATGAAAATTTTAATCTTTAATAAAACTGTATCATAAGCAAATTTAATCAATTTTACATAATACAGCAGTATGTCTGCGGACTTGCAACGCTAGAAACCGGGTTTCGATACCCGTAGTGAGTAGAGCACAGATAGCCAATAGCATAGCTTTGTGCTTAATTCAAAACAAACTTAAATGTGTTTTACAAGCATTTACTTCATTCAATCAAATTACATTACTATATATTATATATACATCTTATAATACTTGTATTTAAGTTCGTTTATCCAGCCCCTCGCTAGTACAGCGGTATGTCTCCGGATTTACAACGCTAAAATCAGGGGTTCGATTCCCCTCGGTGGGCTGAGCAGATAGCCCTTTGTGGCTTTGCTATAAGAAAAACACACACACTCATTTATCCAAGCTTTTTTTGTATCATCTCATGTCAGTATTACCAGGAAAGATGGAGAGAAAGAATGTTTAATTTGTGTTCTTGTCTCATTCTATTATTAGTAGCTGACGTATGCGAACCTGAACGTTTACTGTACATTGCTATAAAACTTTCAGAGTGGTTACGAGAAAATCCATTTACAACGAAAGCAACAAAAAACAAAAGGATGGTGGACATAGAAGTCCTTTCGTGAGCACAATACACATTAAAAGATTTCAACAAATATAGTGGAATAAAGTCCTCAAGAGTATTGGGAAAGTAAAATGAAATAAATGTATTAACGTGAAATTCTCTACTGTATCCATCTTCTAAATCCAACATACGTAGATCCTCAGTTTAATAGGTTTAAATATATCCTTCGAAAATACGTCTTTAATCCTACGAGAAAAAAAATAGAACCTTACAAGTCACATTTTTATATATACTACACTTAAATGTCATGAATATGACGCTGAATAACCTAGTTAAAATATCCTAAGAGTTATTATATGTTAAACGTAATAAGCTGTTATTTTCATAATTATAACATAATATAACTATTGTAAATGAAGTAAAATTTTTGTAATCAAAACTCAAATCGTATTATTATTTACATGAAATTGATTAAGGTAATTGAATATACTGGAACTAATATTTTTCACACACTTAAAAGATACGCGAATATAAAAGGGTTTTCAGGATTAGAATACGTTTCTCATATTAATGGTCAATTTACTCTATTACTTTTATCCACTTATTTTTATGTAAAATATTCCTAAATACGCTATTTGTTTATTAACAACAACGATTTCGAAAGAAGTATATGAACATAATTCGTAATAACGGGATAACAATATTAATTTGGATAAAATGAAAACTACTTAGCATTTTTAGTATTTTTATGCATTCAGAGGCCAAATCTGAAGTTAGTTTTAGTATGAAGAACAAAACAACAACAACAGACACACACTATCAGAGTGGAAACAGATAGTGTAATACATCTATCTCCAGTTCTTTTCTTGCTCCTCTTTGGCCAATAGTTGAGTTTGAACGTCTCACACATAGCTCACTGACGGCCTCAAATGTCGTACCAAACTATACGAAAGCTATCTAATCAATAACACCCACCGCCAACTCTTGGGCCACTCTTTTACCAACGAATAGTGAGATTGACTGTTATATTATAACGCCCTCACGGCTGAACAAGCGAACATATTTTGTGTGACGGGTGTTTGAGCTCTCGACCCTCAAATTATCAGTCGGTCGCCTTAACCACCTGGCCATGCCGTGGCCCAAAACTGTGGAGAACCATTTCATTCGAAAGGAACGAGAATACTTATTTCCGTAACGTTAGACCACTTTTAGACCATTCTAGTCTGTGTTAGAACATCGTTGTAACATCTTCAAACACCAATCTCAGGATTTTCAGACTGTTTCCTTGGAAACTCAGAGTTTTGTGAAAGGTCGTCAGGGGTTCCTTACCAAGGTTACAGTTAACATTCAGTCTTATCCACTCAGGTGCGTGCGCAAGCGAAGGGAATAATAAATATTTGTACCTATACAAATTTACCTATGATACGGGAAGAGGAAGACACGATATCTACCGAGATTTTAAGGGTGGGTTTAACGGTTGAGAGTTCCGTGAAGAAATGAATGTAATAAGATAGTTCTGTAACTAACAGTGGAAAATAAAAATACCTAAATGATAAAACTGACCAACAAAAAACTTCTAAAAATATAGACGACAGTATGCTGGATCAGTGTGTGTGTTTTCTTACAGTAAAGCCACATCAGGCTATCTGTTGAACCCACTAAAAGAAATTGAACCCTTGATTTTAGCGTTGTACTAGTGGGGGTTGCTTGATCAATCACAGTACAAGTTACCTTTTAAAAAAAAGAGTTATTGCTTAAATCTAAATATACTTTTAAAATTATATCGAATTTTGGTTCGATGGTTAGGGTGCTCGAATTCTAATCTGAGGGTCGCGGTTTCGAATCCCATTCATACTAAACATGCTCGCCCTTTCAACGGTGGGGGCATTATTAAGTTACGCTCAATCCCACTTTTCGGTTTTGGAAAAATAGTAAAAGAGTAGCGATGATTGCTGGCTGTCATCCCTCTAGTTTTACATTGCTAAATTAGGGACGGCAGCGCAGATAGCCCTCGTGTTGCTTTAGACAAAATTCATAAACAAACAGACATACAATCTGGTCAGATTTATAAAAGTAACTGTAGTGAAAAGACAAATGAGTCACAAAAATATAAGAGAGTTATTCAATAAGCAAGGTATTTTAATAATACGTTTAAAAGATATGATAATTAAATGCCTTCTCGTTTATTATAAAATTTAAAATATATTTGTTACGCAAGATATATAGTGTAAGCCTTTTATTTTAGGCAAGTTTTGATACAGTAAAGAAGTAATGAAACTACGATATAAAGTAAATAGAAATTAATATTTATATAAAGACTCAAACTGCACAAGACATGTTTAATAACATTTGTCAAATAACTCTGATCATTAGCAAGTGAAACAACTTTGTTTTATTGTGCTTTGGAACACACGAATTATTCTAATTGGATTTGCTAATCCATAATTCATTATAAATTCACGTAAAAAAGTAATTAAAAACAGTTACCTAGAATCGTCGGTATTTGCCATTTTGTGATAAATTATAAGATAATAACCTATTAGTGCAATGTTTCTTTTCTTAGAAGTTTTAGTTCATGTTTTATTAACCTCCCAGAATGTATTATATAAGCATGAACCAAAGAGAATGTTTGATGAGTGTCATTATTTTTTATTTAATTTTCAGTGGATAATGATAAAAACTAATGCTTCTCGACGTGTGTAATTAATAAACTATAATATTTTTAAACTGCCTTTAAGTCAGAGCTCTCTAACTCCATTCATTTTTTTTATTTCAGTCTTTAAGTATTAGCTAATTTATAATTAAATTTAATCAAATTATTTTTTTATTCTACTCGGTATTTAAATAACTAAAAGAATTGTCGTTTTTTAAACCCTAATTAGTTGTCGGGTAATTATTTTGGTTCAAATAGCGTTGCTCCCCAGTGGCTCAGCGGTATGTCTGCGGACTTACAACGTTAAAAACCGGGTTTCGATACCCGTGGTGGGCAGAGCACAGATAGCCCATTGTGTAGCTTTGTGCTTAATTCAAAACAATAACAACAATTGAAGTAGCGTTATTTTAGTTTGGCGTTTTGTATCATTGCACCTTATTTCCTTGAACAATATTATTTTATATTGTTAAATATTTATATCAGTATTTGATTTCAGTTTTAATTGTGTAGAGACTTTGAAATCGTGTCAACCACTTGTTCGATGCCTGTAAGTTTTAAAAGAAATAAGCCAAGTAAAATATGTTTTTAATTGCAAATAAACCAAGTAAAATATGTCTTTGATTACAAATGAAACAAGTTAAATATATATTTAAGTAAAACAAAAACCATACTTCCGATTGCGTATAAGATTTATTTAAAAGACATAACTTTAGGAAAATAGTTTTAATTTTTTTATTGTACTGTATCCTTTGTGTACCTAACGGATAAATACAGTATGGGCCAAAAAGTTTATACATTCTGTAACAAATAAGAGCATTATTACTATTAAGTTGGAGCACAAGTTCACTTAGCCCTGTCAAACTGAAAAATGTGTGTGTTATATGAAATATATACATACATAATATTGTATAAAGAGAAGGTTCCATGGACATCAGGCCCGGCATGGCCGGATGATTAAGGCAGTCGACTCGTCATCCGAGGGGCTCCGGCTCGAATCCCCGTTACACCAAACATGCTCGCCCTTTCATCCAGATAGACGTAAAATGTTACGGTCAAGCTCATTATTCGTTGGTAAAAAAGTAACCCAAGAATTGACGGTGGGTGGTGATGACTAGCTGCCTTCCCTCTAGTCTTACACTGCTAAATTAGGGACAGCTAACACAGATAGCCCTCGTGTAGCTTTGCGCGAATTTCAAAACAAACCAAACCAAACTATGGACATCGTGAATAGCAAACAATTTTATCAGACGTCTATAAAAAAGTTGTCTAATTTAGCATTTTACTTATCACAACAAAACCGCATCAAAACAGATATAACGACAAAATATAACGTTCAGCTGATACGAAAAGAGTATGTAACATTTATTACATAACAGTTCTAAATGGAATTAGAACCTGAAAACTTTGCTCACTACGGTCATTTTTTAATGTCCTCCTAGTCGAGATAATCATGTAAGAAAGTGGCATTGACATTTTGGATCACAAAGTTATTCCCAAACCTTACCATAACATTCGACAGAAATGTCGTTCTCGTGTCGTGTCTGTAGGAGGCGTCGTTGACGTTGGCCTGGAGAATGTGAAGAGCACTTTTTCCACCATGATGAATAGCTGCCCAAACATGTACCGCACCATATCCTGCGTGTTTCCTGTGGGAAAGTAAGTCTTCTCTCGTCTTTTCTCCAGAAAAACGACGAACATGAATGAATCCTACCATCAGCGTTAACAAGTCGGAAACAGGACTATAGGACTTATCTGAAAAGATCCGTAATTATATTTTTGAAAAGTTATTTAAACCATTACATTTGACTTTTTTCTAGTGTGAAGGTCTTTCTGTTAAAGCAGAATTAACGCTAATATCTGATGATAAGTTAATTAATTATAATTTTTGTTTGGTTTCGGTAACTAATGCAAAGCAAGTCGAGATCCTTTTGTCTTAGCTATTCGTAAGATTGAACTCCAAACCTAGAGAGAAGGCAGCTAATAAACGCCCCTTAGTGGGACAGCGGTATTTTGTGGACTCCCACTGCAAAACGGGTTTCGGTACCCTTGGTGAACAGAGCACAAAAGCTAGTAAAACGCATCTATCAGTTTAAACACGTTCTTAGAGTCAGGCCCTAGCATGGCCTTAACCACCTAGCCATATAACTTTTATTATGGAATACATAAGAAATATCATAGTTTAAATAAACAATTTTTTGAGGTGTTTCTTTTTGTGTTTACTGGGGAAAAATTGCGTATTTATAATTCAACAAAGTACATAACAATCTGTAATATGCAGCTCTAATTTTAAGTGTAAATGTCTGATTGCATTATAAAAAATTGCGATGACCATCTGTTAAATACTTGACAAATTTTAATTGTCCCATTTTCATTCAGTGAATTATATTTTATATTTATGGACTAGTTATAAAATTAACGCCAAACTAGCCACAAGTTTTGTAACAAAATGGCGCTTAGGAAACAAGTATTTAAGCCTATTAGAAATGTAAACGTTCACATAAAAACTCCTAAAAAGTTCGTTTCACTTCTAAGCATCATTAACAACTATCAGATTATAATCGATGTGCAATGTCTTAAACAACTACCTTTCTACTAAAATGTTCTGCAATAGCTTTTAATACTCTTTGTAAATCTTATCAGAACTAATTAGAACTTACGTTATGAAGAGATATTGCTGTATCTTTACAAGAGAGGCCTCGTCATGACATACAGTGACATAAAATCTATAAAGTTCTTATTACAAGTATACTGTAAAAAAATGTTACTTTTAGTGAGTTAGTTTACAGTTAGTTAGTTAGACAGTGAGAAGCTTTGCATCTGTTCATCATTTATGGACTCTGGAAATTAATTAATCAATATGTATTTTACCAATCAGTTAGAAAAAAAAAATTATAAGTAAGTTTATTTGCGAGTTAAGTGCACAATTAAATTTGCAATTTTTGTTGAAACATTGTTATGTTCGGCCTGCCAGTAAACAAAGTCACTGACTGATATTGTTGTGTTCTTTGTTTGTTTTTTAATTTCGCGCAAAGCCACACTAGAGTTATCTGCCTTAGCCATCCTTAATTAACCAGGGTAAGACTAAAATGGCGCGCATATTTGGTGTGATCGGGATTCGAACCCGCAACCCTCACAGTACGAGACGAGTTTCTTAACCACCTGTCCATGCTGAGCCTTTGGTCTAACCAAAATTTGTCTTTCTATGATATAAACATATCGTTCTGTATACCATTGATCTCATATCAGTTATTTATCTTCGAAATTTGTTTCTTTCTAAACTCGCACAGAAATATAAATTGATACCCTGTTCCGCTGTTGGGCAGTTTCTTTTTCACTAAGTTAACTAAGATTATCAGAAGCCTAGGGTTATTGATAAAGAATTCATTCATCTTTTCAACATTATCAATGGCCGGTATGACCAGGTGGTTAAGGCACTCGACTGAGGGTCGCAGGTTCGAATCCCCGTTACACCAAACATGCTCGTCCTTTCAGCCGTAGGTGGGTTATAACGTGACGGTCAATCCCACTATTCGTTGGTAAAAGAGTAGTCAAAGAGTTGGCGGTGGGTGGTGATGGCTAGCTGCCTTCCCTCCAGTCTTGCACTGCAAAATTAGGGACGCGTAGTACCGATAGCTCTCGTGTAGCTTTGCGCGAAATTCAAAACAAACCAATCCTCAGACCAGAACCCATCTAATATTTTATTGAATACTGATACACATTACTTTCCATATATGAGCGCTAGATATTGCAATCCGTAAGTTACTGCTATGGTGTTTGTTTTTTTGGTTGTTTTTTTCCATTTCAGCAAACACAAATTTTTAACAGCTAAGTCGGTAATCTGGTTGAAAAGAAATAAATATCATGATCTGTGAACAAAAAAAAAGCCTTTGTCTGCTTTGATCAGTTCACATGGAATATAACTCAAAACTTCTGAAGTAAATCAATACATTATTGGGCAGAGCATACTTGATCCAAAGAGGTAACACACGTACCAGTAATCTTCTTAATACTTTTGGGAGAATCTTATACATTCGACAGAATATTTAATTTCCAGTTTTAGAAATCGGACAAATCCTTTTATTCTTTAGGGAGAAACGTATTCGTACAGTGTCCAGAAGACAGTGGTAAATAAACGTGATGATAGTCTACGGTTTAGCATTTGTGGAATAAATGTTTCAATCATAGAATAAAAATAGAAATTACATTTTAAATGCAAACTACTCTAATCGTGTGACTTATTGGTACGATGAAAACTGTGACTGGTATTATATGTATGAAGTAGGATGAGATGATGTAGGAGGTTTAATCACGCAGAGACGTAAATGGATTATGATATAGTCCGCGTGCGCTTGCTAAAGAACGAATCATAGAACAGATGTATACCGTGATAGGACAGGTGGTAGAATACAAAAAAAAAAATGTTTTCTTAAATAAAAATAAAATAAGAAACAACATTAAGTTTACTGAGTATAGTCCCAGAAAAGAAATCAACAAGAAGGTTCATTATATTGTGTATAGACCCAGAAAACAAACCAAAACTGTTTAGGCCCAGAGAACAAGAAACAACATTAAGTTGACTGAGTATAGTCCCCGAAAACAAACCAACAAGGTTCATTACATTGTATATAGAGCCAGAAAACAACAAAGAAAATTCATTTTATTTTGCTTAGGCTCAGAAAACAAGAAACAACATTAAATTTACTGAGTATAGTCCCCGAAAACAAAGCTACAAGGTTCATTATATTGTGTATAGACCCAGAAAACAAGAAACAACATTACGTTTACTGAGTATAGTCCCCGAAAACAAAGCTACAAGGTTCATTATATTGTGTATAGACCCAGAAAACAAGAAGCAACATTACGTTTACTGAGTATAGACACAGAAAACAAACAAACAAGGTTCATTATATTGTGTAAAGTCCCAAAAGACAAGAAACAACATTAAGTTTACTGAGTATAGTCCCCGAAAACAAACCAACAAGGTTCATTATATTTTGTATATACCCAGAAAACAAACCAAAACGGTTCATTATATTGTGTTTAGGCCCAGAGAACAAGAAACAACATTAAATTTACTGAGTATAGTCCCCGAAAACAAAGCTACAAGGTTCATTATATTGTGTATAGACCCAGAAAACAAGAAACAACATTACGTTTACTGAGTATAGTCCCCGAAAACAAAGCTACAAGGTTCATTATATTGTGTATAGACCCAGAAAACAAGAAACAACATTACGTTTACTGAGTATAGACACAGAAAACAAACAAACAAGGTTCATTATATTGTGTAAAGTCCCAAAAGACAAGAAACAACATTAAGTTTACTGAGTATAGTCCCCGAAAACAAACCAACAAGGTTCATTATATTTTGTATATACCCAGAAAACAAACCAAAACGGTTCATTATATTGTGTTTAGGCCCAGAGAACAAGAAACAACGTCAAGTTTACTGAGTATAGTCCCAGAAAACATACCAACAAAGTTCATTATATTGTGTGAAGTCCCAAAAGACAAGAAACAACATTAAGTTTACTGAGTATAGTCCCAGAAAACAAACCAGCAAGGTTCATTATATTGTGTATATACCCTGAAAACAAACCAAAATGGTTTATTATATTATGTTTAGGCTCATAGAACAAGAAACAACATTAAGTGTACAGAGTATAGTCCCCGAAAACAACCAAACGAGGTTCATTTTATGGTGTATAGACCCAGAAAACAAACAAACAAGGTTAATTTTATGGTGTTTAGACAAAAAAATGATAATTGTTCTTTAAAACAATGTATCGTTTCACTTATAAATTTCAGAGATATCAGTTTATTTAACGATTAATATACTTAAGTATATTTCAAATAAAATTCTTTTGTACGTAGTTAAATCGAGTCAGTAAACACGAAATAGAGTTGAACTAGAAATGTATTTAATTATGTTATCAAATAACACCTTCTTGAAACCTGACTGAAAGTTTCATGTTCCTGTGCTATCAGAGGCCTGTTGTCTTTGAAATTTCATTTTCTCGAAACAGGGAGTCTGCGTTAAATATCCAATATAACCTGCACGCAATTTGTTGTCACCTTTTGATCTTTATGATTCTGTTTTAACCTCTAAGGCTCCTACATCTTGACTAGTAGAAACTCTGGCAACACCTGTTCTCCAACTTTAGATAATACCCCTTAATGTGTAAAATAACAACTGCATTTTCTTCACCCAATGTTTCCTCGTCAAAGAATCGTTTCTTTGCATTTTTAGTGGTAGTATTATTGTATACCATAGGATGCATTTTTGCCCCTTCAAGTGAGCCCTACAAGCAATAAACTTACTGAATGTTCGTGAGGTGACTATGTGTCTAATTCATCTTTAATACTAGAAGCTGTCACTGCGATTATCTCTAGTATTAAATCTTCGGGGGTGAAACTTATTCTGCTTCTCAAGATGAATGCAATACTCACTATGGTCAAAGAAAATCCGTAGTTGCAAAATATATCACCCTTCGTCCACCCAAATACTTCAAATTGTTGTGGTGAAAAGAAACCGTATAAATTCAGCTTACGTTTTATATTTTTACAATGTGGCTTAAGTCCCTTTAATAAGAGGAATTTGTCAATAGTGTTGTATTATTTAACCAATTACGAAACAACGGATATTTTAAAAAATAAGTGTATCTCTCTACAGTTACGATAAAAATATGTATGTTTATCTAATGAAACGTTAGTAGTCAACTACCTTTGCTTGTTTCTCATGAGCTTCGAACAAAACTACATAAGGGTTATCTGTGCTAGCTGTCTCTAATTTAGCAGTGAAAGACTAGAGAGAAGGCAACTAGTCATCCTCACTACCCGCCAACTCTTGAGCTACACTTTTACCAATGAATAGTGGGATTCACTGTCATGACAAATTGTGACTTAACTGTTAATCATTCCATCTTAAAGTCATAACAAGTTGTGACTTAAGTGTTAATCATTTCATCTTAGAGTCATGAGAAATTGTGACTTAAGTGTTAATCATTCCATCTTAAAGTCATAACAAGTTGTGACTTAATTGTTAATCATTCCATCTTAAAGTCATAACAACTTGTGACTTAACTGTTAATCATTCCATCTTAAAGTCATAACAAGTTGTGACTTAACTGTTAATCATTCCATCTTAAAGTCATAACAAGTTATGACTTAACTGTTAACCATTCTATCTTAAAGACATAATAGGTTATGACTTAACTGTTAATCATTCCATCTTAAAGTAATAACAAGTTGTGACTTAACTGTTAATCATTCCATCTTAAAGTCATAACAAGTTATGACTTAACTGTTAATCATTCTATCTTAAAGACATAATAGGTTATGACTTAACTGTTAATCATTCCATCTTAAAGTAATAACAAGTTGTGACTTAACTGTTAATCATTCCATCTTAAAGTCATAACAAGTTGTGACTTAACTGTTAATCATTCCATCTTAAAGTCATAATAGGTTATGACTTAACTGTTAATCATTCCATCTTAAAGTCATAACAAGTTGTGACTTAACTGTTAATCATTCCATCTTAAAGTCATAACAAGTTATGACTTAACTGTTAATCATTCTATCTTATATTCACGTAAAGTTATGACATAACTCTTAATCAACCATTTTAAAGTCATGAAAAGTTGTAACTTAACTGTTAATCTTCTCTGTTTTAAGTTATAAAATGTTGTGAACGAGCTGTTAATAACTTCGTCTTAACATCCAGTAAATGTCGTGACCTAGCTGGAGTTCATTCTATGTTAAAATTGTGTAAAGCTACATCAAAGTTGTTAATAAGAGCTGATAGATTTTCTTCTCAGCTTGTAATGATAGGAAGTTTTGTTTTTACAATATAAACTATTTGCTTTCATAATTTTGTAAAAAACAGTAGTTATATGATTTGCAAACTAAGAACTATCTATTTACATAATATCATAAGGTAATTTACCTTGAAAATTTGGTATTCTTTATGTATTTGTTTGAGTGTTGTTAGGTGAAAGGCTACATAATGGACAAGCTGAGCTGTGATCCCTCAGGTCTACCGCTGACTGAATTACTGTATACAAAATTCTTAACTGTCGCATTCCAAGACACGTGTAAGGTGGGATTGTGACAATCTATTTACAACATAAATACGCAGTATATATTAGATTGTTTGTTTGTTTTGAATTTTGCACAAAGCTACAAGAGGGCTATCTGCGCTAGCCGTCCCTAATTTAGGAGTGTAAGACTAGAGGGAAGGCAGCTAGTTATCACCACCCACCGCCAACCTTTGGGCTACTCTTTTACCAACGAATAGAGGGATTGACCGTAACATTATAACGCCCCCACGGCTGAAAGGTGAGCATGTTTTGTGCGAGGGGGATTCGAACCCGGTCCCTCAGATTACGAATCGAACGCCTTTACCCACCTGGCCATGACGGGCCCCATGTATGTAAGAAACAGTTAGATTTAATTTGTTAATGTCAAAGTTCTTTAAGAACTCAGGTTTTTGATTATCATAATATTGACTGTCTTTCAACTCTAAAAATATCCAAATTTCTGAGTACTCAAATCCGATTACACTGCACAACAATTTTTTTGTAAAGTTTTGCTTCCTGAAAAGGTTTTGCTGATTGTGACAGGTATCTGGTGGGTCTGCAAAAATATAGTTTTGGTTTTGCTTCATCACGTAGGAACTCTGAGAAATAGACAGTTTACTGTTTAGCAGCAATAACGTATTTAATTGCGTTTATGTTTCTAATACGCTATTAAGTTCAACATAATTAACAGTGTTTTCGTTTGTATTCAATGTCCGGTGCATCACGTTGCAGTGTCCAACAGTAGTCAGCAAGCATTGACGGATTCCAGTTGTGCTGATATCGTTTTTCCATTGTAGCAATATCCTGGTAAATCCTTTCACCGTGTTCGTCACTGACAGCACCGAGATTTGCGGGGAAGAAGTCCAAGTGTGAGTGGAGGAAATGAATCTTGAGTGACATGTTGCACTTCATTGTTTTGTGTGCTTTGAGAAGTTTGTCTACCAGCTGAATGTAATGTGGGGCTCTGTAATTGCCACGAAAATTGTCAACAACGTCTTTGAAGGCTTTCCAGGGAATCTCTTTCGGCCCAACTAACAAATCTTCGAACCGCTTGTCATTCATAACATGTCTGATCTGAGGGCCAACAAAAATGCCCCCTTTGATCTTGGCCTCAATTATTCTTGGGAACATCTGTCTTAAATAACGAAAACCTTCATCTTTGTTCATTGCTTTCACGAAATTCTTCATAAGTCCCAATTTTATATGAAGAGGAGGCAAATAAAATCTTTGCCGGGTAGACAAGCGGTTCATGCGCTACATGTTCCTGTCCTGAAACTAACTTTGTACGGAGTGGCCAGTTCTGTCTAGAATAATGTGACTCTTTGGTACGACTGTCCTGTTCACAGATTAAACAACAGTACTTTGTATAGTCGAGCTGCAGTCCCAGTAACAGAGCAATGACTTTCAGATCTCCACAGATATTCCAGTTGTACTTACTGTACTGGATGTGCTTCAGCAACATTTCCATGTTCTCATAGGTTTCTTTCATGTGTGCTGCATAGCCAACAGGTATTGAAGGGTGAACGTTGTTATTATGTAACAGAACAGCTTTCAGGCTTAATATTGATGATTCAATAAAGAGACGCTACTCTTGCGGGTCATGGTCACGGGCTGCATACTTCCACAGAAGAGCTTCCAACCTGGCCTGATTTCATGCCTGGACATGCCCATACTGTACAAAACATTATTCATAGGTCTCTTACAGAAACGAAAGTATTTGAACACAAATATAAGAAAAAACATAACAAAACTGAAGATTTCGATGAAACGGTACGTGATGGGCAAATCTGAATGTGATTTTCATGATCAACAGCCAAAAATCTATAAGGAACACCTAACAGTGTTCAAGAAGCAAAAACATTGTTGTGCAGTGTGTGCAGCAAAGACCCTTTATTTTGATGTCCTTACAACCTTAAAATTCTGGGCTCGATTTTCCGCGAGTGTAGATAGTCCATTACGTATATTGGGTGATAGATCACGCAAAAATTTTTGTTTGTCTTTTATTATCTTAAAATGACTAAAATAAATTTGCTTTATATTTCTTACATCTAACACTAACTTTCTGAAATTCAAGTTTTCTACTATCTAAAGACGTTTAGCGTTCATTACGTTCACTTACTGGAAGGTTGCGTCATCAAAATTTTTCCTTTATTAAAAAATAAAATCCATATAATAGTGTTACGTTTTCATATCGTTGACGAATGTTGTGAGGATGCTTCACAATATTTGGTGTACTTTATCCGATTAGAAATACTCTGGAAATTGAGAAATATAACTAGGAGACTTTATATAGTTAGAGCCCCTCGAACAATGAATTGGAAAGTATAAAAGATAACTTGTCATTATCAAATGACAATAATATATATAAACACACAAGAGAAATAAACTTACGACAGTTTCAATAGAATATTCTGCCTTGGGTTTGATGTGTTACAGTTCTGAGGCCATTTGATTTGTTTATTTGTGACATGACACAAAGCTACACAATAGGCTACTTGAGTTGTGCCCATCACAAGTAGATGTCATTTAAAACAAAACTACACCATGCTAAATCTTTTCACGTAGTTTTTCGTTGTTGTTGTTTTGTTATGAATCAAATACATTCCTTCAAAATTGCTAGTGATTGCTAATTTTTATTTTCCATTTTTAAATTTATTTAAGACATTAATGTATCTCCATGAGATATTGTAATAAACTTCAGCGTTATTGTCTTAAACGCTGTGCCCAGTATGGTCAAGCGTGTTAAGGCGTTTGACTCGTAATTCGCGGGTTCAAATCTCAGTCGCACCACAACATGCTCGCCCTTTCAGCCGTTGGTAGAAGTGTAGTCTAAGAGTTGGCGGTGGGTGGTGATGACTAGCTGCCTTTTCTCTAGTCTTACACTGCTAAATTACGGACGGCTAGCGTAAATATCCCGCGAGTAACATTGCGCGAAATTCAAAACAAACCAAAATGTTCTACAAATATTTATATCCTTCGTGTTTGAATGGAAATCCAAATTAATTCATTGTATTGTTAGTGAAAAACCCTATTCTCCTATGATTTCTATATAAGGGTAATAAAACATGAGTACCATAATTTGAAATTTAGGTACTTTATAAGCATATGTGACAAACAATATAATGACTTGTTTTTTTAAAAAGTATTTCATGTTATTCGAATAAAAATATTTTTCTTAGCTGGTACAGTGGTAAGTCTACGGATTTAAAACGCTAAAATCAGGGGTTCTATTCCCCTCAGTGTACTCAGCAGATAGCCTGATTGTGCCTTTGCTGTAAAAAAAACCAAAAACAATCCATCCTTAGCTTATGTACTTAAATACCAAGTGACACTATATATATTGTTTTGTTCTATTTGTTCGTGTATTTAACGTGGCATTTTCATAAATTGTGTCTGTTTGTAGCTGATTGTTAAGGTCAACGAAGTATAATGCTTGACATTTGGGCTTCAGATCCATGGTGGCCACATAGAAGGTAACCCACTACGTTCCCAAGCAAACAAAATGACGTGAGACGGTTTTCCGATTTTGCTGCCATCTAGGACATAATCTGGTAATTAAGATAACTAATCTGACTATGGCAAAAAATGTTCCCTTCTTAAAAATATATTTAATCATAAAATATATACTGAATTTTCACAAAATTTACACCTGTGCCAAGTTTAAACCATTTCGTTTCAACGTAATAATTTATAAAATAAAATCTATTTCTCATTCTATCTACGCTACACCTATCTTAAAACAATCTAGGGTGAATTCGAAAATATTTGTAAAATTCCAGAAGCAATTGAAACATATTTGTAAAATTTATACATCGTAATATTTTTGCTTTATTTTTAATCTAAAATGATCTAAAGGTGAATTTTCAACAAATTTAATAATTGCCTTAGAAACTGTAGTTTAGTTAGGCATGATTCCTGTGTAGTTGCCATATTTTTAAACACTTTAGTTTTTGAGTAAAAAATGAAACAAAATACGCGGGTCCGCTAACTCAAGTTCTTCTCGGTCGTTCGGCTGTTTCTGTGACGTTTTACAGCTATGACGTAATAGTTGCCAAACACGTTTCGTTGCACGCCAACCATTTTGTTCCTTTCAATGCTGGTGTTTTATGTAAATATATCGGTGCTTTTTTCGGATTACATACTTTGTGAGACTACTTTCTATTTTGATATTGGTACCTTTATGTTTGTTTTAAGATAACATGGTTTGCTGCGTTGCTTGTGGATGTAAAAACGGTTCGGTATCGGGCAAAAGCTTCTTTTCGTTTCCGTGCAAGGAGAAGGAACCGGCAAGGTAGCGAAAGTGGGTGCGGATGGTCAATAGGAAGAACTGGAATCCTTCACACCATGCAAAGCTTTGTCAAGATCACTTTGAACGTTCATGTTTTGTGTCGGATCCCACTGTTTTGGATTCCGTGGGATTCAAGTAAAATCATAGTTTTGGATAAACAGTATCTTTAATTGTAGGTTAAACTCCAATATACTATTTTAGGTTTAACTGCATATTGAAAAATACACGCTCGTAACTTGGCTCATCATCATTCAAGTCAACAAATTCATAGTATGATGTTTCTAAGACATCGATATTCAGGCAATTTTCATCAAAGCCTCGAGTCTGGGTAATGCACTCTTCATCTTTTAATCGGTTTCACACCTTGTCGTATGAGCGACAACAAACCCACTCTCTCCTGGTTGGCATCTGCTCGCATAAACCACGCCTACACCTTGCACAAACATACGGAATACGTTATATAAATTATATATTTATGGTAAATATTAAATTAACTATTCAGACTGCTGTATCTAGTCTGATTTTATATACAGAATTATCACGTATAATTGATATTCATTTTGTTACGAGTTATAAATATCCGGTACAATGATTGTGGAAGGGCCGAGTATTAGTTACCGTAGTTGGCAAAGTATAAACAAATAAAACCCAGTCTGTGATACCAATAATTTATAAACACCAGAGAGGTTTCGAGATGCTTAAAATTGCACGTGAAATAATACAGACCACATTTGTTGTCATGACTTAGGCTTACCATTCTTCCACTGGAGGTATGACCGACTCGCAACCGGCGTGGGTGCTACCAGTATCACTCACAGTTCCGCTACTCTCGCTCGTGGAACTGTCCTCATCACTAGAACTTGTCAGATCTGTGTCAAAAGTAACTGTTCTAGGTTCGTTCAGAGTAGGTTCGAATTGATATGGTGCTACTTGACACTGTTCAGAATACAAAGTCAAAACAGACTCCGCCTCTGTTTCTCCGTATGCACTGGCCATGTTTATTTACATTCAACTCGCTGGTGTTGGCAGTTTGTTTGGCAACTATTATGTTACAGTACTTTTCCTAGCGGCAAACGTAAAAATTAAAACGTTCGGATTGCCGCTCGGAAAGGGTTCTCTCTGCACCAAGTTCTATGTTTCATTTATTAGCACATATTTTTTATAAAAAATGTGAACCTGCAAAATTAATCAGTACGAGTAGTTCTTTTGACTGCAAAGTTTTTTTTCTGTAAAATTCACCTTTAAGATGTAGCAGAAAATCTAACTCAAGTCTGAGATTCGTGTTTTATAAATCTGGTGGAGAGGAATTAAAGTTCTTCACCAAACATACTCGCCAGCTCAATCAACGAAGCATTATAATGTTATAATCAATTGCACTGTTCGTTGGAATAGTTTGTCAGATAGTCTTCGTTTAGGGACGACTAGTTCAGATAGTCTTCATGCAGATTTGATCGAAATTAAAAACAATTTCAGTTTTTGAAACTTCTAACTTGCTAGAAGAGACGATGGATGGGTAAAGGGGTCATGTTGAGGTTTAAGCTACTCCACAATTCGCCTGAACCTCCACATACGACGAGAATTGTTTATTATTAAAGCTAGTTCACTTTATACGTATCACTATATGTGTGCAGACCCCTCAGTAGTCAGTTTCGAATTAAATTTTAGAATATAAGGATTACTAGTAATATGGCCTAGCATGGCCTAGCGCGTTAAGGCGTGCGCTTCGTAATCTGAGAGTCGCGGGTTCGCGCCCGAGTCGCGCAAAACATGCTCACCCTCCCAGCCGTGGGGGCGTTATAATGTGACAGTCAATCCCACTCTTCATTGGTAAAAGAGTAGCCCAAGAGTTGGCGGTGGGTGGTGATGACTAGCTGCCTTCCCTCTTACACTACTAAATTAGGGACGGCTAGCACAGATAGCCCTCGAGTAGCTTTGTGCGAAATTCAAAGCATACTAGTAATATTTTTATCAAATTGGAGGGGCATTGGTATAAACATATCTAAGGTATCTAAAAACAACTTACAAATGGACATTTTTTAAAATTTCTAATTAATTTCTCAAATGACAGTCATATTTAAATAGTGTTATATCAACTTTTTTACTATTTTGTATTTCATTTAACGATCTATTTTATATATACTATTTAAATAGTGTTATATCAACCTTTTTACTATTTTGTATTTCATTTAACGATCTATTTTATCTCATTTTTTCAAGTGTTTATTTTAAATTTTCGAGAAGCATAATTTTACCACTTCAGTAGTATCAAATGTAGATGCAAACACAAATTCTGATAAGTGTTTTGTCTAAAATTGATGTTGTTTTTGTCTTGTATTCAATATAACCTTTCCATATAAGCATGTATGTCTCCTGATCACAGCACGTTTTATATATAAGCGATTAAATACAAACAAGCAAATTATATAAATATTACTAATCGACTGTGCTGTCATCTCTTAACAAAAAGTATAATTAATATAAGTAATAAGCATGCTTTAAATCGTGTTGCGTTGAGGCAATATAAATTTTATGAAGCATTATGGCACCTGCTTCATTAACAAAATACTGTTTTCAACATCTTATAAGTTATGTTTTAAATGTCTTAAATATAAAATAGATCCCGAATTTCCATAAAATGTAACTTCATTTTTATGTTCAATTTAGAACTAATATTTTACTTTCAAATAATAAAATTATTTAGACAAAATAAGTCTCCTACTCTAACTTTATAGTGAAACCTAGAATATTAAATATTGTATTTGAGAAAACTTTTGTAAACGTTAAAAACCTTATAAGGTATATTTCTATAAATTGTATTCATTCTTTTCTGCTTTACTTCTAACCTCGTATAAGACGTTTCAGAAAAAAGTAGACCGTTATTAGTAAAGCCAAGAACCTTTGGGCATATAGTACAAAAGTTCTAGTCAATGTAATTACAATAATATAGAATAATATGATTTTCAATGAATAAAAAACAACACATGCATTATGTTTGGTTGAATTTCGCGCAAAGCTACACGAGGACTATCTGCGCTAGGCGTTCCTCACTTAGATTGGAGGGAAGGCAATTAGTCATCACAGCACACCGCCAACTCTAGAACTACTCTTTTATCAACGAATAGTGGGATTGACCATCACATTATAACGCCCCCACTGCTGAAAGGGCGAGCATGTTTGGTGCGACCGTTATTCGAACCCGCAAACCTCAGATTACGTGTCGAGTGCCTCAACCACCTAGCCATGTCGGGCACTGTTACGCTTGAGTCAGAACAAACGAAATTATTAATAGAAAATTCTAATGCTTTGGAGTAAATAAATATGACATTCAACGTCATAAATATAACATATATTGAAAGCTATACCAAAGTCTCGATAATAAATAACGAACTACGGTTGTATATTGTTAAGAGAGATTAGTTTTTACTATGTAAGCATCACACTTCCCGTGGACAAAAACTTCTTTAGTTACATTGGACTTTAGTAGCTAAGAAATGCAAAACATATATACCAAAAAGGCTACCGTTAATCTTACTGACTGCAGCTAGGATTCCCTGTATAATTTACATACGTAATGGGTGTTAATTTATCAAATTATTTTGATCGGTTTTCCACACTTCAGTAGAAAATGGGCGAGATCACAACATTCCCCAATATGTAGGTCTCACTCGTAGTAAACCACATGCAAGAAACTTTGCACTTGGAGGGTTAATAAAGCTAAATATTATGTATGGATAATAAACGGCTAATTACTTTTCTTTATGACTAATTACTCGATCCTCAAACTATACCGTTTTTAAAGCGCCCTCTCATGTCATAAATTGTTACTAAGTATTGCACGCAAACAATTCAAATATTAAAAACTGTGCAAGCTCCCTACTGGGTGATCTCTTTTTGTCTGAGAACCATTTATCATGAGAACCTGGAAACGTTTATCTTGACAGTTTCTTATCCTTTTTAATACAGTATTTCATTACTTATTCTATTATAATTATGCTGTAAACAAGGAATAAAAATATCAGATATTAAGAAGCATATTTGTTATGTACAACTTTCCGTTACACACCTGTGAGTAAATAACTTTTCTCTGTAAGCCTCCTAGTCTGTAACATTTCTTTGTAAACCTGTTATAATTTTTCTCATAAGTTTGCTAGCAATCCGACACAGAATTAATGTTGCAACACCGGGACAAAAAAAGAAACAAATATTTTATTGTTCATTTTAATTAGTTATGACCACATCGCATAATTGTATTTAAGAAGCTTTCGGCTAAAATACGTGAAAGAACTCCCATGACACTTGGTAACTGAAGTATAAGAAGATACCATAACTAACTGTTCATGGAGTTTTCGAACTATCGTATATTAAATAAGTACATTATTTCCAATAGCCAAATGAACCAAAATTTTGAGTATTATTTTCGTCACGTAACAACACCAAAAATGCACGCCCTTTCAGCTGTGGGGTTGTTATAAGTTGCGACCAATCCCACTATTCGTTGGTAAAAGAGTAGTCCAAGAGTTGGCGGTGGATGATGATGACTCGCTGCCTTCCCTCTAGTCTTACACTGCAAAATTATGTACGACTATCGCAGACGGCCCTCTTGTAGCTTTGCGCGAAATTTAAAACAAACCAAACTAATTACGTAACTTTTCTTGTGCTGCCATCTAAATAGATTGAGGAAAATTGGAAAAGTTAAATAAAACAAATTATTTTAAATCGTGTAATCCCGCCAAGAAAGGTTATTTTAAAGCATCTTTTTTACACTTTATTCAGTAAGAAATGAAAATTTTCGTCAAAGTACTTTCAGTGATATTTTGATTGGTAAAAATTATTTAATGAAGGTTGTATTGCTTTGGGGAAATTTAAATTTTCGTGATCGAGAGAGAAATTATGTTATCAAGATGCAAATGATTAAACATTAAGAATGTCATCTGATGATTGCTTTGGTTTGTTTTGAATTTGGCGCTAAGCTGCGTGAGGGCTATCTCAGCTAGCCGTCCCTAATTTAGCACTGTAAATCCAGTCATCGCCACCCACCGTCAACTCGTGGGCTACTCTTATACCAACGAATAGTAGAATTAACCGTGGGTTATAACGCCCCCACGGTTGAAATGGAGAGCACGTTTGGTGTGTTAGGAATTCGAACCCATCAATGTACGAGTTGAGTGCCTTAACCACCTGGCCGTGCCGGACCTTCAACATCTAATGAAATAAGGTAAAATGGTATACAATACAACTACAAACGTGATAACTCGGAAGAGAAATCTATAAATACAAACAAAAATGAACAGATCAATTACAGATGAACTGTAAACAATAGTTTGATTATTGATAACAAACGATTTTGTCAAGCACAAAGAAGTACAACAGATTATGTGTAATCTATTCACTACAAGTTCCTGTATCTGATTGGTGGATTTATAAGCTACTTAATGTTTGGCTGAACCATCAGGGATTTACATGGGGATCTCGGTAGATTGCTGGTTTAAGAAAAAATACTTATTACTTATTATTATTATTACTTATTACGCAACTAATGAACGAAATTATTTATGGAAATGAAAGAAAGTTAAGAACTTACTAGGCTAATGGTAAGATATGTTCCAGTAGTAAGGTATGCTACAGTAGGAAGGTATGTTACAGTAATAAGGTATGTTATTAGGTAGAACAAAACCAGGCAGAGACGATTGCTTACATTCGATCCTTTTCAGAATGACGTTATTATATAGGATAACGTAAAAGTTCCCGTATGAAAATCCTTCTCAGATGCCGAATGATCAACGATCCGGAACATTTTTTGTATAATAATGAGGAATCTCAGCCTTAATATTTACATGAAATTTGGTTCAAATCAAATCGAACTTTACAGAGTTATTAACCCAAAATCGCGAAAATGCCCTATTTTAACATTATAAAAAATGTTGCATAGTGATTCAGAATCTGGGTCCGGCCCAGATTTGGGGAGAATTGTCCCATAGAGACTTTCCATCTTGTTCGAACTTCCCACGTGCAACGATCTGTCAGCTTTTTAAATAGGCGCATGGAATCACAGACAGGGACCCGATTATTTTGCCCGGCATGGCCAGGTGGGTTAAGGCATTCGACTCGTAATCTGAGGGTCGCGAGTTCGAATCTCCGTCGCACCAAACATGTTCGCCCTTTCAGCCGTGGGGGCGTTATAAAGTGATGGTCAATCTCACTAGTCGTTGGTAAAAAGAGTAGCCCAAGAGTTGGCGGTGGGTGGTGATGACTAGCTGCCTTTCCCTCGAGTTTTACACTGCAAAATTAGGGACGGCTAGCGCATATAGCACTCGTAGCTTTCTGCGAAATTCAAAGCAAACCAAACCCGTACAAGGTGATTCCTGATTATGTACGATATAGTACAGTGCTTCCGTATGATTCAGTTGCAAGTTCATGACATCATAATTAGCTGATATTTAAAAATTAAACCTTTTTAACAAATATTGGGAAAGTACTGCTTCCTTGGGCCGCATGTCTTTAAATACAAAAGTAGTTAACGTTACATAATTATTATCGATAGGGTTAGAAACATTATGCCTTTATATTATAATTAATGTTAATGACGTTCACACATTTTGATGTAATAAAATTGGACTCCGTATCGTTTATTCATTGCATAGCCGGGATTTATAAATACGTCTGTTGTAATTGGTGTATCGTAGCCAGAAACGACGTTCCCTCGTTGCTACGATAAAGCAGACAGGTCCGTCATGGCCAAGTGGTTAAGGCACTCAACTCGTAATCCGAGGGTCGCGCGCTAGAATCCCCGTGCTAAATTAGGGTTTGTTTGTTTTGAATTTCGTGCAAACCTACTCGAGGGCTATCTGTGCTAGCCGTCCCTGATTTAACAGTGTAAGACTAGAGGGAAGGCAGCTAGTCATCATCATCCACCGCCAACTCTTGAGCTATTCTTTTACCAACGAATAGTGGGATTGACCGTCACATTATAACGCTCCCACGGCTGAAAAGGCATGTTTGGCGCGACCGGGATTCGAGCCCGCGACCCCCGGATTACGAGTCGAACGCCTTAACACGCTTGGCCATGCCGGGCCATACTTGTGTTTTCCTATAACAGCCACATCGGGATATCTGCTCAGCCCACCAAGGGGAATCGAACCCCTGATTTTAGCGTTGTAAACCCGTAGACTTACAGATGTACTGGCGGGGGGCAGTTAAATTAGGGACGGCTAGCTCAGATAGCTCTCGTGTAACTGATGAAAATATCTTAACGTAAATTCTATAAGTTTTTCTCCTCAACCAATGAAACAGTTGCTTGTTTGTTCTTACTTTGACCTTGTTGTTGTACTCTGTATGTTTCCTCAACCAATGAAACAGTTGCTTGTTTGTTCTTACTTTGACCTTGTTGTTGTATTCTCTATGTTTCCTCAACCAATGAAACAGTTGCTTGTTTGTTCTTACTTTGACCTTGTTGTTGTATTCTCTATGTTTCCTCAACCAATGAAACAGTTGCTTGTTTGTTCTTACTTTGACCTTGTTGTTGTATTCTCTATGTTTCCTCAACACTAATGTTAAGTGAATTACGTCCAATTACGGAGTATAATTAGTCGCACGAAAATTATTGTTTTCATTACTGAGTTTATTTCATAACTGTACAACATAAACATAACATTAAAACAGTTGCAAGACGAATTTCAGTTTCCATATTAATTATTATTGTTTGAGAACATTTAAATATCCGTCATTCTCAAATGATTTTTTAATAATTATAAATATTTTAGAACAAAACTATTTCAATAGCACTGGATGAGTGGATCAGTGGTTTATGTGTTACATCTCGTCTACGCAAATTCATATACGTAAGAATTTATACACATATACTTATGTTTATATACAATTCTACATGAATAATACCTTGGTTACAAGCCATCTTAAGGTATTTGCTAAAATTAGGAGTGAATTTGAAACTTATTCAAGGAATTCCAAAACATGTACCTACTCCATAGAGTATTCCAAGACATACTTCATGCGTAAGTGGACGACATGAACTGAACTAATTATCTTATCAGAATATTATTCTTTGTTCGTGCTTTTTATAATGGGTCAAACAGTTATGAAGTTATTATAGAACGAATTATATAACTATTTGTTTCTTGCGTATACATACATACAGTTACTTTACCAATCGAAATAGTTGCAGGTGTAACAATATGTACTCTCACTTAACATGTTCAGTAACATTTAAAACACGAATCGTGAAAAGCCCTTAAATATTCATTTCTGTATTTCCTGGAGTCCAATATCATTAGAGCTGTTTCTCTCACTGGAATATATTTTGGGAGAATAATTGAGTTTATCTATGATGCCTCACAAACTAATTAATTTCGTAGTTTCTCAAAAAGTACAATAATATTGTTTAATATTTACGAACCTATTATGGATTTTATTAAACATCTGGAAGCTTGCAAAAACTTTCGTAAAAAACAACAACATTGTACATACAGGAACAGTTTTACGATTTTTTTTGTCCATTTATATTTATGATGAAAAGAATAAAACATTTTAATGTTTATTTTA
Organism: Tachypleus tridentatus; assembly: GCF_004210375.1. Taxonomy (NCBI): domain Eukaryota; kingdom Metazoa; phylum Arthropoda; class Merostomata; order Xiphosura; family Limulidae; genus Tachypleus; species Tachypleus tridentatus. Next base: position 120,443,665 of record NC_134825.1, read on the forward strand.
AGTTCCAGTGTGAAACATTCAAAATAACTAATTAAATTTCACTTTTCAAAAAGAAAAATTTATCAGGACTTTTCAAACAATTGTTACTTACAGTTATTTTCATAATAAAATATATACTGTGCAAATAACGAAATATGGTATTAAATAAACTTATATTAGTGTGGTATAAGTTGACTTTATAAAGATGTTACGCTATCATAAGTGGAACAACGTTTTACTGTTAGAAGAAGACTGATCCTTCAACTGCATATGCTATCTTTATTTACGTTATCTTCGAGTTTCAAAAATCACAAATAACGCCAAACACAGACTTTCATTAGAGGTGATTGGTCCAAGTAATTTTTTACTGGATATTTTAACAAAAACTATACTTTAAAAGAAAGCACAAATCAATTTTATGGCTACTTTATTTTATAAATTCCTTCAAATACTTAAAGAAATACAGAACAAACACCTATAAAGTTAAACAATAAAGATTAGACCCAGTCAAATCTATAGAATTTCTTTAGACTTTTCAGTTTAGCGACATGGTTCCCGATACTTTTAACAAAGAAAATTCTGTTGATTTTTGTGACCTATTATTGTTTGTTTTTTTTATTCCTGAATTTCTTCTTATTTTATTATTCAGAAAAAAAGTGAACTATTACAATAATATATGGATTAAAGTGATTGAAATCCAAGACATTATTTTCAATTCTATTAGTTTTAACAGATGTTTATATATCACTCGAAATTCAATAAATAAAACACCTTTCAAAACACTAAGATTTTTAATACGTCCAATGCGTGTTTTCAAACTGAAATCATAAATCTCACAGTATTAGGCTTTATTATACTATTAACGTTTGTGAACTAAACAAATGACTATTTAATAAATAGGTTAACTTACAAAATTTCTGCAGTAGCTGCCTTCAGAAACGTTACCTTAAATATCCTCAACATTCAGGTAGTCCAGATGTATGCTTTTCTACTTTACATATTCTCTCTGATGGATATAGTAAATTTATAATCTATATTCAACATTTATACTGAAAAACAGGTATGAATAAAGGTATAGAACTATTTTACTAACTTTCAAGTATTACAATAAACAAAAGATTGAAAACTGGAGGTAACAATACTTTGTTCATCTATACAATATATAAATAATTATGTGAATAAATACAACACCCAGTGTGGCATAACCCTGAATCTCTGACTTTGAACACAGAGACTATTTGTGCTGTTGAGGTAAAAGTTACGAACGTGTGACACAATATATGAAACTCTACATTTTTTACTAATTCACACTTTATTCAGAGATATGTAAATAAAAATTCATTTGGTTTTCTCTTATATATTGCACTTTCTGTCTGCTATAAAACTCATTTTCTCTAGAACAGTTTGTTTTAAAACATACACAAGTAATTAAAATTAGTGTGTTATATGCATTATACACGATTTCTATATATCCCATGACTTATTTTGAATTATCTTACTGTTTCTTAAAAGTATAACTAATCTGTGTGTATTTCATTATTTTAGCTCTATCTGCTTCAGATTAATAGAGGGTGCAACCTTTAGGTTACCAGGTAGAGCAGTCATTCTTATACCATGTATTGCCAGTTGGTTAGGACGTTCAACTCGCAACTTGCATTTAACTCGCCCTAATAATTTATTTCGCGATAAAAAGTCAATCAGATGATAAATATCATGCTCCTTGGAAATCAGACGAATAGAATAAAAACGTCGTGTGATTAGAGGTAAATTTGATAAATTCGCCTTTAGATATTAATTTCACTCAAGTCCTAAAACATTTTGATATAAATCTTTTATCAAAATAAAAATAAACAAAGAAGAAAAAAGCAATTTCAAAATGAAAAAAGTTAACAAAACAAGTGATTTGTTTATCAAACGTCACAGTGGGTCTTGTGACCTTAGCGACATCTGGCAGCCTTTATTCATCTATCTTTCGTTCACACCTTCCTGAATCTTTCCTTGAGCCGTAAATCTGTCATAAATTTCATAGCTGTCGTGGGACAATAGTTTTCTGTGTTATAAACCTTTGCGTCTTTTCTCTTCGTATGCATTGATTTTGCATATAAACCTTATATGCATAGCCGTATACCTTACTTTAAAAAGGCAGACCAGTGTTCTGTAGAAATATAAAATTTTCATTATGCTTATAAATCATTGTTGTTCGATTTAGTGTTACATAAAATACGGTGCCTAATGACCTTTCTCATAGGTTCGTTACATTTTCTTTCATAATTAGCCTAATAATAGTGGAGCATTTGTTTTATTTTAGATTTTTAGTGCCTAAAATCGAAATACTCCCTAACGAACTAATCAAGTAATTTTATAGTAAGCACCAGCCACTGAGGTATACGAACATATCAACTAAACCTTACAATACTTTGAATACTTGTTTTAGAGAGTTTGACTGCAATATAAGCAATAAATCATTTTATTGTGAAACGAGCGCATTCCTATTGTATAATCATTGTTTAATGGTCAGCAAGCTAAGTAGTTCTGTAGCAACCACATAACGTACACTATTCTTCCATAGCTTTGGTCATATCATTATAACTGTTGGTACACACAGCTTGGTATTTTTAACATAATAAGAACCTCATTCGATACATCTCAGATGTCAAAAGGTACAGGAAAATACAATCAGCTATTCATCGCTGTTTCGAACCGTGGTTCTTCCCACCTTGGCACAGCAACCTGTAGTTGAATCACTGTAAACCATACACATTATATCGCGATACGTTAGCATGACCAATTTAAATGGTAAATTGTGTCTTTTGTCCTAATTATTGTTCAATGTTCAACTGCTTCGTTAAAGCATAATAATCCTATGGTAACCATGGAAGCCATACTGATTTCACTTTTGTGCAGTAGTTTAAAATGCCACACCTGTATAATTATTGTATAACAATAAACTTAGTCACTGTAGCTTAACAACTATATAGTTACTAATTGAGTTACACAAGTGAAATCAACTCAACGTACAAAGATACATACAGGTAAAATTGTTGTAGATAATGTTCGTGGTACTGTTTCAAACTTACAAAATGACTTCCTACTTCAACACCAGCCAGTATTAGTACATCATTTATAACACAAGATAAGGCTATATACCTGGTAGTACTTATGAGTATGAGAGATACACTTCTGTACTATATTTGTATCCTCAAACTGATGGGTATTCCAGATTTATCATAACCCTGTTCCTGGACAAAGTAAAAAACAAATTACGAATCGGAACCCATAATGAATATATGTTATTGTTTGGCTACTGGATATGTAAGTTGAATAATGCTAAAACTTTAGGTATTTTATATTTATCTATATGTTTACTATTTTTAAGTTCTTGTATAACTTGTTATAAGTATAATTATGTATTTAACAGAAAACATTTAGACCGTAAGAAAGTAGTTGATATATATTTTGAGGTATTACATAATTCTTTTATAGCCTAATCGAAACAAATTTCAAAACATTAAAAACAACTTAATGTTGAATATTTTTCATTACGAAAATAACTAAATAGTACATACATATTCTAGACATAAATTACTACGAAAACAAAAGCTTTTGTTCAATGAGAAGAAATTGGTCTTTCAAATTAGCAACTTAAAAATTGTTTGTGTAAAATTAATACCTAACGTACATATCTGTATTTCATAATAACAACTTCGGCATAACATTTAATAAACTCTTGTTTCTTTTACATATCTTTTGCACTTTTTTTCGGTTTCAGAATAGATACATTATATTTGTTTACTAAGATAGAAATATAAACAAATAAAATCGATATTAAACACTTTGAAATAAGAATCCGAGACCTCTAATTTCCATTTCACAGATACAAATGCTTATGACTTTTCCTGTTACTTTGATCAGAAGATAGAATATGTTAGAATTAACTCAAGAATTCCGTTTAGAAACCTTCTATCGGAATACTAAAATCTACAAATCATTGAATACACGTTGGTGAACTATAAGTTTGCCAACTTTGTACTCTAATAACATTATACATATTTTATTTCAATTCCAATTTTGTAATACACGTGTCAGCCTCTAGACTTACTCGTGGCTTATGCCCAACAAATGTCAGCTAAGGAGCAGCCGGATGTTAATTTGGCATAAATTAATTCTACGCTTAGAAACCAATAATTTTATAGAATACAGCACAATTAATCTGGACGAAACGAAGAATAATTAATGCTCTGCAGTCACATTGAACTTTCTTTTTCTGTTGCACGTGCAGGAACATGGTGCCCAAAAGAGGTTTTTTTTTTTTAAGAAGCAACCAAAAGAATCGAACTAATAGATCATCATAAAGCACGTGGTTTTTTTGCTGTACTAATAATGTTTGTTTGTATAACGTACTTTGACTGTCTCTACTTGACTCTAAAATATGTCTAAAGATCTTAGTAACTAGATATATTCTGAAAGAGATAATAAATAAAAATCATATAAATAGAACATTTTCATAGACCACAGAAACACCAAACATTCATTCACACGTTATAAGGCATCTATGGTGTTCTTAGTAAAAGCCTGAGTTAACATTGTTCTCTGCCATATTTCTGTCCTTCATCCATGGCAAATGTGTTGACTCAGTTTTATTTACGTATAGTTTACGGTGCAGGTCAATGGAACAACAATAATGACCGATAAAAGTTACTAGCACGAGAGGTCATCACTGTCGTCACCTATCCCACAGCTCCAGTCATCTTTTCATCTTTATTAAGCTTTTCCAAGATACTTTTCCTAATAACTACGACAGGCATTTCTTTCCATACACATGGAACCAAAGTGTCCAGCCTAGCCACAGCATAGTGTTTCAGATTATGTAGGAGAGGGTTAGCAGAAGAAAAGAACAAGGAGTGTCCAGCCTAGCCACAGCATAGTGTTTCAGATTATGTAGGAGAGGGTTAGCAGAAGAAAAGAACAAGGATTGTCCAGCCTAGCCACAGCATAGTGTTTCAGATTATGTAGGAGAGGGTTAGCAGAACAAGGTAAAGGAGGAAATTGGAATGCTATTTGAGTGTTCTTCAAACCTAGACATACAGCCATCCAGTATCCTTTGTTTCAAAGAGCGTATGAAGCTAAATCACTACGATCATTGTTGTTTCTTATTCCTACGACCAAGTCCAAAACAAAAGGCACTTCAGTAAGTTTTTGTTTGTTTTTTCCACCTGGGTTCTTCGTATGATCTACTGATACTTGTTATTCTGTAATAAAATAAAACGTCTTGAAATAGTTCAAACATTAACCGTTAGTACAGTTAATATCTCAATATTAACCACTAATCGCATTTGCAATTGTTTTCAAAACTGTTATACTCAGCCATTCCCGAAATCAACATATTTCTAGGAAATACGTCATGTCTATTTCACATCGACGTTTGTTCGAATATTTCGCTTAAATTATAAATAAATACGAGATTTGATTAGATAGAATTACACACTAGTTAACTAACGTATAGGATAATAATATACTTGTTTCTTTGGTTAAATACTTAACGGTAAAGATTTAGCAGTTATTAATCTTATCAAAATAAATTATAAATTATCTACCTTCGCTTCATCCGCTCATCCTGTCTTTGGTTCCAAACCACCAATAATCGGTCACCGATCTCTGTTTGCTCCATCATCTGCTTCTTTGAACTTTGACCCAACATTAAGCTGGCACTGTGGGAACATACTGTTTCCTTCTCTCTCGGTCACATGAAGGAGTGTGTTAACACTGGCAGGAAGCGAGGCACGTTGACGTTTCTCTTTAAAAGTCACACTTCTAATTCCCTCGTGTTAACTTGTCCTAAAAGTGGTAAATGAGTCTTGCTTGGACTACTGGGGGTAGATTCTGACTTCCCGCCCCCATCTCCTCCTCCCGGCCCAGCCCCGGGACTACACACAATACCTTGTTCGGCGGCCAAACAGAGAGATGTATTGGTACTCTCGTCCGACGTACGCTTGAAGAAACTGTGCTGAAGACAGTGGTAGGGGACAGCACGGGTTCTTGGGTCAAAGTCTAGCATTCTTATTATCATATCTCTAAACTTGAGGTAATCAGACACCGTGTGGCCAGTTTCACCCAACCTTCTGCCACTTGGTCCTCCTTTCTCAACACCCAAAATATCGTGGAGGCGGCGTGACCCCGGTGTTTTGTACTGTAAATAAATAAAATCACAACTTAGATAATCCAGACTTCAATGTCACGTTATGGCTATATAAGGTGGCTTTAAAACCGTGTGGGCACTTGGAAACATGAAAAACAGCGGTGTAATATGCAGATGGAATATTTTAAATGCTTCAATAAATGGTAAGGACCAAGTCTTGTTTTAATGGTTTCTAGAAATTATATTATTTAACGCCATCATAACAACTGTTCACAATTCCCGCTATACTGAAAATAGTGCGGAATATTGGAGCACTGAACATCTCCCAGAATCGTTTGAGATACTTAGCACTACACCCATAGATCCGTACTTTTAGAAAACTCAACGACCAGTGCGTCGTTTGGGGAGGGTCGAAGGCGACAAGAAAGAACAGCCTATTTTTAAGCTCGGAAGGAGACCACAAGTAATGGTTTCTGCGAGATATTCCTAGACAGAGCGGATTAATACATGTACCCAAATTATGCCATAACATATGAACCTAGTTTAATTAGGGTCATTCTTCTTTGTTCCTTCCCAAGCCTTGTGAAATAACATTAGAGATTAGTTGAGTGTTGTGGTCAAGCGTAAAGGAAGTGATGTCCAAGAACTTGACCTTCTATAGAAGTCTGAATAAGCATTGGTTTTTAAGGTGGTCAGTAGTCAGCTATTCTAATGTTAATATGAACCATTCTCCAAGTTGAGTATTGTATTTTGTCTACCGCCACTCGTGGATATTGTTCGTTTCGTAATTTCTTCAATGACAGCTCATATTGCACAAAACACTGTTCTGCAACCCTAATTCTATTTATTGCAAATTACAGTTTTTTACAATAAGGAATAATATTTTCGAAACAGTTACAGCGTTTTAAACGCCGTACTTCCTTTAAAAGCGGTAAATTTCAGTAAAATAACCCTTATAATCAGTAAATATACTCAAAATGAAACTATTTACAGTTTATTTTCTCATCTAAGCAACGCCTTATGCACACAGTAACCTAAGTGATTAGTTCAGAAGCTTATGGATCACGCATACTTGATCCTAATTTTAAAGTGGAGAAAAGAAGCAAAGTGACCACTCTTAATGAAATAGCAGAATTGACTGTCTCTCTCTTAACGCACTTATATCTTAGATATAAAAAAAATAACTGTTTAGTAGGACTAGGTCAAAAATCCGAGACCAACAAAATATCAATCCGATAAACCAACCACTAGGCCACCGTGAGATCTGTGAAATTCATCCATATTCTCTTAGGCACGTTCACAAATATATTTTGCCCGTTGTACACTACACAGTTCGCCCAAAATATCGTTCCAAAAACCATACTGACTTTATAAGTACCCTTCTTAGTACCACTCTTAAACACAAACTCAAATAATCTTGTTTTGGTTAGATGCGCAACTGTTGTAAAAGCTGCTCCCAATAGACTTGGGGCAAATAAAAAACAAAAAAAAACCTACATAAATTGACGTGTGATAATAAACTTTAACATATAAAATTTCTTGATTAATTCAAAATATTCTTCCCAAACTAAAGAAAACTTGTAAAATAAACAGTGCGGTAACTTCAATGAAGAAACCGTTTGAATGCAGGCTTCAATTCGTGTCTGAATATTTACGTTTTTGCTTTTATTAGAAATTAAGACAAGTACATATCACTGAAAAACAAATTAATATCTTTAAATATACATACTGTAATTAATCCGTTATTCTGTTACCTGTAAAAACTACATATTTTGCGAAAATGTTACAAAATACAATTGCCACGTTAACGATTTAAGTATATTAATGAATAATTAATGTAAGAATTACACATGTAACTTTACCGTCCTAACCTTTTTCCCATCTTTTGAAGGTTTTGTAGAATAGTTGCCGTCCGGAAGTTTATCAAAGAATTTTCGAGATTTTGGTGCTTGGTCGAGAAGATGTTTCGGCGGCATTCCGAGGACTTCGATAATCTTGTACATCTGGTCCACCTTTGAATTAAAAATACAAAAGTATATTTTATTCATTACGTCAAAACATGAAACGCAATAAAACCAGGATGATTTAATAAATAACGATTATTAAATGCGTATAGAATAATAATAAAAAAGAATTTTCGTGAAATTGTCTGTATTTCTAATAAATAGCAAAATCGTAGACAAGACGATTTGTTTTGAATTTCGCGCAAAGCTATCTGCGATAACCGTCCCTAATTTAACAGTGTAAGACTAAAGAAAAGACAGCTAGTTATCACCACCCACCGCCAACGTTTGGGCTACTTATTTGCCAATAAAAGTGGAATTGACTGTAATAGCTTCCACGGCTGAAATGGTGACCATGTTTGGTATGAGGCGAATTCGAAATCGCGACCCTCAGATTGCGAGTCAAGAGCCGTAACTACTTGGCCATACCGGGCTCGCGAAGAAAACCGCCACACTTAGGCAGGAATTCTTTTGGGTCATCAACGTAAAGCAGCATATCTTAAACTTTCTCGGTTCATGGTACCCTTGGTGTCTCAATTTGTTTTTTCAAGGCGTCCCCAGGCAAAAAGAGAAACCTAACAGTTCTGTTTATTAAGTAGTTATGTCCAAACAACTTAATACTTAATAAGTATTTATGTTATAACAGCTTAGTAGCCGTTTGAAAGTAAAAAAAAAAAATGTTTTTATTTCATTTTTAAATAACCATAATTAGTAATGGGATGTCTGCTCCTGTTCGGCACTGCACAGTTTCTCAAACCTTGGAATCAGATTGGACATTGCAATCCTCATTTCCTGTTCCACATTTATTTTAACGTGGTACTTGCTTTTTATCACAGCAACCTCCGAAAACCCAACTTCGAAGCAGAGATATGACGTCGCACATGGAATTAGGATTCGCTGAGCTTTATCACTTAGCAGAGGATATTCATATTTTACTGATATTCAAAACTCAGTTCGTTGCATGCTGCCAAATTTTGTTTTTAAAGTATTGTCACAAGGCAGTTCAATAAGATTTTCTTATTCTGCAAAGGTAAATTAAGATGGGGCCTAAGCCTTGAATGGGTCTTGGATCCATGCAAACTTCTCCATATCTTCTGAAAAGTAATTTTCAAACCAGTCACTGAGCTGTGTTAGGTGCTCCTCTAAAACAGATTTTAGTTCGCGGGTCAAATCAACTTTATTGGATGTAACAAACTGCTACATCAGGGGAAACAGTCTTTGCCACCATCTTCATTCATTTTTTCTTCATAGTAATAACTTTTTCTGAAGGTTGAAACCTTCTCTGCGAGTTTCAGAATGCGTGTTGCTTCCCTGCATATAGAGAGATTCAACTCATTCAGTTTTTCAAAGAGATCACACATGTTTGCTAATTTTGACAAAAAATCAATATTTAAGAAATTTTTAGAACATTCGTGTTCTTTTTCTTCGAGACAAGAGAAGAATTCCTGTCGTAATTCAAACAGTACAATCCCACGGGAGAGCCATCGCGAGCTATAGTAGTACAACAAAGATATGTGATGAGATCCCATATCCTCACATGGTTTTATAAAAACCTTGCCTTCTGTGGCCTAGTTTTTGTAAAGTTCACCATTTTCAACACACATTCTAGGACTAGGTTCAGTGGATGACTCGGGTGCTTTGACGCAAGGGCTTCCCTATGTATTATGCAGTGGGTCCACAGTGCATCAAGAGCTTTGATTCGTATGAGTGCCTGCAATCCTCTATAACAGTTGGACATAGAGCGACCACCATCAGTACAGATGCCTACGCACTTAGTCCAGTCTAAGTTATTTTTGTACGTAAAAGTGTCAAGGATCTCAAACAAGTCTTGAGCCTTTGTACCTGCAGTGATACTTTACAAAGGAAAAGGTCTTCCACCATCTTGTTACCATCCACGAACCACGTGTATCCAATCAAATGAACATCCTTCCCTTTCATTTTTTTCAATTAGCTGATCGTTGAGGTTTTCGGCCACGTGTTGGATTCTATGACTAATAGCATTGTTGAATGAAAGCATCTTTGAAAGAAGTCTTCTCGGAGATTCACCTACCATAATGTGCACCATATCCACTGCAGCCGGTAAAATCAGCTCTTCTGTGATGGTGTGAGGATTTCTACATTTCGCTACTCTACATGACACCTTGTAAAATGCTAGCAAAACATTGATTGGTATTGGTGTTTGTTTCAAAACGGTACCTTTCTGTTATTTTTTTTTTAACTTTCTGATAAATTAATCACGAGATTTACTAGCCATGTTAGGATGATTGGTCTCCAAGTGACGTTTCAGTTTACTTGGAAGCATGCACTCTAGATCCGTATCTTTTAGATATAAGACACACTGCGGACACTCTTCATGATTAACATTACAGAAGTAAAACTAAAATCTGGATAACTATCGTCATATTTCCGTTTCTTTACAACTTTACCACTGGTCTGTGGTTCGCCATCCTTTTCTTCACAACTTTACCACTGGTCTGTGGTTCGCCATCCTTTTCTTCCACACTTCTTATTAATGTTAAAAAATATTTCCATTTTTGTACATAAGAACTAAAAAACCAACAAAATAATTCACTGAACTTCTATAGAGCTCGCATCACAACACCTTTCAGTTATTTCGGTTACAGACGGACCCGGAGAGTCAACAGGTATTTATATACAAAATCTAAGAAACGAGAAAGTTGGAGAAGTTACTGGCGTAGCCGAAAGTACAAGTAAACAAAAACATATCTCAAACTTTCGAGAACGTCATCGAAAGGTTTGTTTTGTTTGTTGTTTTTTTTTAATTTCGCACAAAGCTACTCGAGAGCTATCTGCACGCGCCGTCCCTAATTTAGCAGTGTAAGACTAGACGGAAGGCAGCTAGTCATCACCACCCACCGCCAGCTCTTGGGCTACTCTTTTACCAACGAATAGTGGGATTGACTGTCACATTATAACGCCCCCACGGCTGAAAGAGCGAGCATGTTTGGTGCGACGGGGATGCGAACCCGCGACCCTCAGATTACTAGTCGCACGCCTTAATACTGCTGGGCCATATTTCAAGTTACTACATTCATTGCTAGTCTCAGAATCATCGAAAGGAATATAGCTCGATCTAATGTTAAAATTGTGAACTACCTCCAGCTAGTAGTTCGCACAGTGTCCGACAGATATCAATATCTCTGTGTTTCCCTTGAAAATTTGAAATATTTCGCGGCGCACAGTTTGGGAACCACTGATGTGAAGAATTCTTGAATTTTATCTATCATAACAATCTAGTTTTTTTAAATGAACATTTAATAAGTATACCGCTGTGAAAAAATATATACCGATCTCACGAGAACAGAGTTCACATTTTTATTCCAATGTTTTAATTATCTATGCAAAAACGGCCGTTTTTGCACATATATTTCTCTACAAGTGGGTTTTCTCGATATAACTGAGTTTTGATTATCTGCTCTGTCAGGTGAATATTTACCGAGGCCGGCCAGGCATGGCCAAGTATGTTAAGGCATGCAACTCGTAATCCGAGGGTCGCGGGTTCGCATCCCCGTCGCACCAAACATGTTCGCTCTTTCAGCCGTGAGGGTGTATAATGTGACGGTCAATCCCACTATTCGTTGGTAAAAGAGTAGCCCAAGAGTTGGCTGTGGGTGGTGATGACTAGCTGTTTTCCCTCTACTCTTACACTGCTAAATTTGGGACGGCTAGCACAGATAGCCCTCGAGTAGCTTTGTGCGAAATTCAAAAACAAAAAAAAAAATTACCGAGGCATGACTTATTGAGACGATAGAAGAGAAAGAATCATTTGAAGCTTGATGTTTTCTTGTGTTTATGAAAGAAACTGGATTTAAGTTATCATTTAATGTTATCCTCTATTATTAACTGTATTATCTCCAACATTTGATCCCTTCTTTAAAGGAATCAACTGTCCAGACAATTTCTCATGGATTTATATTGGAGTTTGAGTCGTTTCTATTATTATTATTATCATTTCTGGGGAAAATTGCCTCAATAATTATTTATTAAAATACTTTCTCCGATGTAAAAAGAATTTAACTTAATTTGTTTGTTTTTCGCGCAAAGCTACTCAAGGGCTATCTGCGCTATCCGTCCCTAATTTAGCAGTGTAAGACTAGAGGGAAGGCAGCTAGTCATCACCACCCACCGCCAACTCTTGGGCCACTCTTTTGCCAACGAATAATGGGATTGACTTTCACATAATAACGCCCCCACGGATTAAAATACGATCTTGTTTGGTGTGACGAGGATTCGAACCCACGACCCTCAGATTCCTAGTCGAACGCCTTACCCCACCTGGCCATGCGGGGCCTATTGAAATTAATATACTGAACTGATTGTAAGTCATAAACATCAATTTGCTTTGATATTACATTATTTGCATTTGAATACCATTTACAACTTCAATAAATTGTGCCTCTGTAACTCTTAAAAATAAAGATTTTTCTTTCCTATTGTTATTGAAACCTGTTTATGTAATTTCATAAAGTATCCATCTTTATCTAGGAATAAAGGGTTTATTTCTTTGAAACAATTGTCATTTCCGTTTACTTATCAATTTTTAAACGAAAGTTTCTTTGGCCATTTCAATTTTCTACTTTAAGGTAACTGTCATGTTGAAAAACGTAAGGTCTATTGCATAATCTTTATTCATAATCTAAATCTATTGCTTTAAGCTGCCAGCAGACTTTACAAAGGTTACATGCGAATTGAATGTACATTAGTATGAAAGATGAAAATAATTATAAAAAGAAAAAAATGCTGTTACCACATTCAGATGTACGTGAAATATATTACCAAATTACCAACATACTTAAACCGTGTACGTTATCCTGCAGGCACAGTGATAGAGATTATTGAACTACTAACTCTCGTAGGAAAAAAAAAACAAAAACATATACAATTTTATCTTAAACATTTCAACGCCCAGTTCCTGAGCGTAAAAGGTATGGGAATCTGAAACATTGGAATTATGGACAAATAAACAATGTTATCACACTGGTCGGAACTTTACTCCTGTTGTACGTACATATGTATACTTGAGTGTGTGTGCTTTTCGTAAAGCAAAGCCACAAAGGGCTATCTGCTCAGCCCACCGAGGGGAATCGAACCCCTTATTTTAACGTTGTAAATCTGGAGACATACCGCTGTACTAGCGGGGAGGGGGGGTTCTGCTGAGTCCACCGAGGGGAATATTTGAGACTTTCAATTGTGTGAATGCTATGACTTCAGAATATTCTCTGTCAATTTTCTGATAGTCAGTTAAGTAGTTGTTCGTATGTTGTTCTTTATGTTCCTTGTTTTGTTTTGTTTTTAATTTCATACCAAAAGTAAAATTGGGTTATATCCACAGCATGAAATCGAGCCACGGATTTTAACGTTGCAACCCACTAAACGTATAACTTGTTTTAAACAAGCGCGTAAGGCGTGCGACTCGTAATCCGAGGGTCGCGGGTTCGCGCCCGCGTCGCGCTAAACATGCTCGCCCTCCCAGCCGTGGGGGTGTATAATGTTACGGTCAATCCCACTATTCGTTTGTAAAAGAGTAGCCCAAGAGTTGACGGTGGATGGTGATGACTAACTGCCTTCCCTATAGTCTTACACTGCTAAATTAGGGATGGCTAGCACAGATAGCCCTCGAGTAGCTTTGTGCGAAATTCCAAAACAAACAAACAAAAAGTTTTAAACATTTTTGTATTTAAACACAAAGCTACACTGTGGGCTACCTGTGCTCTACCCATCACGGGTATTGAAACCTGCTTATTAGCGTTGTGAGTCCGCATACGTATCACTGTGCCACTGGGGCGCGCTCAACATATAAAGTATATAATATTAACGCTAGCGATGAGTTCATTTCAGACAAGACAGCAAATTGAACATATGGATAAAAGTTGTTGTTTTCTTTCAGTTGTGGACCTCTCATTCAGATTGCGATTCGAGCGCCCTCACCACCTGCCAGCACAAGCAATAGGTAGAGAATAAACTCGGTTACAAGCAATAGGTAGAGAATAAACTCGGTTTATTTCAGACGTTCCGTTGAGCGATAATATTTCACTTGATCAAAATGTCCATAATTCTGGAAATTTCTAATTAATTCAGATTCTAAATTCAGTCTTATTTTCTGACAAATTTTTATTTCCCATAAGAACTCACTGCTAAATTAAGGACGGCTAGCGTAAATAGCCCTCGATTAGCCTTGCGCGAAATTCAAAACAAGCCAAACCAAACACATAAAAACTAAGGTCTTCTGTTGAGACTAAAGTTGCTCGTTAGACGCAATCAGTCAAAAATCATGAATTATTATTTCCACTTGTTATTTGTTGTTGTAAAGCCAAGTGTGTGTGAACTGAATCTTGCCAGATTTATTGTACGAAAAATAAGAAATGGGTCTGTTCTATCACCGATAAATATATATATTTAATTCACGTGAATAAGAGCTAACCCTAACTAAAGTCGAGCTGCAAATGGCTTTTGGTGAAATTTAACAAAGGCTTCTAATAGGGCTGTACATTTGAAACTATGAAAAGACATTAAGGTAGCACGTGTATTTTCATATGAATTTTGGCTCGTAATTAAACGTTCTATTTATCACTATAGTGAGTCTCTAAACAGCGACAAATCACATAGTAGTAGATAATATGCGAACGAAACAATACGATTTCACACTATTACTCGAGAGAAAACGTAGCACGTGGTGTAAAACAGGAAACAGAACAACACACAGCTACCTACAGCTTAATAAACTGTTAATATTTCTTTGTGCAAGTTGTACTATTTTTCAGTCAACAGGTTCATCTGCAAAGTTTTTTTGTTATTTGCTTCACACGACATGTGATATAAAACCAAAATAAAATATCAGGGGACATTAAATATGTCATTTTTTTATATTTTGTTTTTTACTCTTACGATCCATAATTTCGTTTACTCTAAATAATTTTGTAGAAAGTTCCAAGTTTACCACAAAAAAAGCAAATGTATTGGGTTGAGGAATAATTCGTGAGCGTTTTTTCAAGTTAAAAAATATATTCAGAAATGAAACGCTTTCGCAAAATATTTCATGTCATTTGGTAGATAATTTTTTGCTCTAATAGATGGTGTGTTTGATTTTCATATGTCTTTAATTTTTGCTTTCATTTTCAGCTCATTAAATGAAATGTCAAGTGGACAAAATCGAGCATTTTCGACACCATCTGCTTATCGCATTTAATTTCTTGCAATTTCGTTTAAAACAACGCATACTATATACCTTGGTATTACATGAAATAAAGTATCATAATAAATGTTTTGGGTGTAATGTATTCATGCATTGAAGCATTGTATAGTCTTGCATGTAATGCTTGAATGAAATTATTTAAAAACGCTCACGAATTATTCCTGAACCTAATACTTAAATCTATTATTTTGTTGAGCATTTTTTAAAAATAAAAAATGAATAAGTTTTGTGTATGAATTATGTGCATAACTGATATTGGTTTGCTTTGAATTTCGCGCAAAGCTACAGAAGGGCTATCTGCGCTACCCGTCCCTAATTTTGCAGTGTAAGACTAGAGGGAAGGCAGATAGTCATCTCCACCCACAGCCAACTCTTGGGCTACTCTTTTACCAACTAATAGTGGGATTGACCGTCACATTATAACGCCCCCACGGATGAAAGGGCGAGCATGTTTGGCGCGACGGGGATGCGAACCCACGACCCTCAGATTACGAGTCGCACGCCTTAACGCGCTTGGCCATGCCAGGCCCTGGGCTACTCTTTTACCAACGAATAGTGGAATTGACCATCATATTATAACGCCCCCACGGCTGAAAGGGCGAGCATGTTTGGAGTTATAGGAATTCGAATCAGCATAATTGGCGGAAAATATCGAAAATATATTGACTTATAGGTTATCTTAAAGAGTTTATAAAAGATGAACTCGAGCAGACCATTACTAAATATACGTATATATATTTCTGAAATAAGTAAACACGATTCCTGGACAAACAAGTGAGATATTGTTGTTGTTTTCTAAATTTTCTTTTAATTTTTGTTATTTGTTTTAAAAAATTATTATAAATAATACAATTTCCTAATTATGAGTCTTATAGTTTGTTGAATTATATAATACACAAAGAAGGATTTGACACATAATTATGGGCCTTGTATTTTGGTAAATTACATAATGCACAAAAAAGAATGTGGCCTATAATTATGGCCTTATTTTTGGTGAATTACACAATACACAAAAAGGATTTGGTATATAATTATGGCCTTATATTTTGGCGAATTACACAATACACAAAGAACTATTCGGTATAACTTCAGCTACACGTAATTAAAATTTATAAACATTTCTCAAAAAGCAACAAGCTTAAATAAGTTGCTTCGCTCAGCAACGTTCAATATTTGACCTCATTAATATTCGAATCTTACTTGTCAGAAAATACAATAAGACAAAGAATAAATAAACACGTTTTTGTCCCTTACTTTACACCCAAGTTCCCCATCTTTTGGTACCACTTGTAAGTCTACTTATTTCTACAGATATATAACAAGAAAATTAGAATTCTCAGACGTATTTTAATTTTATCTGAAAGCCAGTTGAATATTTAAACAAAAAAACATTACAATCCACAGTTGCCTTTTATACAGGTAGTTACACTTGAGAATGGTCACTTACTTCATTTGCACCACTAAACAAAGGCTCTCCTGTGTGCATTTCAACAAGAATACAACCAAGACTCCAGATGTCAATGGCCATATCGTAGGACATTCCCAATAGAACCTCTGGAGATCGATAAAACCTGCTTTGAATATATTGGTAAATCTATAAAAAAACAAAACAGAACAGAATTCATTCTTTAATTAAAAACGTTCAGTGTTAACTATTTAAATAATAAGTGAAACGACATGAAGCTTCGATGTTTAGACTCAACTATTTCATTCGTTTATTATTGTTATTTTCTTACTTTATCTATATATTATGTTAATTTATCTTAATATTCCTCATAGTTTGGTTTGATTTGAACTTTAAGCAAGACTACTCGAAGGTCATCTAGGCTAGCCGTCCCTAATTTAGCAGTAATGGGCTAGAGGGAAGGCAGCTAGTCATCATCACCACCCACTACCAACCGTTAAGCTACTCCCTGCCAACGAATAGTACAACTGACCGTGATTTTATAACGCCCTTATAGCTGAAAGGGAGAGCATGTTCCAAGAATGGGATTCGAAACCTTAACACACAGATCGCGAGTCGAGCACCCTAACCACGTGACCATTCTTCTGTCGTGTTTCTTTTCTTGTCACTTTGGACACGTTTCATGTTTTTTAAACATTTAATGTATAAATATTTCTTTATTACTTTTATTCTGTCATGTTTGAAAAGTTGGCATTCATGTCATGAAACCTGTGGCTTACCACAATTAATTACAGATTTTCACTGTTAGATACGTACAAATAGATAACACACATTGGAACGTTTAGGATAATCTGATTAATACGTTAATTTGCAATAAATATAAAATCTTTGGCAATAACCTAACCTGACCATCGAGTTTTAATGTTTGTATCGCTGTCTCAAACAGTTCACACTTTGAATATTTACAGATTATATTAGAAAACTATAATATGAGGTCTAAATACGTGTGAAACAGGTAGTGTAATTCTGTAACTGAAAACTGAGCTGTTAAACCCAATTAAGAAACCTCACTCCTGTATAGTTAGTTACACAAAACGTATCGCTTGAACATCAACAATCTCAGCATCACTCTGGGTTTAAATATGCAAGTAACACCATCAGAGCTTTACATGGTGTCCATCGATCAGTTATGTTCTTTACGTACGTGATTTTCATTATTAGATGGTTGGATTGTATCAAACCATGTAAACGTTTCCTGTTAAGGACGAGATTACATAATACTTATTATTATGTGGTTTTATTTCGTCAAACGATATTCATTTTTGTCAGCAAATCGTTTTATAAATTTTGTGTCATTGCCCAATGTGAGAGTTTTGGTTTAATGAACTACATTAAAATTAAAGATAAATAAGAGCTTGACATATCTGAAAAATTCTGCACAGCGTAAGGTAAATAAAACGTCATAGAACATAAACGTATTTATACCAAGAAATAAGTGAGTCCATGGCAAATACTGACAGTTTTATTTAGTGAGTTAAAGCAGTTAAGATTTTGTATCTCAGAACAACTGGTATGGGTTTATCACTTTTTTTTTTTCGACCTTCCCAGGTCATCTTCAGGTTATAAAAGAAAGAGTTTGCAGGGGGGCGATGTAGTTGGATGTTAGGTTATTAATTAGTAAAGGTATAAAGGTGTTCCTTTATATTGGTTTAATTTTGGTTTTAACGCCCCCTCAATCCCGTACCCGTTTATACTCTCGACCCTAAGACATGTGTCCGGCAACGGTCACCTACAAACTCTCTCTTTCTTAACCTGAAGATGACCTAGAAAGGTCGAAACGTTGTTCCCTCCTTATCAATAAGCCCCCCAGTGGCTCAGCGGTATGACTGCGGACTGACAACGCTAAAAACCAGGTTTTGATACCTGTGGTGGACAGAGCACAGATAGCCCATTGTGTAGCTCTGTGCTTAATTCTAAACACCACCATCACCTTATCAATAAAAGTGTCCATACCCATAACAGCCGTTCTGAGATACGTTTTTATTTCGAGTGGGTTTATCATCATTAAAAATTAAAGTTTTTGTGACACTCACAAATTTCAAATGTGTATTCAGCTTAAGACCGTTACCGATAGATAAGTAAACAGATAGCTATAGACTTTCCCCTAGAACTAATAAAACAAACCTTTCGTAGAACAAGTGATGAAATGTGTTGAAATACAATAATAATATAGGCTTAGCTTAGTATTCTTATTTGTAATACATAATTTTTTCTTTACACTACTGAGTGCTAATAATTGATATTTTTCTGAACCTTATTTGACTGTTATATTTAAAGTCAAATAACAGTGCCTCATAATTTTCAGTTTTTAAATAACTTAAAGTATTAAGATATTTTAATGGAGATACTTTAACTCTAATAATAAATAACATCAACTATTTCTATAATGACAAAGCTTTTACTTTTGAGTTAGAATAATTTAAATTTACCCTAACCATTTAGGTTGACATCACAGATTTATGTTTTCTAGATAGAAGGAAAAGGCTTAACTTATCTTTCAACCTTCAAAGTTTTTTTGTTTTTTTTAAATATAGTAAATTCGTTTTTAGAAATGAATATATTCACTTCCAGTATGACCTCTGTAGTGGCTCAGGTTGAAGGTTTATATGATGGAATTCAGGGTTAAATTCCTGTGTAGCTAAATACATAAGAACAAACAAACTATTCCAGAATTTAGTCTCCTTAAATCGAAATCAAGTACAATATACAATACGAAATAAAACGTTATAATTTATAACATTGATTATCTAAGCTAAAAACAAATTCCTACGTGAAAGACGAGTGAAATGGAATATTGGAAAGTGAACATTTTAAATTTGAAAATGTGGCAGAAAATAATTCAACATTAACAACATAAAAAATGTAATAAAATCTATTGATGTTATCTTTCTTATATAATGGTGACTTTATAAATGCAGGACCCATGTTGACAGTCCAACAGGATCGAAATTGGAGGTAGACATTCTAACTTTGTAAAATTTTGGAACGTTCTAAGATATCATTTTATTGGTTGAATTAACGAATGTTTAATCTAGCTTTAAAAATATTTTATAATTTTATATTGAACTAAAAATAAGAAGAATGCTTGCAATAATCAGGCTTAGAGCAACTGCATAAAGATGTGAAGTTTCAAGTTAAACTGAGAACTGAGTTCCAAAAGAAATAGTTCTGGTGAGAATCAACAGTAACATTGGGCCTACCTACTAGTGATCTAATACAAAGATGGCTTTATTAAAACCTACAATACAAGAAGAAATATTACTTTAAGTAAAAAAACACTTAAGTGGGAAATTTTATCCATGATTGTGTGTTCATTAAACGAACTGCGAGAAAACATTAAGCTGATCTCACAGGCCTCCACATCACGTGGTTTCATTAACAGAATAGTCAGTTTTTCCTTACCTTTCTCCTTTTGAAAAATAAAACGTAATAAATTTTGTGAAAACAGTATCATAATTCCGCACATTGCTAGATATGCCAAGAATTGATTTGATGATAAGGATTATTATTTATTTGTCATAAAAATGACCTCGTAATTCAAACATTAGTTGAAAAAAAGGCTTTACTCAACATGCTCAGCTTGTCGGTCTTTAAAGAGACGATTCTTTAACTTCTAGTAAGTTTGTACTGAACAGAACCAATATGGTCTTTAAAAAGGTTGTTCTTTAACTTCTAGTGAGTTTGTACTGAAAAGTACCAACATGGTCTTTAAAAAGACTATTCTTTAACTTCTAGTGAGCTTGTACTGAACAGAACCAACTTGGTCTTAAAAAGACTATTCTTTAACTTCTAGTGAGTTTATTTTTAATCATGCTGTCTGCTGTTGTTGTAATACATTTCTTTTTCGATCTATTTATGGGATTAGTCCAGCGATTGTTAATGTTACACACACTATTTGAAAGTAATTCGCTTTTCTTTGAAACAAGTACTCAAATTAAATGGTTTTGAGTGCAGTTCATATGCACGTTATCTGCATACGTAACACGAAAATACGTATATGATACACTGATTAAGTTGTAATCATAGCATTTCGAATAAGGTCGTATGTTACCAACAACAGGTTTGCTGTCGCTCACTGTATAGGGGGCATTTACATCTCCATAAACAAGAGCTTTGGTATTATAGAAAAAAATATGGTTGCATTTTAGCTACAACTCGAGAATATTTATGCACTGTGAAGCACACATACCCACAATATCTCTTTGTACAAATCCCACAACAACTGAAGGTAGGACGCTCGATCAGTGCAAACCAAATCAGCTCAGTTCAATACGATTGAAGTGAATAGATTAACGCGCATATATCGGGTTAGTTAAAGTTCTGATGTTTACTACAGTTGAGAAGTAGAAGTGAAATACTGAAATTCTGTTGACACACTGGACCCAAATGTCGCTTGTCATGACAAAAAGGTCAAATCAAAGTCAAGAAAATGTTACGTCAAGTTTGCATTATTTTAAAGCTCACCCCATAGGTTGTGAGTATTATTGTCCTATTGTGATATTAGTATTGGCTTCAGTTGGGTGTGTTAACATCCAACTAAATTATGAATATTTTAAGTATATTGTGATACAATTATGGGGTGTTGGTTGAATGTGTTATAATCAAACTATATTGAAGGGTATTACATTTCTATCGTGACACAAGTATGGGTGGAAGTTGGGTTTCCATTCATTGATCTTTGACGTTCGAATTTGTTAAAAATGTTTACACAAAATGTTGCTCGTGTTTATTTATTACAATATCTCCGGATGGATTTTAATGTTTGTTTGGAATTTTCGCGCAAAGCAACACGAGGACTATCTGAGCTAGTCGTCCCTGTTTGTTTGTTTTTGAATTTCGCGCAAAGCTACATGAGGGTTATCTTCACTAGCCGTCCCTAATTTAGCAGTGTAAGACTAGAGGGAAGGCAGCTAATCATCACCAACCACCGCCAACTCTTGGGCTTTTCTTTCATCAACGAATAGTGGGATTAATCGCCACATTAAAACTTTTCCACGGCTAAAAGGGCGAGCATGTTTTGTGTGACGGGGATTCGAACCTGCGATTCTCAGATTACGAGTCAAGCGCCTTAACCACCTGGCCGTGCTGGGTCATTTTCGGATGGAAAAGTGAAATATATTGCTCGCTAATCTTTCTAAATCTAAATTATATATGTGTATGTATGTATGCCATTATGTAGGTTGCTTATAATAGTCATTACAGGTCACCATGAAGCTTCAATGTTACATCAAATCGATTTTTCCATCTGTTTTATTATGACAAATTAAAAGACTATATACGTTAATGACTTGAAAATAACGACTGCATGACTTGACTTACCCTATGACCCAGTTGGCACGAGCTGCCAAAATCGACAATTTTAATTGCACTACGTTTGGGGTTACAAAGAAGGATGTTCTCTGGCTTGAGGTCACAATGTATGACACATAGGTCAGGAGAAGATAAGTAGGCCAAAGCCATGCACATCTGTTGAGCAAATTTTCTGGTCAGGTTCAGAGAAACTCCACGGAAGTTTGTATTTCTGAGAAGGTCGTACAGATTGTAGGAAAGCAGCTCAAAAACTAGACACAGGTGGTTCCGCCACAGAAAATGACCTTTCAGGTTAACTGCAATAACGGGAAAATAATAAAATATTGAAAGCAAATAGAACAATTGCTGAGTTAACTAAATGTAGGTACAGTTATTTAGGCATTCGAGAATGTTCACGATCTATTAAATCAACGGAATCACACTGACTGACACGTTTCTAAGTGAGAAAAATAATACATAGTGTCATATTTACTTCACAGAAAAGTTGAACGTAATATATAAATAATACATCATTACAGAATCTGGAAGCGTCAACTGATGTAGTCACGTGATTATAAAATTACATGAAAACAAATTTCTGGTGAAATGTACATATATATATAAATCCTTGTATTCATATACATTTATATGAATGCAAGTATGCATTCATATATACACTGCTGGCCAAAATCTTAAAGCCAATGAACATAAAGAAAAAATATGCATTTTGCGTTGTTAGACTCAACCACTTATTTGAGTAGAGCTTCGAAAAACAAAAATAAGAAAAGCAAAAAACTTTTTTACCATTTAATAGGGAAAATATGAACACTATGAAATTAGCCTAAATACTAGCTGGTCAAAATATTAAGACCATACTGAAACGAAGCCCTCGCTTGTGTGGAAATGATTGGATCTTTCAGCAGGACAACACTGCAATCCACAATGCCCGCAGAACAAAGGACTGTTTCATGGCGAGTAACGTGATTCTTTTGGACCATCCAGCGTGTTCGCTCGAACTGAACCTCATTGAAAATGTTTGGGGGTGGATGGCAAGAGAAGTCTATAGCAATGGACGTCAATTTCAAACAGTGCATGATTTTCGTGAAGCCATCTTCACCACTTGGAATAATATTCCAGCGAGCCTTCTGCAAACGCTTATATCGACCATGTCAAAGCAAATGTTTGAAGTAATTCGCAATGACGGCCGTGCAACTCACTACTGAGACCTCTTGTTGGGCATTTCCTACCCTGTTTAGGACTTCTTTTTGGTGTTGTCTTAAACTTCTTTTGGTAACTATTTGGAATTTTACTAAAAAAATTGGAATGTTTTATTGTAATTCACTCAATGAAAACTAAAATTACTGTAATTCTGAAAGGTAGGTTATCTTATAAAGCTCATTAACCTTCGTACTTTGATTGTCTGTATTTGTAAAATTCTATTGATAACCTAAAGACATCACTATAACCTACCGATTTTATCTTTTCCCATCGGGCAGACACCCTTTTTCCCTTCGTAACTGTTCATCAGCCCTAAGAGTTTAACTTCGATGAGAGCTTGGTTCAGGAAGGGTTTTTTGTTCTTGATTATTTTAATGGCAACAAAACAATGTTCTTCTGCATCATATGCTTTCACAACCTGGAGAGATTTTGTTTTAAAAGTAAAATACACTTAAATACGTTGTGGTAAAAACTGTCAAACCAAAACAATATAGAGAAAAAAATATTATCTTTGATTTTTTTAAGCCTTAGTACGATACATTGTGGTAAAAACTGTTAAACAAAAATACTATAGAGAAAAAATCTTATCTTTGAAATTTTTAAGCCTTAGTTCGATGCATTGTGGTAAAAGCTGTCAAACAAAAATACTATAAAGAAACAAATTTATCTTTGAATTTTTTAAGCCCGAAACCCTCAGATTACGAGTCGAATGTTCCTAACCCCCACGTTGAAAAGGCAAGCATGTTTGACGTTACAGGGTTTCGAACCCGCAACCCTCAGATTACGAGTCGAATGCTCCTAACCACTTGCGATATAAGAAAGAGAGTACCCACTTTATAAAAAAAAATTTCCAAATGCCACCAAAAGTACATAACTTATCAATCATTACGATTTTAAATGTGGATAAAACGAAACTGAAACACACAGAACATACCTGACCAAATGATCCTTTTCCAATCAATGAATCAATTTCATACCGATCCACAAATTTTTCCCCATTCTTAACAATATAATCATAATTCTCGTCATCAAATTCATTATAAAGTTTTTTTTCCTTCTTTGTACTAGTGTCCTCACCTTGACCTTGTTGGGCTCTACGTTTCTTCTTTGCATAATACACCTAAGATAAAGGTGTTCGTTATTTTTTGCATGAAATTTAAAATAATAGAACGTATTGAACCTAATCAGTTACTCCCAACTACTTGAACATAAAATTTCTCATTGTGTAGAGTTCTTTATAAATTCGCTCCTTTGAATATTATATATGTTACAAAATCGTTTACGTTTTTTGCATATTCGAACAGGCCCATATTATTATTACTAATGTTCCTCGCTGATACAGCGGTAAGTCTACGGATTTACAACGCTAAAATCAGGGGTCCGATTCCACTCGATGGAGTAAGCAAATAACCCAATATGGCTCTGCTATAAGAAAAACACAAATATTATTACTAATGGTTTCTGTCTCATGTAATTCTTTGTTTTTCCTTATAGAACTTTATCTTGACGTCACAATATTTGTTTTTCATTTCCGAACAGAACGATCAGTTTTTAAATAATGTTTCATATTTTAAACATTTTAGCGAGAAAGCAAGAATTACGTTATTTCATTTCTTATTGTATGCTTTTACACGAGGCACGCTGTCGTTAATTAGGTAACAAAAACTGCAAAATAACTTTGTTTTCTTCATGACTGTTTGTTTGTTTTTTTAATTTCGCGCAAAGCTATACGAGGGCTATCTGCGCTAGTCGTCCCTAATTTAGCAGTGTAAGACTAGAGGGAAGGCAGGTAGTCATCACCACCCATCGCCAGCTCTTAAGCTATTCTTTTACCAATGAATAGTGGGATTGACCGTCACATTATAACGCTCCCACGGCTTAAAGGTCGAGCATGTTTGATACGACGGGAATTCGAACCCCTGAACCTCAGATCACGAGTCGAGCGCCTTGATGACTGAAGTGTGTTTTTTATTAAATGTTGTTAAATACGAGATGAAATATTATGCATTATAACTTGTAGTTGTTAAACATAGTTACCAGTTTATTGATTTATTATAACTTACGTTAAAGGTTCTTACAGCTCCTTGATAAAATATAAATTTAATGAAGTATTAGAAGTATATTTTAAGTACAATAATTTTATCTTTCAATCGCTTGTTTTTTGTCACAGAAAGTCAACAAACACCAATGCATATTTTACACTAATAAAAATGTTCACCGTGAATGTGTGACTTCCATAATTACCAATATTTTAAGAATTTAAATGTTTTATTATGTAAAGGTATAAATAAATAAAGGATCCATATAAAAATGGTTCTATTGTCCAATTTGTTCATCAAATCTTTAAATACTTATTTATCAAGTATTACTTCTTGAATTCATTTATATAAAATATGGACATAGGATGTCCACGACACATTTCTATTTGTTTTGAAACAAAAGTTGTTTGCAAATGTCCCGTGATTAGCATGGGGGGCCCGGCATGGCCAGGTGGGTTAAGGCGTTCGACTCGTAATCTGAGGGTCGCGGGTTCGAATCCCCGTCGCACCAAACATGCTTACCCTTTCAGCCGTGGTGGCGTTATAACGGGACGGTTAATCCAACTATTCGTTGGTAAAAGAGTAGCCCAAGAGTTGGCGGTAGGTGTTGATAACTAGCTGCCTTTCCACTAGTCTTACACTTCTAAATTATGGACGACTAGCGCAGATAGCCCTCGTGTAGCTTTTTGCGAAATTCAAAAACAAACTAACTAAGCATAGAAATTCGAGTGATACTGATTGAGACATCAGATTATAAAGGACATGGTGCATGACAAGTTGACACATTTCTATTTCTTTTGAAATAAAAGTTGTTTGCGACGAGTTCCGCGACCATCACGGAAATCCGAGCAATGTTGATTGAATCATGCGATCAAATTATGGACGACATTTGCTGTTGATTTACAAACAATTAGAAGTTACGACATCAGAATGTCTCCAGAAAGGAAGACGCACACTTTTGGGCGCGCTATTGATGCGTAACTATATTTCTATCAAACACTTTGTCAATAATCACTACAGTTTTGTATAATTACACAAAAAACGTATACAAAAAATACCAATGTGTCGCTACCCTATGCAACCGAAAGTTGTACTCGACAAAATAGAGTAGAACAAAAGTAGAGGAGATTTCTTTCAAAACCAGCGGTAGTTTGGTTTGGTTTGAATTTCGCGCAAAGTTACACGAGGGTTATCTGCGCCAGCCGTCCCTAAAATAGCAGTGTAAAACTAGAGGGAAGGCAGCTAGTGATTACCGCCCACCGCCAACACTTGGGCTACTCTTTTACCAACGAATAGTGCAAACGCAAACGCAAACTAACGTGGCAGGGGTTTAGTTTAGAGAGAGAGAAATCGTTAAGAATTCTCTCTCCAACTGGGGTGTTCAGGAACGTTGTGGTTCCTCTTCGTCCCCTTTCGTGAAAGGTTATTAGGTTTAGTTTTATTTATTTATTTATTAAATAATTTTGACTCTTTTTTTGGGTGACGGAGGTCATTCTTAATGTTATCCTAGACCGAGGCAAAGGCAGCACCGGAGAGAACGGCCAGGTCCCGTCCCGAAAGGCAGAAGTCAAAGTAAATATGAACATGAACTCAAATGATCCGACTCAGGGTCTGGCAATAAAGTTGCCTGTGCTTGGATCTTAAAATCCAATGCCTAAGTTTTTGCTGTGGGGGGAAACGAGAGTGCCCCGAGAAAACCCACTTTCACAGGACAGGCGCCGAAAGTTTTGCCTGTCCTGTGCCCGATATCTGAAAAAGAGAATACATATTATTAACATGAGTTTAGTTCTTTAGATACTTTGTTGTGTAATTTGTGATTCTTGAAATATGTTGTAAGGTGAAATGTAATTTGTTGGTGCACTAGTTAGTTTGTATAATGATGCCGTTAGTTTGTTTCTGTTTTCTGCTTTTAGATAATATTTGTGTGATATTTCCGTTAGTCTATTTCTTAGTGTTGGTAAGTTACTGATTTGATGTATATAATTTACTGGCGTGAATGACGGTAGACTGAATGCAGATCTCAGTATTTTGTTCTGTTGAACTTGGATTTTCTGGAGTGTGTTATTTGACATATTGTATGGTGGGATTGACCGTCACATTATAACGCCCCCTCGGCTGCAAGGTTAAGCATATTTAGTGCGGCAGGGATTCGAACCCGCGACTCTCATGTTGCGAATTAAGTGCCATAACCACCTGACTGAAGAGAAGAAATGTTATTACACTGAGCATCACAAAGTGATTGGATTCGAAAAGTTAATGAGTTGACTTGACTTTCATTGGACTAAATGTTTCACTAATTTGTTAACGTTTTTGTTGAACTATGTTAGTTCTATAATGTATTATAACGACTATAATGTAAGTGAGACACATAGGTTGACTTTTTCTCTTTCCTTAGGGACTTTACCGTACAAAATATGCTGTTATTGTAATGCAAATAAAGGTAGTATTAAGTTACCCATGCCCGTTCTTAGTGTTAATGGGTTTTAATAATTCGTGCAAGTAGGAACATTTAGATACTTAGTAGCATAAACATAACGTTGTTAACACTACTGTAGTGGGTATTTCGCGTGAATTAGCTAATAAATGAGGTCATTACCGAGTTGACAACTAAAATATTACACTAATTTCTGGTACGATCCCAACTTTCAAGGAACAGCTTTTGTTTTCCATAAACTCTGTATGAAGGGGAATTGTTATTACTGTTCAAATTGCTTTTATTCGTCACTGTTGATGAAAACCACAATACCAGTAGTGAAGAGTGTGGTCTACTCGCTGTGCATATATAATTTTAGACCATAGAACGTGGTCTATAGTTAGAGTAATTAGTGTAGTCTATAAATTGTCTGAGAATTATTTATGGATTATATCTGACAATCGTTAGTTTGTTTGTTTTGTGAATTTCGCGCAAAGCTACACGAGGGCTATTTGCACTCCTAATTTAGCAGCGTAAGACAGAAAGGATTGTGTGTTTCTTCTAGAATTTCGCGCAAACCTACTCGAAGGCTATCTGCGCTAGCCGTCCCTAATTTAGCAGTGTAAGACTAGAGAGAAGGCAGCTAGCCATCACTACCAACCGCTATCTCTTAGGCTACTCTTTTACCAACGAATAGTAGGATTGACCGTAACATTATAACGCCCCCACGGCTGAAAAAGCGAGCATGTTTGGTGAGACGGGGATGCGAACCCGCGATCCTCAGATTACGAGTCGCACGCCTTAAACACCTGTCCATGCTGGGCCCCACCGACAATGGATCTAACTTTTTTGAAGACAGAGATATATCTTACGAGTTTAAGTTAACTTCGTACATACTTTACTAAGTTATCAAAATAAAACTTTTTTTTTTTCACTCTTAATCATTTTCGCATTTTTTGTCCAAAACGATCTTTATGATTAACTAACCCACTATAAAGCTGCACAAAAAATAATAGGAATAACTAAAAACTATGCAAAAATAATGTTTTACTTGAAAATATTGGCTGAATTTAACAGAAGACGGTCCTTTAATACGAGGCCCGGCATGGCCAGGTGGGTTAAGGCGATCGACTCAAAATCTGAGGGTCGCGGTTTAGAATCCCCGTTGCACCAAACATGCTTACCCTTTCAGCCGTGGTGGCGTTATAATGGGACGGTTAATCCCACTATTCATTGGTAAAAGAGTAGCCCAAGAGTTGGCGGAGGGTGGTGATGACTAGCTGCCTTCCCTCTCGTCTTACACTGCTAAGTTAGGGACGGCTAGCGCAGACAGCCTTCATGTAGCTTTGCGTAAAATTCAAAACAAACAAACCTTTAATACGAACTACCTAATTTCATATCATTTCTCATTATGAATTCAATTATCCAAGGTTTTATTGGACAATTCGAAAAACTCGAAACTTTTGAACTTAAATAATAATACTGACCCAAAGACAGGTCACTTACTGTATATAGTTTTTCGAGTAATGGTCAATAATTTGTTTGTAATTAAGCACAATGGGCTATCTGCGCACCGCCCTCCACGGGTATCAAAACCCGGTTTCTAGCGTTGTTATTCCACTGTGCCATTGGTTGGCACTGGCTGGTAACAAAGTAGACACGTTTTATCATTATATGATTTAACAGTAGAACAATAATTTACCGTAAATAAACACATGACTAGAGTAGCAAGAAACTCATTTTCTGCTTCCTGTGTAAAAGGAAATCATCTTTTGAAAAACCTATAAGGCACTATAAAGATCATATAATGACGTACAAAGTTAAGAAATTTTCTATCTTGTATCTCTCATTATTTAGTTCAAGGATTTTTACTGTGATATTAAGTACAATTATTATTACACATTGGTTTCTACGACCACGAAACAAATATGATGAGTTTGTAGCTAGATACGAATTTATTCGATTCTCGCGGTAAAGGTCCTCAGACACAATGGGACAAATATAATATAATATATAATAATATAATCTGAATCGTTACCTATTAACTTTGTTTCTTTTTTGCGTTATTTTTAATAAATTTATTTTATTTTATCTTCAGCACATAACCAATGTTGATTCAGTTTCCAGCCATAAAATAAAACGTTCATACTTTATATTAAATTTGTAACTGTGTAACAGCAGACGTTTTCGCATTTTGTGAGGATATTAATATCAAAATATAATTCCAATTGCTACCACGAAATATGAGTATTGAAATAAAAAGAATGAACAAACTATTAATTTCGTGTTTTTCAAAGTATCCTTAGAACATCCTTGACGTATTCGTCAGAATTACGTTTCACTTACATATTTTATCCAACAAATATTTATCATTTCAATTAGCAGTTAACATATTATAACCATAAAGCAAATTGAAATTTCACTATCAAATACAACGTTAGATATATCTTTATATGGAAAAAATATATCATACTTCATTGATATGTTTATATGTCTTTATAAGGTCAACACTGAGTTTATGTAGAGGAGTGGCGCCGGGGTCACGACGACCTTTAGTTGGAATTTCAGAAAGCAGGGGTGCGACCTGTTCTTCTGTGGGAGCTTCAGTGCCAGTTCCCATCGCCACTAGTTGATCTTGGGTGACTAGTTGACCATACATTGAGGTCACTGCTTGTGATGGTTCCCCTACGAAAGGCACAAAAATAAACTAAATGATAAACATGAAACTGTTTTCATTCCAAATAATATTTAATTATATTTGGGTTCATATTACACGAACAAAAGGTTTGATTTTACCATGAACATACTGGCAAATACACTTACTACTTAAAATTAATATATCTTAAAAATTCATCAGTAATAACTGAATACAATACACTGAGAACCGCAACCGCTTTTCAAGAAAATTTGATCGTGGTATAGCACCTTCCAAAACTGTCAGAGAAAGTGTCCAATAAGCTTTCCATCATTCTCAATCAGAATACCAAGCCTAGCCCGAAATCAAGCTATTGCTGGCACCATCTGTCCCAGACAGTGTTTGTCGATTTGCAATATTCTGCCAACTGACACACGTTTCATTCAAATCCGTTATATCATATCGTATGGAAAGGAACGAACGTAATATCAGCTTACATAAAGAAAACTGTCATTATGCAGAACCACACAGTTTGAGACAATTTGTGCCACTTCCATACTTTTCTGAATTGAAGATAATTTGAAGTTCTCTCTGATGAAATATAGTTTACAAAATCAACTCATGTTTAAAGTATAGTCATATTACAAACGAGATTTTGCTTAAAATGACTTTATTATGAATATTCACAAGGTGAAATAATCATCTTTCTGAAGAAATAAAAAAACGACCGACGTTGAATTCTCTGATGATTTAGTTTCTCATTGTATAGTTCGTAAAAATATTTTGCTCACGATTATTAATAATTAGCCTGGGTTTTGTTACACTTGTGTATATATCAGAAAGCATCAACTTTAAAATCGCAGAGAATGCGTGATTTCAACTGTACAAGGTTTTCTTTAGACGAGTATTTTGCGATTACACTGCACAACAAAGTTTTTGCTTCTTGAACACTGTTGGGTGTTTCTTATAGATTTTTGGCTGCTGATCACGAAAATCACATTCATATTTGCCCATCACGTACCGTTTCATCGAAATCTTCAGTTTTGCTACAATTGGAAAACAATATCAGGGTAACTGGAATCCGTCAATGCTTGCTGACCACTGTTGGACACTGCAACGTGATGCACAGGACATTGAATACAAACAAAAATCAGGAGCAAAACACTTTTAATTATGTTGAACTTAATAGCGTATTAGAAACATAAACACAATTAAATACGTTGTTGCCGGTAAACAGTTAACTGTCTATTTCTCAGAGTTCCTACGTGATGAAGCAAAACCAAAACTATATTTGTGCGTACCCACCAGGTACCTGTCACAATCAGCAAACACTTTTCAGGAAGCGAAACTTTTCAAAACAATTGTTGTGCAGTGTAATTTATTCGGCATTGTGATATAAACATACACACAATCCGACAAAATACCAAAGGGTAGACTCTAAACCATATTACGTTTTATTCATCTCATATTAGCTTTCCAAAAGCATTTCACTTATGTGAATGAAAGAAGCAAAAACGCGCACTTAATTTGTTTGTATGGCAACTTGTAAAACGATACAACAGTTTGTCATTTACCTTTTATTCAGATTAACTAACATTTTTTTACAAAACTAATTCTGATAGTCACAAATCTCTATAGTTTGTTTGTTTGTTTTTGAATTTCGCGCAAAGCTACTTGAGGGCTATTTGCGCTAGCCGTCACTAATTTAGTAGTATAAGATTAGAGGGAAGGCAGCTAGTCATCACCACCCACCGCCAACTCTTGGGGTACGCTTTTGCCAATGAATAGTGGATTGACCGTTACATTATAACGCCCCCACGGCTGAAAAGGCGAGCATGTTTGGTCCAACGGGGAGGCGAACCCGCGACCCTCAGATTACGAGTCGCACGCCTTAACCCACCTGGTCATGCCAGGCCTTATTTTTATACTATTTTCCTTAGTTAGGTTGATTTCTCCATTTTTGTGTCTGTTGTTACTTTTCGGGAATGATATAAAGATAAAATGTCAACTAATCCAGACATCTAAATGTCATGTTTAACCTTTGACTAACTTGTTATTCTTCCTAACTGTCAATAATCAGGTTTCGTGAGTGTTCCAGGTGTAATGTTACATGTGTATAGATAAACTTTTTCCTGACTTTTGTTGAACCAACCACAATTTACAGATATTATTCCGCTTAGAAACCATAGCGCTAACGACCCCCTCGTAACAAATTAATTACTATTAATGCACGAGGCCTGTCGAATTGAGCACCACAAGTTGACGGCTTATTTAGGTGTCATCAATATACCAAGACCTCAGAGAGTGTTAAACAGTGTATTCTAACTCCATACAGGTACATTTTGAGGTGCATTAAATAATTTTAATATATATACGAGACATATGAATGTGATAAAGTTCGAGAATGTTTTTTTGTGATTATTAAACACATAAACTGAATTGAAATGTTAGTAATTTCAATATCACACAACTCGTTTAACAGGCTTAGTTTTATATCATCTGTATTATTGGCGTCATATGTCATATCAAAGTTTCGGGTCGATTCGATTAGCCACTTGAAAAATCTCTAATTAACCTTATCCTAATTATAAGCGCAGATAGCCCTCGTGTAACTTTGCGCGAAATTCATAGCAATCGTAATTTCAAAGCCTTTCTTCAGTTTTTCTCTCTCTACGTATTAAGGTGTTTAGCTTCAGTGTAAGAGTTTCTCAGTTGAAATTATAAATTTCTGGGAAAATTTCAAACAGTTCCAACAAGACACTGAAGTGACGCTTTATCTTATCAGATCACCTACTCTCTGGTTCTCATAGACCAACTGATAACTAAAGGGAAACCAGTATTTTTATACATGAATGAGTCATCATTCTCAGTATGCTTCCCTTAATATACATGTGAAGAAATCTTGACACAAACATGCTGCTACCGAAACCAGATAAACAATTGTTTGCTTATCCTGAATCCTTTTGTATAAAAAGCAAAACTTGCACATCATTATGCACAAAATTTTATAGAATCAACAATAAAACATGCACATAAATATTATGTCATAATAATGACCAAAGTTTAGGAAATCAACAATACAAATTGCACATAATAATGAACAATAGTTTAAGGAATCAAAAGTAAAACTTGAACATAATAATGCAGAAACGTTTGAGAAATCAACAACAAAACATGCACATAATAATGAACAATAGTTTAAGGAATCAACAATAAAACTTGCACACAATAATGAACAAAGTTTTCAAGATTCAACAATAAAACTTGCACATAATAATGCACAAAAGTTTAAGTAATGAAAATAAAACTTGCACATAATAATGCACAAAAGTTTAAGTAATGAAAATAAAACTTGCACATAATAATGCACAAAAGTTTAAGTAATGAATAATAAAACTTGCACATAATAATGAAAAACGTTTTGAAGACTCAACAATAAAACTTGTGCATAATAATGCAGAAAAGTTTAAGGAATCAACAATAAAACTTGTACATAATAATGAACAATAGTTTACGTAATCAAAAATAAAACCTTCTACATAATAATCCTGAAACGTTTAAAATTTGTTGTTGTTGTTTTTAGAATTTCGCACAAAGCTACTCGAGGGCTATCTGTGCTAGCCGTCCCTAATTTAGCAGTGTAAGACTAGAGGGAAGGCAGCTAGTCATCACCACCCACCGCCAACTCTTGGGCCACTCTTTTACCAACGAATAGTGGGATTGACCGTCACATTATAACGCCCCCACGGCTGGGAGAGCGAGCATGTTTAGCGCGACGCGGGCGCGAACCCGCGACCCTCGAATTACGAGTCGCACGCCTTACGCGCTCGGCCATGCCAGGCCCAAAACGTTTAAAAATTAACAATAAAACTTACACACAATAAATTTTAAGGAATCAACAATAAAACTTGTACATGATAATGAACAATAGTTTAAGTAATCAAAAATAAAACCTTCTACATAATAATGCAGAAAAGTTTAAGAAGTCAAGAATAAAACGTGCACATAATAATGCACAAAGTTTTAAAGACTAAACAATAAAACGTGCACATAATAATGCCCAAACTTTAAGGAATCAACAATAAAACTTGCACATAATAATGAACAATAGTTTAAGTAATCAAAAATAAAACTTGCACATAATAATGCAAATAGTTTTAAAGACTAAACAATAAAACTTCCACGTAATAATGCACAAAGTTTTAAAGACTAAACAATAAAACTTGCACAAAATAATGCCAAAACTTTAAGGAATCAACAATAAAACTTGCACATAATAATGCATAAATATTTAAGAAATCAAAAATAAAACCTGTACATAATAATGCCCAAAGTTTAAGGAGTCAACAATAAAACTTGTACATAATAATGAACAATAGTTTAAGGAATCAACAATAAAACTTGTACATAATAATGAACAATAGTTTAAGAAATCAACAATAAAACTTGTACATAATAATGAACAATAGTTTAAGGAATCAGCAAAATAATGAAAGCCTGTAATGTTCCAGAGACTAAGTTTTTTATTGTCTATCCTTTTTTTTTCTTCTTCAAGTTATTGCCACATTGTTGCATGCTTATCAATACTGTCCAGCTGATGGAATGGCGGGAAAGATAGGTTTCGGCTTATACCTATTAGTAGTCTCGGTTGTATAAATTGTGTGTAGAACTCCAACATCATTGGCTGACTTACTTAACTGTAGATATACCATGGCGACTATGAGGCAGTTTCCTATCTATGTTCGAACGAAAGGTTTTTGTCAAACTGTGAATTTTGATTCATCGTATTCTTTGAAGTCTGATGCTATTTCATCCTTTCTGGTTTA
This sequence comes from Tachypleus tridentatus, assembly GCF_004210375.1. Lineage (NCBI taxonomy): Eukaryota > Metazoa > Arthropoda > Merostomata > Xiphosura > Limulidae > Tachypleus > Tachypleus tridentatus. The sequence goes on from NC_134825.1 coordinate 120,478,881, forward strand.
GTTATCTCTCCTAAACGGATGTTTATGAGCATGTAAACATCCATAGATCCACGAGGAAATGTACCCACTTTTTCAGTTGTTTAAACACTCTCACCTCAATTACATCTATTATCAATGGTACTAGTTTAACATATTCTCTTCAGAGTTTTAATATATTTCTTATTGAACATGACGTTTTGTGTCAATCTGTTGCATGGTGTCCACACTAGATTTCTACCGCTCTCGTGACAATAGTTTGACTGGCGGCACTTTGAAAGGCATTATGCTGATGTGGCGCTGTCTGATTGGTTGAATGGCAGAGAATCCCACTGTAGTCTCTTTCTATTTAATATAGTAGGAATTGTCCCGTAATGTGTGTATTTTATAATTACTTTATTTACTCTTTATATGATTATTTCCAATGTTTATTGTCCGCACAAACAATATGTACACACATTATCACACACACGCACAAATGTTCATAGGAACATTAATTTTGATTTGCGGATTAAGTTGTCAGTTATTCCAACAATTAATAACCAAATAAAAAAACAACAACAACTTTCTAAAGCTAGGAACTCCAATATGAAGTATTGGAGTAATATAAATCATGAACTGTAAAATTATGGTAACTTTATATTCATGACCCACACCATCAAAACTTATATAGTAATGGATATATCTTTATCTATTAGAATTCAACACAAAGTGGTTTCACTAGAATGAAAGGACACTTAGGTAGAGATTGTCTTGGCCATTAGTGTAACCGATTGTTGGTTATCTTATATACTCGTTGTTCTTTTGCTTTGAATGCTCTTTTTCTTGGGAAACAGCCCTAATATAACAGGATTACGCTGGCCTATAAGCCATCATAAGTGCCAAAAGTATTGGTTACTTTTTCACATTAAATCTGTTGGTACAATGTACTCTGATTGGTTAGATTTTTGAACAGCAGTACAGCACTGAATAAGATATACGTTTTTCATATTCCATCTTCAATCTTCATAGTACAAGAACACTAAACTTCCTCAATATTATATTAACTATTTTTATTCAGTTAACAGTAACTTCAATTTCATTCTTAAAATAAATTTTTAAACATCCAGTGATGTTCACTGTACCTTCAATGTGCTGTCCAAGGTCAATCAACTTAGTTTTCATTGTTCCGTTTCTCGTCAACAAAGGATATATTGTTTAAAACTCATACCGTAATTATATACTGACTTTACTCTGCTTTAAAACAGCTTTTATTTGCGAGGTATCGGGTTTTTTACCTGTGCCTTTATTGGACAACACTATATATATATATATAAAGGCCAGTTAGATGGTTGAAAGCTCGCAAATAAATCTATTTTATCTTAGGGAAAAGTCCGTGTATGATTCTATAAAAAAAATTATATGTGTTTCACAAACACAGAGCTCAGCTTTATTAACCACTTCAGTTAAACCTAAAATAAATACAATGTCGCTAAAAAGTTTTCTGGGTATATAGCCGCAATAATTGAAGGATTCTATTTCAAGAAAGGGCCGAGTGATTAATATTTACAAGAGTAATGGAAATTAGTGGTAGTAACATTAAGTAGTTCCCATTGTACTGTCTTTAGTGCCATTTCAAGAAACCAGTTCCCACAGTACTGTCTTTAGTGCCATTTCAAGAAACCAGTTCCCATAGTGCTGTCTTTAGTGCCATTTCAAGAAACCAGTTCCAATAGTGCTGTCTTTAGTGCCATTTCAAGAAACCAGTTCTCACAGTACTGTCTTTAGTGCCATTTCAAGAAACCAGTTCCCATAGTGCTGTCTTTAGTGCCATTTCAAGAAACCAGTTCCCATAGTACTGTCTTTAGTGCCATTTCAAGAAACCAGTTCCCACAGTACTGTCTCTAGTGCCATTTCAAGAAACCAGTTCCCATAGTGCTGTCTTTAGTGCCATTTCAAGAAACCAGTTCCCATAGTGCTGTCTTTAGTGCCATTTCAAGAAACCAGTTCCCATAGTACTGTCTTTAGTGCCATTTCAAGAAACCAGTTCCCATAGTACTGTCTTCAGTACCATTTCAAGAAACCAGTTCCCATAGTACTGGCTTTAGTGCCATTTCAAGAAACCAGTTCCCATTGTACTGTCTTTAGTGCCATTTCACGAAACCAGTTCCCATAGTACTGTCTTTAGTGCCATTTCAAGAAACCAGTTCCCATAGTACTGTCTTTAGTGCCATTTCAAGAAACCAGTTCCCATTGTACTGTCTTTAGTGCCATTTCAAGAAACCAGTTCCCATAGTGCTGTCTTTAGTGCCATTTCAAGAAACCAGTTCCCATAGTACTGTCTTTAGTGCCATTTCAAGAAACCAGTTCCCATAGTACTGTCTTTAGTGCCATTTCAAGAAACCAGTTCCCATAGTACTGTTGTTAGTGCCATTTCAAGAAACCAGTTCCCATAGTACTGTCTTTAGTGCCATTTCAAGAAACCAGTTCCCACAGTACTGTCTTTAGTGCCATTTTAAGAAACCAGTTCCCATAGTACTGTCTTTAGTGCCATTTCAAGAAACCAGTTCCCACAGTACTGTCTTTAGTGCCATTTCAAGAAACCAGTTCCCATAGTACTGTCTTTAGTGCCATTTCAAGAAACCAGTTCCCACAGTACTGTCTTTAGTGCCATTTCAAGAAACCAGTTCCCATAGTACTGTCTTTAGTGCCATTTCAAGAAACCAGTTCCCATAGTACTGTCTTTAGTGCCATTTCAAGAAACCAGTTCCCATAGTACTGTCGTTAGTGCCATTTCAAGAAACCTGCAAGAGGAACTCATCGTGATATCTCATGCAAAATATTTCACAATTACTTTCTACGATTCCTCCTAAACATATATTGTTCCAAATATTTATTCTTAGTTTAAAATCAACCTGATATTTCTACATATTCATTCGCACACTCAGTTCGTGGGCCACTACTACCTGTGTACTGGTAACTCAGTTACTTGTTAGGAATAGTATAAAAATAAGAGACAGCTCTTAGATTAAAACTGTTGTGAATTATCATATAATAATAACAAAATATTGACCAGATCATAAAACTATTTGAATTCTAAAACATATATATATATATATGTGTGTGTAACCCAAAGAATGAGCAGCTTACGAAACCTGTATTATGGTGTTTCGAAGCAGACGAAATAAAAGCGCCTACTCGTGACACGGTGGAATGTCCGTAGGCTTATACTGCTGGAAACCGGGTTTCAATACCCGTGGTGGGCAGAGCACAGATAGCCCTTTATGTAGTTTTGTGCTTAATAACAGACAAGCAAGCAAAAGACAAAGCTGACACTATTACTTCACATATCATTTCTGATAAAACCGTTTAGCACATGAACTGTTGTAATGCACAGTGACATAATACTGTCTTTTGTTCTGCAGGTTCTGTTAAATCCTTAGATTAGCTTCACACACACATATCTCTTCTTGAATCTACATAGTTTCTTGGTGTGTGTGTTTCTTTTTTCAACAGATAGGTAGTGTTACGATAAACAGAATTCGTATAATGTAACACTTCTTTAATGATGTTTTTTTTCTCTCTTGGTGATCATTGGCAGTAAGGGTTAGTATAAGTTTTTTACGAACCTTCAATACTTTACGAGTCTACAGGGATTCATAACCTTAGCTTTTTCGCTAGGTAAAGACTCTCGCGCACTTGTTCCCCAGAATAATATATTAAGCGCGTTTAGTCTTCAGATAGCCAAGGGAATGCCGCTCTAATAGTTAAAACAAACCGCTGCGTAGTATCATTGGATATCCACAAGAAATGAGGCAGTTAAACAGGAAATTGAATTATTTAAATTGAGCGAAACATGGTTAAACAATAGTTTCAAATTGAGCCGGTAGAATTATTCGTTTGAACAGAATTATCCATTCTTTGATCTAAATCTCATTCAAACACACATGACTATTTCTTGACTTACACGCCAGATGAAGTGTGTTCCCTTTGACCAGAATGTCCAAAATAAAGTCTGTATTGTTTGTTACAGCACAATGTCAGATTAGATAAATTTGTTATCAGATTTTTCAGTCTGTATTCAACTGTCTGTAATCAAGAAATTATGTTTTAATATAATTATTTGATAATATTCTAAACATTTTTATAATGATATACTTACAACATTGGTTCATTTCTTCTTCAAACGTTTATAAGTTTGTTTCAGTTATTTATAGCTTTTTTATAGGTATGTATTTATATATTATTTTTCTTTACTTTTGTGAATACCTTAATACTTTGTAAAATACCTCAGCCGTAAGGCTTAGACAAGTCTATTTGAACTTAACGAAGAGACCTGAGAAGCTCAGTAAATACTATATAATTCCATACGGTAGTTACATCTATTTCTTATATTTTATATACATGATCAAGTTCATTATAATACTAATAATTTTTCAGCCGAATATAAAAAAAAACATGTTATTCCAATTTAAGAAATCCAGGTCTTCATACAAAGAACATGTTATTCCAAATTAAGAAATACGCGTCTTTATATAAAAGAACATGTTATTCCATATTAAGAAATACGGGTCTTTATATAAGAGAACATGTTATTCCAATTTAAGAAAAACGGGTCTTTATATAAGAGAACATGTTATTCCAATTTAAGAAATACGGGTCTTTATATAAGAGAACATGTTATTCCAAATTAAAAAATACGGGTCTTTATATAAGAGAACATGTTATTCCAAATTAAGAAATACGGGTCTTACAATACCACCGTTGCACCGCAAGTGCTTTAAATGCTTGATGTTCTCAGAATTCGATCTAAGTTATGACACCACAGTTTGGTTATTCTAAACTTCGTTTATGGACAGCAGTAAGTTACTCTGAAAGAGTTAATACGCTTTGCTACAAATATGTAAAACATAAAAAGAAGAAGAATTAGTTTATTTGAATTTCGCGCAAAAACACACGAGAGCTATCTGCACTAGCCGTCCTTAATATAGCAGTGTAAGACTAGATTGAAGGCACCTAGACATCACCACCCACCGCCAACGCTTTGGCTACTCTTTTACCAACGATTAGTGGGATGATTGACTGTCACATTACACTTTAAGTATGTCTTTACTAATTGTCTATTTTGTATATTCGCTTCTAAAAATACATGTGTAAGATGTTGTTACGTAAACGATTGTGCTATTTGTGACAATGAATCTCACTTTCAATGTATAAGAAAGTAAGAAGCGAACTATTATTGTTAATTACCTGTAAATATTTTGTAGACTGCTAAAAGTCCATAATTCTGTGACATTTGTTTGCATTCTTCACAAAGAACAGCTAAGATATGATGTTCTAGTGAAATAAAAGGTGTTAAAACCTTTAAAGGCGAAAACTGCTCAAAAATCAAATAAATGTCATGTGTTGTTCATATACATCACATCGTTTCCATGAGGCACTCTTCATCAGGTAATCGCACGTTTGATTCTTTGTTTGTTTGTTGAACTACTCCGGGGATTATCTGGGCTAGACATCCCTAATTTTGAAGTGATCGACAATAGGAAACATTATCCACCACCAGTTCCTTGAGGGAACATTATCCACTACCAGTTCCTTGAGGGAACATTATCCACCACCAGTTCCTTGTTTAGTCTAATCCGTTAGTAAGATTTGGCTATCACTCTTAGATTTGGTTTGTTTTGAATTTCGCACAAAGCTACTCGAGAGCTATCTGTGCTAACCGTCCCTAATTTACAGTGTAAGACTAGAGGGAAGACAGCTAGTCATCACCACCCACCACCAACTCTCGGGCTACTCTTTTACCAACGAATAGTGAGATTGACTATAACATTAAAATGCCCCCACGACTGAAAGCTACTTAACAACATAATTACAATTTGGTTTATTTGCCAAAGTAGAAATAAACTTTCTTTTTTAAATATTAAGTTTGTTCGTTTATCAATTTCACGCAAAGCTACACGAGGACTATCTGTGGTAGCCGTTCCTAACTTAGCAGTGTAAGACTAGAGGGAAGGCAGCTAATCATCACCACCCACCGCAAACTCTTGGGCTACTCTTTCACCAACGAATAGTGGGATTGACCGTCACATTATAACGCCCCCACGGCTGGGAGGGCTAGCATGTTTGGCGCAACGGGGATGCGAACCCGAGACCATCAGATTACGAGTCGCACGCCTTAACACGCTTGGCCATGCCGGGCCCTCTGGAAAAGTGACTTTAGTACTTAAATGAATATTCAATGAAATAATGCAATTTCTATTTGTTACATAAACAGGTACGTAATGGTTTAGACCGTTTTAGAAGTTTTAAGTTTGCTCAGTTAGCGCCCTGAAGTAGTTATTGTTAGTTTCCAGATATTTTAAAGGTGGTTTAAAACAGGTGACCTTTTTTTCATGGTCACCATTTTGTGTCTTCACGATTCCTACTATTAAGTTCTTCTGACTTAATGGTATAACGTTTTGTTTCTCGCTTAGTGTTTGGAATTATACATGAACGTTCTGTTTTATACGGATACGATACACTTTGGTTTTAGTGTGACTTTCAGTTGAAGTTAGAAGAAACAGGTTTAAGTTGTTTTGAAATCTTCCAGATGTAAAGAATAACAACATTACGCGGCCCGGCATAGCCAGACGGTTAAGGCACTCTACTCATAGTATGAGGATCATGGGTTCGAATCCCCATCATTTCGGACGTGGTCGCCCTCTTAGGCGTGTGGGCGCTATTATGTGACGATCAATCCCACTATTCGTTGGTAAGAGTTGGCGGATGGTGGTGATGACTGGCTGCCTTCCCTCTAGTTTTACACTCTTGAATTAGGAACAACTAGCGCAGACAGCCTTCGCATAGCTTTGCGCGAAATTCGAAACAAACCAAACCATACTACATTATGTTTCTTATAATATTACTTACCCGTCCACAAAGGTCATGTCCCTGAATAAGGACGCTTCGTGAATGACGACGTTGTGGATAAATTACACCATGCGTACTCAGCAACTTGTTTGCAAATTTCTCGCGTATTAGCAGTTGTCTTTCTCACTTTTTAACATGACTGAAAGAATTTATAACGATTTGTACCCAGTTTCGAATACTAATGACCATAACCGAAACGCAATATAACGTTTGACGATAGCAAGCAAATTCGATTCCAGCATTCACTGTAACTGTTCTTCTGTGTAACGTTCTTTCTGAATGTTTATTACTTAGTTGAAAAGTATTACGATAGTATTACGATAGTATCACGATAGTATTACTTTCCAGGTTGGCATCTCTTTTCAATTCTTCCCAGAGCTACAAGAGGACGATCTGTACCAGCCGTCAGTAATTTAGTGGCTGAAAGCAGAGGAATGACAGGTAGTCATCGCCAACCAACTCTTGGGCTACTTTCAGTAATGAAGAGGGCCCGTCACGGCCAAGCGTGTTAAGGCGTTCGACTCGTAATCCGATCGTCGCGGGTTCGAATTCCAGTCGCACCAAACATGCTCGCCTTTTCAGCCGTAGGGGCGTTATAATGTAACGATCAATCCCACTATTCGTTGGTAAAAGAGTAGTCCAAGAGTTGGCGGTGGGTGGTGATGAGTAGTTGCCTTCCCTCTATTCTTACACTGCCAAATTAGGGACGGCTAGCGCAGATAGCCCTCGAGTAGCTTTGCGCGAAATTTAAAACAAACAAACAAACAAGTAACGAAGAGTAGAACTGATCGTAATATTGTAACGCCCCCATCGCTGAAAGAGAAGCATATATGGTGGGACGTAAATTCAAACCCACTACTCTCGGAATCCAGCATCCTAACAATCGGGACCAGTTTGAATCTAAAAGTTAGAGAATTTGATACATTATGTCTTTTTGTCCTTTTGTTTCCTACCAACAACTAACTTTTTTTATAAAAAATAAAACTTGATGGGAGTAAAGGTTTATGTATATCTGGACAGCTGGTATAAGTATTAACAGTTACTAAAAAAGCAGAGAAGAACGTTTCGACCTTTTTAGGTCATCTTCAGGTGCCAGCCAGTGGCTCAGCGATATGTCTGCGGACTTCCAACGCTAAAAAGAAACCGGGTTTCGATACCCGTGATGAGCGAATCTCAGATAGCCCATTGTGTAGCTTTGTGCTTAATTCAACAACAACAACATCTTCAGGTTAACAATAAGTTGTCACGAAAGTGAAGGTTTCTTGCGCTAATTTTGTTTATTTATAAACACGTGCATTACAGACAAACATCGTGTCAGAGTGCACATTTTGTTTCCTAATTCGTCGATCCAATTAAGAACTTATTTTAAAAAAACGTAGCGTCTCTGAACAACAAACCTTTAGTTCTGTATCAAACGGGTTACGTGGACTGAACAACGGTCCTATTCTATAAATACCTGTGATTCAAAATTTGTAATGAACAGCTTAAGCATGACGTGGATGAAGGTGTCGTCCAACCTTACCCTTATTGCTAATATATTATACTTATTGCCCCGTACGTGCGCTCAAATTTCCTTGAAAAACATGATTTAACATTTGATATGAATTTTAACAATTGAATATTAGTGTTCGGCCTTTCTCGGAAATGTTATAATTTGGGTCTTTAAATTATATTAATTGAATTGACTTTAAATAATAACCGTCTTCCGGTTTTAATTACATTAGCATAGATTGTATTGATAATACAATAATAGAGTATTACAATGATGTGAGACTTCCGCAAATCAGAATTATCGACTTGTGAAAGTAACTCGTTCTGTTCGAAATACTTCAAAATGTTGACTTTACTGATTGTCTATATAAATGCTCTAATTTCCATGAAATATAGAGCTCGAAGTTCCTTGTGAAACGTAGATCTTTCCATGGAGCCAACGAATTTGAATAATTATTAATATAACAAACAAATAAATCTAGAAGCGTATCTAAAAGTCTAGAAATACTGTTTCCATGTACGATACAGCAGAAGTTGTAGTCTTCATTTGCTGTTTTTAATTTGTGGTTAATAATAAAACGGTCTTAAAAACTTGGAATCAAATACCCCAATAAACATAATAACTTGTGTTTGATTATACTATAGCCTATATACTAGATTAGACTAACAGAGTGTTTGTAAACCTATGAACGTAGTCCAAACGACTGGTTAACTACCCAGAAATTCCTCCGAGAAAAAATTATATAACTTTTGTTTTTATTTTAGTAAGCGGTCGATTTGGTCAACTAACTAGGCGCTATTACGTATGGCATTACTTCCCATGTTTTCACATTGGTATACAAATATAACTGGATTTCATTCGCAAATGGTGGTAGCAGAGAACGTGGGTAAACAAAGTACTTGAAACAAAATATTAAATATTTGTATCAAATTTTGTTTAATTTTCTCAAGTCATTTTTAAGACAGTTATTTGGTTGACAGTCGTTATAAATCGGTCAGTAGTTTAACAGTTGAGAACAGAACTATTCATGAATTAATATTTGTAACACTTTAAAACGGGAACAAAAAATTAACGATGTGGGGGAATACAGTCAAAATATCTAACTGTTAAAACATTCTCGTGTGTCAACAGTCAAAATATCTAACTGTTAAAACATTCCCACATGTCAACAGTAAAAATATTTAACTATTAAAACATTCTCGTATGTCAACAGTGAAAATATCTAACTGTTAAAACATTCTCGTATGTCAACAGTCACAATATCTAACTGTTAAAGCATTCTCGTATGTCAACAGTAAAAATATATAACTGTTAAAACATTCTCGTATGTCAACAGTCACAATATCTAACTGTTAAAACATTCTCGTATGTCAACAGTCAAAATATCTAACTGTTAAAGCATTCTCGTATGTCAACAGTAAAAATATCTAACTGTTAAAACATTCTCGTACGTCAACAGTAAAAATATCTAACTGTTAAAACATTCTCGTATGTCAACAGTCAGATTATCTAACTGTTAAAACATTCTCGTATGTCAACAGTCAGAATATCTAACTGTTAAAACATTCTCGTACGTCAACAGTCAAAATATCTAACTGTCAAAACATTCTCGTACGTCAACAATCAGAATATCTAACTGTTAAAACATTCTCATGTGTCAACAGTCAAAATATCTAACTGTTAAAACATTCTCGTATGTCAACAGTCAGAATATCTAACTGTTAAAACATTCTCGTATGTCAACAGTCAAAATATCTAACTGTTAAAACATTCTCGTATGTCAACAGTCAAAATATCTAACTGTTGAAACATTCTCACATGTCAACAGTAAAAATATTTAACTGTTAAAACATTCTCGTATGTCAACAGTCAAAATATCTAACTGTTAAAACATTCTCGTATGTCAACAGTAAAAATATCTAACTGTTAAAACATTCTCGTATGTCAACAGTGAAAATATCTAACTGTTAAAACATTCTCGTATGTCAACAGTCACAGTATCTAACTGTTAAAACATTCTCGTATGTCAACAGTAAAAATATCTAACTGTTAAAGCATTCTCGTATGTCAACAGTAAAAATATATAACTGTTAAAGCATTCTCGTATGTCAACAGTCAAAATATATAACTGTTAAAACATTCTCGTATGTCAACAGTCAAAATATCTAACTGTTAAAACATTCTCGTATGTCAACAGTCAGAATATCTAACTGTTAAAACATTCTCGTATGTCAACAGTCAGAATATCTAACTGTTAAAACATTCTCGTATGTCAACAGTCAGAATATCTAACTGTTAAAATACTTTTTGTGCAGCAACTGTCAAAATAAATGACTATTAAACGTATTTAACAGTCGGAATAGTCAACTGTTAAATATATTTCGTGTTGCAATAGATATAATGGCCAAATTCGAAAGATATATTTCATGTAGCAGCAACAACAATTATCAGAACAATAAATTATTAAGTGTGTATGTGTGTATTTTTATAGCAAAGCCACATCGAGCTATCTGCTGAGCCCACCGAGGGGAATCGAACCCCTGATTTTGCGTTGTAAATCCGAAGACATACCGCTGTACTAGCGGAGGGCAATAAATTATTAAACAGTTGTCTTTTAAACAGAACAACTGGCTTAAACATTTATCGTCTAATGATAATCAATACAATTGTAGGTTTAGCTGTTATTAAATTCAACAGGTGTTTCTGCCTGAACAGATCTGCCCTATTTCGATACAGTAACATATAACTACTTAATGCCAGCACGTCGCAAACCACTTATCGACTAACAAAAGTGTACTGTAAATGACAGATCAGGGACACTTAAATTTCTCCATTTTCTATTAACCTTATGTAAACGATAAGAACATTCGCTGTGATTGTTATACAGCAGATCTGTTTGTGCTAATAACGATACGTATTTGGTCAATTAAATGTGTATTAGTTTGATGAATACTTGAACGAATTGAAAAATGTCCTATTTTTTGTGTTTCTCAATAAGAATTATTTGTTATTTTGAATTTCGCGCAAAGCTACACGAGGCCTATCTGTGCTAGTCGTCCCTAATTTAGCAGTGTAAGACTAGAGGGAAGGCAGCTAGTCATCACCACCCACCGCAAACTATTGGGCTGCTCTTTTACCAACGAATACTGGGAGTGACCGTCACATAATAATGCCCCCACGGCTAAAAGGGCAAAATATTTGGTGCGACGGGGATTCGAACCCGCGACCCTCGGATTACAAGTCGAATGCCTTAACCCACTTGGCCATCGCGTGTCTTTTCAATAAGAAACTGTGGACTATACTCGCGTTATGCAGTTCTAACTAGAAAACCTATTTTTGAAGAATTGTTTGTTTGTTTGTTTTGGAATTTCGCACAAAGCTACACGAAAGCTATCTGCGCTAGCCGTCCCTAATTTAGCAGTGTAAGACTAGAGGGAAGGCAGCTAGTCATCACCACCCACCGCCAACTCTTGGACTACTCCTTTACCAACGAATAGTGGAAGTGACCGTCACATTATAACGCCCCCACGGCTGAAAGGGCGAGCATGTTTGGCGCGACCGGAATGCGAACCCGCGACCCTCAGATTACGAGTCGCACGCCTTAACACGCTTGGCCATGCCGGGCCCTTTTTTTTTTTAGAAGAATACATAAAATAGCGACATTTATAAAAAGTAACGAATCTTCATACATTGTTTTCTTCTATATTTTTGGAACTCTATACCGGAGAAAAATTATTTTTTTTTTACCTTATCAAATTTCGGAATTACACGACATTAGGAAAATCAAAGACAAGGTCTGGTTGAACAAAATGCTATATAAAATTAAAAATGCAGTTTCACTCGTATCATTAAGCCTCGTGTATGACGAAAACTCACTTGTTAGATTTATTTTGATAAAAGTAACTGATACTTTTTATCAAAACAAGCTACCCATTTATATTAAAACTACAATTGACCTTTGGACTAACTTCGGGTAATCCAATATACCTTTCTTACTCGTAAATATTACAATGCATTTTTTTCATCAGTTGGGTACCTACCCTCTCTGCTAACAGTACTTTCGGGCATAAATCCAATAACATCTCACGATGACAAGCCCGTTGAGAAAATTTAACTTAATCCTAAGTTAATGTGTTAACAGTCCAAAAAACATCTAATAAAAATAAATAAATTAAAAAAATTATAATCTCCATTGTTAATAAAAGTAACAACAAACAAAACACACACTTAATGTTTTAGTTTAATTATTAAACCCTACTTCAAAACTCTAGTGAATAATTAGTTAACTGAAACAAACAAACAACGTCTCCTAAAAAAGAAGGTTCTACAACCAGAGGTTCGTTGTGATGATAAAACAAAAAATCGATAACTTAGATAAAAGGTAAAGAGCTGGAATTATAATTTGAACTGCTACTATTGAGTTAGCTTTTATGGTGGAGTGGAGAATATGTTCGGTTTAACACATGCTCTGTTAGAATTTTATGTTGTCGAGACGTCGTGCGTTGGCGGAAACTATTGACGATCCATTTGTGATTCTGCAATCAGATTAAACTGTCAGCATTATTCAGTGGTATCCGCTAACCTGTGTCATTCTCGTCTATAAGATCTCTACTGTTTGATATAAAGTGTAGGCGTTCTTGTTACAAAATACAGAAAATCATTAAATCACTAAATTGGTTATCAAAATATCCAAAGAAGCCCGAATTTAATTTATCTTTCTTAGTGAACTACAAGCTTGTGTAAGCGATACTTTGTTAGTAACGTTACAACAGTACACCCTTTGTTACTCCATTCAAACTACAATTACGGAAGTCAAAAGGACACTTAAATCACACACATTAAATGATTTCTACTCAAAGATCGAGAAACGATTTTAAAAAATGTTGCACGAAATAATTACGTTACTTTTTCGCTCGCAAAATATTTTGGGTAATTTTTTTTTCAGAAAGTCAGCTCCATCAAATATGGCCCAAAACGTCCAGGTGGTTAATCTGAGGGTTGTGGGTTCGAATCCCCGTCGCACCAAACATGCTCGCCTTTTCAGCCGTGTGAAGCGTTATAAAGTGATGGTCAATCCCACTACTCGTTGGCAAAAGAGTCGGCGGTGGGTGGTGATGACTAGCTGCCTTTCTTCTAGTCTTACACTGCTAAATTAGCTATGGCTAGTGCAGATAGCCCTCGAGTAGCTTTGCGCGAAATTCAAAAAAACAAACAAGTTTCCAAAAGCTAAAGGGTTTAATCGCATGAGGCCCGGCATGGCCAGGTAATTAAGACACTCGACTCGTCATCTTAGGGTCGCGGGTTCGAATCCCCGTCATACCGAACATGCTCGTTCTTAAAACCGTGGGAGCGCTAAAGGGTTTAATCGCATGAGGCCCGGCATGGCCAGGTGGGTTAAGGCGTGTGACTCGTAATCCGAGGTTCGCATCCCCGTCGCGCCAAACATGCTCTCCCATTTAGCGGTATGGGCGTTTTAATGTTACGGTCAATCCCATTATTCGTAGATAAAAGAGTAGCCCAGAGTTGGCGGTGGGTGGTAATGACTAGCTAGCTGTCTTCCCCTAGTCTTACACTGCTAAATTAGGGACGGCTAGCGCAGATAGCCCTCCTGTAGCTTTGAGCGAAACTCAAAACATATCGGTTAATCGTATGAAGGCACGTAATTAATTTACACAAATACGTGTACGCCGCATTTTACTGACGAATATTTCGACTTTATTTTTTACAATAAGTTATATTCTGTAAGTGTACTATGTGTCCTGTAACTGTAAACATACGTTGCGCTTTGAATAGTTGAAAGGATGTCAGTGTATACTGTGTATTTAACAATAATAAATTAGAGACGTAAGTTTAAAGAGGATTTAGTAACTGTTCCAACTGTGCAAGTAATTATACTAAATGTCGTAAAAACTAGCTTAAGAAACATTAAGTAATGTGTGTTTGTTTTTGAATTTCGCACAAAGCTACTCGAGGACTATCAGCGCTAGCCGTCCCTCTAAGACTAGAGGGAAGGCAGCTAGTCATCACAACCCATCGCCGACTCTTGGGCTACTCTTTTGCCAACAAATAGGGGGAGTAACCGTTACTTTATAACGCCTAACACGGTTGAAAAGGCGAGCGTGTTTGGTGCGACGGGGATTCGAACCCGCGACCCTCGGATTACGAGTCGAACGCTTTAGCCCATCTAGACATGGCGGGCCTCTTAACGTTGTAAATCCGAAAACTTACTATTGTCCCGCAGGGAAAGAGTATGAAATTTTTAACTTCTACACTTCAAAACAGGATATCTGTGGACGTTTCTCCCTCTCAATGTATTTTAATCCGTGTAAAATTTCAGCTTACTGAGCGTTTGACTAAGAATTCCATTTCTGAATACTTTACATAATAGTTAAATATTTATATAAAGCATGCGTAAGAATCGACACTCAACGTTTATTTTTTTCTCTCCTAAAATAAGGAGAACATTACGTACATTAATTTCTATTTGTTTTTAAATTAAAACACAGCGAGCTATTATGCTTTCGAAATGTTGTTCAAACGAACGACAAGAAAAATAATCTTTACCTCTGTCGCCATTGTCTAACAGTTTAATGTTTAGTCTTAAGTTAAACGTACAGGTTGAACGTGACATTGACACTCTATATGTCTATATGAAAAATCGGATATTATTCATAACCTTTGAAATTTAAATTCTGAACCCCCTTCCCCAAGAAAACCGAAAGATGAATTGATCCACGTTAACGGGCGTGTCTTCCTCGACGGTTGTCCTGGGCAGCTTTCAAGAGCTGCATGTTACACCTGATGCACGAGCACACACGGTGTAGCGTTTGAACCAATCATGTCGAAGCATCGAAGGGCGAGGTTAGACTATTAATCAGACCTAACCAGAATTTCCGTAGTGATGTATATATTATGCAGCATAATACACTGATCCACTTTCTCTCACATAACTTCCATTTCAAAACAGTAAAAATATATGATAAAATGCATTACCTATTTCATGTTTACATTAGACATGTATTACCAAACGTATATGATAAAATGCATTACCTATTTAATGTTTACATTAGACATGTATTACCAAACGACCTTAGCCTGATTAAAACTCTAATCGTCGTAAACATTCTCCAAGTCTGTGAAAATATTAAATAAATCTTCTTTTAAATCTAAACGAACTCTCAAGTTAATGAATTTGTTAGTTTCATTTTATTCGGTATTCAACATGTATACATGTTTCGCTCATAACGTTTTCCAATCAGGTACAGTTTTGTCTGGAAGCCGAAGTAATACATTACTGTCGCATTCAATCAATAGCTACTCGGTTTTCTTGTTTGTACTGTTAAAGTCCGCGCTCATTAGATTTTTCTAACGTAAGGATCTAATTTCCAATTGACGTCATCAAATCCTTGCTACGCAACGATGACGTTTGTCTTCGTTGTGATCGTCGTGCCATCCACGCAATATCTTGCGCGCGTTGAGTGTTTTGCAGAGGCTGACAGTGGACGATCAATGTATCGATCCATCAAGAAATATCGACAGTAACCACAAACTGACATTTTCATTAGGCTTAGAATTATTTTTCTAACATTTGTCTACAATGTACAGAAATATATTACTGTACAACGATAGTTACAATTCTCTTAAAGATTAGGCCTAAGCAACATAGCGTTGACTTTTCCTACTTTCCTTTTTAAGAAGTATATTTAAATTATTTGTCTTTTTCCGAGAGACGTTAACTTCTGTAATATTACATATGGAAACAAAATGTTATTAAATTCAAAAAGTTGATTTTTTTATCGTAACTTAATTTGAAAAAAAAATTAAAATAACAAAAAAGTTACGGAAGATAACGGTAGTAAGGTTGACTTTTGTTAGAATTTCTATGGCGGTACGACATATTTTGTTTTTGCCTTAAATGTATAGAGGACGTGTTCAAACACATTTTACGTCTCTATTATTACACTTTTCATACACGTTCAAAACTAAGCCTCATGTATTGAAAGAGAGAACTGTTAAAACAAGTCGGTTTTATTTGAAAACTAGATTTACGGAACCTTAAATATAGATGTTTTAATACTTTTTATATTTCAATTAAAGCTCACTGTATGTAATAAAAAATAAATATAAAAAGAGAGACTGACCACTAACAGCATGTTATAAAGTGCTTATTGAAGGTATTACTTATTTTACAAGCTGAAGAACGTAGATTATGTTCAACTAATCAAATCATTAATAATATATATGTAAAGACTTAGTCTATTTTCTTATCAAAACATAATCCTCACCTTGAAATGCTCTGTTCAAGTATTTTTTCTCTTTCTCACTTTTTTCCCAATCAGCGCCAGGTTGGTCAGTGACCGGTGGCTGTGAATTGGTAGTCTCCATTGGTTTCCGGGTTCTCTCAGTTGTCAGCACTTTATCACTTCGTTAAAAAAAAATAAAAAAATTTGCATGATAAATAATAACTGTTTTTTTTCACTATGATTTGAAATATCTTAAGTTAATAGGCCATTAATAGTTCATAAGTCTTTACAAATATATTAATACTACGTATGTATGTAACAATATTGTGAACTTGCTCATTTGTAGCTAATTTCTACACTTAATCATTCACTTAGAATAACAAAGAAAGACCTCAAAGGAAATCCCAGTTTATTGTAAGACACGCATTTCCTGGGTCACGTCCACTACTGACATTGTTATACGTCCTAGATCTACCTACATTTATGTATTTATTGTAATTCGCTAACAACCACTTAAAAGGGGAATCTCCTCTCCATTTCAAGGAAACTAAAAGAGCTGATAAGTTTTCGACTTGAGGGATTAATGTTGAGTGGTGAGTAAATTACACTGAACACCTAAACCAATCTTTAACCCTTGTTGCTCCGCTGATGGTTTAATTCGAAGGTCTTCTAATTTAAGAAGTACATTCCAAGGTCGAATTTGAAATCTTTCTGATATAAGAAGTGAATTTTGAGCTGCAGTGCAAACAAGGGGAACCACACGCAATTCAAATTTATCTAAGATATAAAAATGCACAGAAGATAACATGTTCGGGTATGGACATGGAAGGATAACACACTTCTTGTATAGTCAACATTTACAGACACTTTATAGTTTTATATGAAAAGATTACACGAGGGATGCGTTTCACAAAGGAAATCCCGTTGCACTGTATATGATAAAAAATAAATAATAATAAAAAGAGAGAGTGACCACTAGCTCACATTTTATTTCAAGCCAATATTTTCAACCAACCATACTTATGCTACTTATTAAAACGTATGTATTAGGCCTAGTTAGTTTTCTGAAACTTTAGTATTCATTTACGCCAAAGATGTAAGATAATAAAAATATTTTAGGTATCTAAAACAACCAACCAAATAAGATATTTGTAGGTAAAAATAATAAAACTGACTGGGTATTCATTCGTTTGAACAAGGACTACGTGTAACAATAAAACACGAGCTGCTCTATATTTAAATAACTAGATAATAGGTTTTTCACAATCTTCTGAGTAAACGTACACTGGCATGACAGAAGCCTCCCAGTGGCTCAGCGGTATGTCTGCGGACTTGTAACGCTAAAACCCGGGTTTTGATACCCGTGGTGGGCAGAGCACAGATAGCCTATTGTGCAGCTTTGTGCTTGATTAAAAAAAATCATCAACAACAGCATGACGGAGAAAAACAAATCTCTGGGTGAAGATCAGAAAAATACACGTGAAATTTACAGTGCTACGTATTGCGCAGTAGGTAAATAAATGAGCGACTAATCGTGTACAAACCATAGAACAATCAGTCTAATGATCTGTAACCAAACAAACGTGACCATACTAATTGACTAATTTATATGCAAAAACGGCTCGTTTGGGTTGAGAAAATATTTTACATAGAAGAGCGAACAACGTTTCGACCTTCTTCTATGTAAAATATTTTCTCAACCCAAACGAACCGTTTTTGCATATAAATTTCTCAACAAGTGGGTTTCTCGACATCACTAATTGACTAATTGACCATACGTGACTAATTGACCATACAAAGTCGCCCAACTTTCACCATACCTCTTGGAAGAGAAACACCAGTCGCACCTACCTGTATGCAATTCCACTCTTGAAGTGGATACAGAATATTGAGCTGTCTGCCATTTAGCCTTACTTTTATTCATTCCTGTTATATATCAATGAAACGTTTCACTCTTCCTATACATGGAGCCGTTGGTACCTGTACACAAACATCTGACCATCGAACGTAAAGCTACTAGACTTCCGCGCCCAGATAGATTAAAAAAACAAAACAGAACTGTTTGTTGTCGTCTCAGCTGATCGTAACGCCGTGTCTGTCACCGCCCTGACGTTTAGTTGAAACAAGATATGTGCATCATACCATGCACTGCTCTCCTGCTCTGTTTTACGATGCATTTAACTTTACGTATATTCTGAAGTGGTAAATATTCAAGTTTCGTTATTTTACTTCGAATTACTGAGGATAGACCGCTTATTTCTTTGAATTAGTCTTTGTAAGCAAATTATAATGTTACACACATAGAACCAAAATATCGTAAGTCAATTTATATATGTAATTGGATTTGAAACTGCATACCATTGATTCTATTAATTACGTACATTGTAAAACATCTTTTCTTTCCATTCTATAAGTTTGCCGTAAATTAATTGAACATGCTGTCGATAGATGGCAATAGTGTGTGTAATATAACTTTTTATTATTATTATTATTTTCAAAGCTATTATCTTTATTCCACGTGCTACGTTGTTTTGTTTTGTTTTTCAAATATTTAGCCGAGATGTTTCTTCTCGATTTTAAAGTTTATAAATTTCGCTAGTTCGCGTATACTAATCTTTTTTTTTTTCATATTCATAAATCACGTTAGAGAACAATGGCCTTCATTTCGCGCTCAAAGGTTAGAGTCATGTGATTGAAGCAGCCTGAACAACGCACGCTGTTTACCTCAACCAGCCATATTTAATTGTAGTAAAGCCATATTAACCTGTATGTCCGTATAATATTCACTGATTATTTACACAAGTTATCTTTCGGTTCTAAGGAAAACACATTTGCTCTAGTTACGTATGTTAAGACTAATGGTAACCTCTGCCAAGTTTAAACCAATATTAAAAGGACTATTCTGATGAAAATATATATCATAAAATTTTAAATAAAAAATTTTAAAATTAAGGATAAAACTTAAGTTCGTAGACTATGCTTAATATAGTGATAACGAGCAGAGAGGGGTGAATGGCGCCGAAAGTCGTGTTTATTTAAGGTGGTTGCTCTTTCCGGCCGTTAGGGGGTAGGGTAATTAGTGTTTTCTGTTAGCTTGCTTGTTTCATTATTCTGCTTTGTAATTCGAGAACGGGAACAAAGATTTGTCAAACTTGACAGATGGATTCCCTGTAACACATGTTTAGAACTTAACAGTAAATGTGTTCAGTACCGCTTGAGTTAATTAATCGCAACTTTGCATGAACAAACGAAGAACCTCTGGGAAACCGAGATGAATAGTAAATCACGTACTTTGATGTTAAACAATCGGTTACACAATGGGCTATTTGGGATCTGCCTATCACGGGTATTAAAACCCGGTTTCTAGCGTTGTAACTCCGCAGACGTGCTGCGGTGGCACTTGGGAACAAATCACGTATTGAAGTTAATGTCGAAAATATCACCTTTGCTGGATTTGATAGGTCACATACTCTTGTTAAAGTCGGAAATCTGTCCTCTGCTGGACTTGGTAAGTTACTTACTGAAGTTAACAAGTTGATTCTACCATATTTTCTACAAAATTATTCTTCCATGAGAATATCAACTATCATAAGTTATTATAGGTAAGCATGGTTAAACACAACTGTCATAAGTTATTATAGGTAAGCATGGTTAAACACAACTATCATAACTCATTATAGGTAAGCATGGTTAAACACAACTATTATAAGTTATTATAGGTAAGCATGGTTAAACACAACTGTCATAAGTTATTATAGGTAAGCATGGTTAAACACAACTGTCATAAGTTATGATAGGTAAGCATGGTTAAACACAACTGTCATAAGTTATTATAGGTAAGCATGGTTAAACACAACTATTATAAGTTATTATAGGTAAGCATGGTTAAACACGACTATCATAAGTTATTATAGGTAAGCATGGTTAAACACAACTGTCATAAGTTATTATAGGTAAGCATGGCTAAACACAACTATCATAAGTTATTATAGGTAAGCATGGTTAACTTCTTGATTTATATTTTAAAGATATTTAGTGTATCTACTCTACTAAAAGATTAACAATGAGGCATGCTGGGTGGTCGAAACAACTATCGTTTTTCATTTAAAATGTGTGTCTGTATGTGGAACATAACTTAGTTTTCGGACTTTCTTTTTTAGCAGTTCTCAGTTCTATCTATCACATTGTTCATTTATGTTAAATAAATTTTATCAGAAGTTTGATTTATTACTTGAGACTTTAATTCCGTCACAAATAACATACGTATTCAACTCTATTTTTAAAGATAATTCTAATAGAACAAAGATTGAGGTATTATTGAAGGTTGTTTTATCGCAGAGCTTACACAATAAGCTACTTACGTTTTATCCACTGCGAAGAATCAAATTTCGGGTTTTATGCATTTATGAAAGTAAGTTACCATTGACCTAAGGGGGTGGTGGAAAGATGGTCTTGAAGAGATATATTACGTATTGTTTACATACTATTTACGTTAGCAAAGAAAATTGTATCGTAAAGGAAAATGCGTGAAATGGCTTATTTTACCGAAGATTATATAATAACTGACACCAAGCCCCCCCATCCGAACAAAATAATTAAACTGGGATGATCCATGAGCTAACTGGTGACGTTTTTAAGTGGTTCATTCCTGGTTAGATCGGTTATCATGTGCTACTTTACATTTTGTACACATCATTGTATGTATGTACAAATAATGTTTAAAACTAACTTGAACAGCTACCCCACCTTCCCAGCAGTAGCAGAGCAATGTGTCTGTGGACTTACAACGCTAGAAAACGAACTTCGATACCCGTGATGGACAAAGTACTAATAGTTCATGTAGCTTTGTGCTTAAAAACAAACAAACAGTTCTGCGTTTCCTTAATCTGAGGGTTTGATGCTTTGGGAATTATTCCCATACTTACGATGCCATAAGAATTGTAAATTATTAATATTATATGTACCGTGCCACATCTCTTACACATACTACTTTGACATTGTTATCATGTCATGAAAATGTCTTAAAAAGGAAATTCTCAGAGTCTTCCAATGTGAAAAGGTGTATATAAATATTCCAGCTTTCGTCTATGTATGTGCGTACAGTGAATAATTGTAAGTCAGAGCAATGTTCGCGTTCTACCACGTTTCACACACAAGCTGGTGATACTAAGAATATACGACAAACTGAAAGAAATCAAAGTCTCCCACTATTGCGTTTAACAAGATCACGAGAGAAGCAGTGTCAATGCTAAATCGTTAGTTGTATATCAAGTTGCGTGAGACAAACCAATTCATATTACGGTAAGACCAACCACTGTACGATTGAACTTTTAAAAACAGACGTCCATCTGTGCATTTATTACACAATGAAAGCTGGC
Source organism: Tachypleus tridentatus (assembly GCF_004210375.1). Lineage (NCBI taxonomy): Eukaryota > Metazoa > Arthropoda > Merostomata > Xiphosura > Limulidae > Tachypleus > Tachypleus tridentatus. The sequence goes on from NC_134825.1 coordinate 120,500,861, forward strand.
GATCATTTGAATTCTGTGATACTTTTCTTCGAACTGTACGAAAAACACATGTGGAAGGAAAAAGAATTACTTTCATCACTTCTATTTAACAGAGTACAAAAATAACGGAAAGAAAAACTAGGGTAAATCTTCAAATCTATCGATCAAGATACATGTTACTGTCTTGCGGCAAAAAAAAAAAAAAAACACGTGAAAAACGCATACACACACAGGTATGGTGGCTTAGCGATTTTCTACCTTATCGAAGTGTTGTCATCCAAAGTTTCTCATACACACACAGGTATGGTGGCTTAGCGATTTTCTACCTTATCGAAGTGTTGTCATCCAAAGTTTCTCATATTTTTAGTGGATTTGCTCTACTGGATTCTTACTTCACAAACTAAATTTCAAGGCAATCTATTACGAAATACCTGAAATATAAATATCTACAGTATTGAGTTTCTATATTTTTTTTCTTAGCACCAAAATCACGGAAACTTTATTTAATGGAAAAATATATTCAGTTGTTCTTTTTATTAATTTGTTACACTGATAGATCTTTGTGACTTAGTTACACGGTTAAGACTTCTAATTAGGACAAAAATGCAAAACTAATTGGTAAAAACGTTCAATTTTGACTGAAATTTTGCGCACTCTTACACAGAATGTCAGGTGAATTATTGATCTAACATTTTTACTACAGTTTAACTTAGAGTAAAAATGGACTAGTTTTATATTTTCATTAGGATTAAAGTTGGATGAGTCAGATCAGCCAAACTAAGGTGAAAGGACGTGTATACAGGTATTGTTTAGACAAAGCAAACTAGATTAACAGTTTCTGGGTCAAGTTTTCAAAATAATAATACAAGTTGACGGTTGTTATTCATTATTCACTATCTTTACAGAATAAATTTACTAAGTTTTATGAAATTATATTAACTAAAGAGCTTAGCGTCATATAATACTAGTTTAAGCAATTAGCAGAAATAATGACGCTTGATACGGTTGTACCAATTGCATGGTGGTGATGACAGGAAACTGTAAATATTAATTCCATGGCGTTACTAAAAAGGAAGCTGTTAACACTGTTTAAGAGAATAAAAACTACCATCATATATTTTAAAGAATCTAGTTACTCCTGTAAAGTACAGATCTGTTCCAAATAATAGGGTTGCGATCCTAAAGTTAATGTTGGTTACTATCGAGTGTCACTTATTTTGTGTGGTTTATTAGTGTGCATTGGCAACAAGTCACGATTTATAATCAAAACCATCTCAGGTGTGAAAAAAGTGCAGCCAAAAGTGTTCGACTTCAACGAATCAAATGAAGATACCTGAACCTGACGATGACCGAAGAAGGTCGAAACGTTGTTCGCTCTTCTATGTAAAGTGTTTTCTCAGCCCAAACGAGCCGTTTTTGCATATAAATGTTTTTAATTACATTTTTAACGAAATACTTTTTTATTCTCCTATTTTATCTTGCATAAACAAATTATTCTAAGGTTTTTAATGGGGTATTTCCTGTTTTTATAATGATCATTATTTGTATCTATCGTTTATAGGAATGAAGTATCGAGATAAGGTTTTGTTTGTTTGTTTGTTTTTTAATTTCGTGCAAAGCTACATGAGGACTATCAGCGCTAGCCTTCCCTGATTTAGAAGTGTAAGACTAGAGGGAAGGCAGCTAGTCATCATTACCCACCGCCAGCTCTTGGGCTAATCTTTTACCAACGAATAGTGGGATTGACCGTCACTTTATTACGCCCGCACGGCTGAAAGGGCGAGCATGTGTGGTATGACGGGGATACGAACCCGTCATATCTCGGGTGCCTTAACCACCTGGCCATGCTGCGCCATCGAGATAAGAGTGCCCATAATAACATTAGACCTAAGCCTTTTGGAAGTCTTTTATAAATATGAGGTTTTCTTCAGTGATCTCACCCGTAGTTTAATCACGTCGACGAGTAACTAATTACACGGTATTAGCGAAAAACATACAATATATATACAAAATACACAATTCCTCTCACATAACAATACTTTTGTTGTTACTACAGCAACTTGCACGAAGAAATAGGAAACCGTATATAAAACTTCCTGCGCTAAACAAAGAGTCATGGCACTGAAGCGAAATTACTCAACCCTGGGTACATTAAGAAGACAGGTTTGTTATTATGGTAGCTCTTATAACTGACGTCACAAAGAAGCAGAAGAAAAGATAGAGAACTCTTCTGTACACTGAATAATGTTAATTCGTTGTAACAACACAAAATATCTGCTATACGTTCCTCTAAATAACTTAAAATAACAACAGATGTTTAGAAGTTTTTCTTATGAAAATCACAAAAAGATGTGAAATCTTAACTTTGCTCAGTTGGTTGCAATAAATAAAAATAAACTTTCGGATATTACCGGTTATGTTTGTAGACAACGACCAATAATGTTGATACAAAAATAAGACAAATGACCTATAACCCGAGCCAGACAGACCTTCTTTTTCAGGGACAAACGGCCCGGCATGGCCAGATGGGTTAAGGCGTTCGACTCGTAATCTGAGGGTCGCGGATTCGAACCCAATTCGCAACCAAACATGCTCGCCCTTTCAGCCATGGAGGCGTTATAAAGTGACGGTCAATCCCACTATTCATTGGTAAAAGAGTAGCCCATGAGTTAGCGATGGGTGGTGATGACTAGCTGCCTTCCCTCTCGTCTTACATTGCTAAATTATGGACGGCTAGCGCAGATAGCCCTCGTGTAGCTTTGCGCGAAATTCAAAAACACACAAACAATCAGGGACAAACTTGTATGTAATCTGCGTACTAGAACTTTAATTGAAATAAAGTACAGAACAACGTTTCGACCTCAGTCCATCTTCAGAAGTATTCTATACTTTATTTTGATTAAAGGACTAATACCCATACCAAATATATTTAAGAATGCAATTTGATTATTATAAAACAGAGATTGTTGATTTATTTATCGAATCAATCATATGCTGCAGCAAGGATTGTAATTTCTATAATAATTCTTAACAGGATATTTGCAAAAATATATATTCCCTCGATCTGTATATACACGTGGCACATTTTACAAGTAATTTCTATGAGCAGATGCTATACTTTCTCCTTAATTTTAAAAACTAAACTTCACTATAGTTTTAATATAAAACACATTATCTCCTCATTTCCTTGAGTTTACAAGGTTATTGCGAAATGAATCTTTTCGTAGAAACTTGTGTGCCCCTCTCCAGTGTCACAGCGGCACATCTACAGACTTATACTGTTAGAAACCGGGTTTTTTTCGAAAGACCGTTAAAATGTGGTCTTCTGTGTGTGTTACGTTACAAAGAACATCGCTGATGAAATGTATTAACGCCAACTAACGTGACATTGTTCACAGCACAGTCCACTCTTCAGTTGACACTATTATAACATCCCAGTTGATCTATTATTCTTCTTTAGACACAGAACTCGGTGGTGCTGTGTGTCATGTATCTTTGTGGTCACTGAAAATAAACTATATTGACAATCATGGACTTGGTGTTCATCTGTATTTCTTCAAAAACAAAGTGGGTTTAACGTGATTATTGGCCATTTTCATAGCTATCCAAGTTTCAACGTTAAGTCAAGTAACAAATTCATGACATTAGCAACTCTTATTGAGAATACCTAGACATCGTAAATCTTATACGATGCCCATCCTTGCGTAGAATACATTGCACGGAAATTGCACTCGAGTTCTTATATGTAAGACACTGTGTGATATTGACTACACTAAGTTTGCAAGTGGCATGTACATAGCTCAAACCTGGATTTATAAATATAAAGAGCCTATGAATGGTCCACTCGTAAAATGATAATTGTGCCTAATTTAGCGATGCTACACTTATTAATCAGACTTATTAAAATCCTTTATAGCATTTCATTGATTCGATAAATAACTCAACAACCCATGTTCTAAAATAATAGTTTAGACTGTAGGAACCTTTAGATTGTGAGATCCATTTAATCTGAGACCATGTAAGATATTTTTAGGAAATATGCCAGAAATTACACACACACACACACACACTGTTACATCCAAAAAGATGTTAACTGTTGACCATAATTTTCTCTTGAGGAAGGTATTGATGCATCATTGTCACTTCACTGAAAATGTGTATGCACTTTACTGTTATAGCTACCCACTACTAAAGCACGCACCCACTCAAATGGGTGTATTGTTCCCATGTGCAACTTTTCAAGTATTTTCTCTTAAGCTATCGCAACGTAAAGGAATTGATCCGTTTATCGATTTTTGCTGATAGCAATCCCTGGTGGCAAATTATTTGGTTAGACTGAGAGCAATAAGAATTTTACTAAAATCAAAATTTCGCGCCACACAAAAATCGTGTTGTTTACAACGGTTGTTGTTATTGGTGTTTTGAATTAAGCACAAAGCTACACAATGAGCATCTGTGCTCTGCCCATCAGGGGTATCGCAACCCGGTTTTTAGTGTTATAAGTCCGCAGACATACCGCTGAGCCACTGGGGGGGTCTGTTTAGAAAGGCTAACTTACTTGAAGTATGTTTAGTGTTGTAAGTCCGCAGATATACCGCTGAGCCACTGGGGGGGGGTCTGCTTAGAAAGGCTAACTTACTTGAAGTATGTTTAGTGTTGTAAGTCCGCAGATATACCGCTGAGCCACTGGAGGAAGGGTTGTTTAGAAAGACTAACTTACTTGAAGTATGTTTAGTGTTGTAAGTCCGCAGACATACCGCTGAGCCACTGGGGGGTCTGTTTAGAAAGACTAACTTACTTGAAGTATGTTTAGTGTTGTAAGTCCGCAGACATACCGCTGAGCCACTGGGGGGTCTGTTTAGAAAGGCTAACTTACTTGAAGTATGTTTAGTGTTGTAAGTCCGCAGATATACCGCTGAGCCACTGGGGGGGTCTGTTTAGAAAGGCTAACTTACTTGAAGTATGTTACTTTTTTCAAACACAAGTACAATAACTACTGGCAACAGATAAACACCAAAATATTTATTTCAAAACACTACATTTAAATTTTCACTACAGGTATCACATATGAGGAAGATAACTTTTAAAATTCGAACTAATCAACGAACCTTCAGATCAGGTTAGTACAATAAATGTAACTCTCATTGCTAAGACTAAACATTCTACTGTTTGTCGATTACGATGAACTATTTCAAGCAGGATGAGTGAATTACAAGTGTTTAGGAACAACTTTATGGATTTTTAACTTACGCAATTTGTCAGCACTTTATTGGTGACTTAGATCTAATAGGTAAATAAGCCCACGAATTTAAAAAGGGCTGAAATGACGTTAAAATAGTCACAATGGGCATATTAACTTTGTTAAATTCTCAAACACTTGGTGTGTTTTGAATTTCGTGAAATGATACGCAGGGGTAATGTATGCCAGCTGCCCCTAATTAGCAGTGATAGGCTAGAGAAAGAAAACTAGTGAATATCACCCAACGCCAACTCTTAGGCTGCTCTTTTTACTAATGAACAGTAGGATTGATTGTTTCATCATAACGAATAAACGCCAAAAAGAGGCGAGCGTGTTAGACAATGAAAATTCGAACTCGCGCTGTTTATTAAACATAGTATAATAAACATTGCAATTGGTGTTGAAGGTATTATATATGTAAGGATGGTCAATGTTTGACCTTTACAGTATCAGGAATACATTTTACTAATGTTTGGTAAGGCTACACCAAACATTTCAAATTGTTATGTTACACCAAAGGCTATATTTAGATATTCACGTTTGATATTGTTAATACACAATGTTTGAACACACAAGTGGTATTACAATTGCAAGTTCAAATTAATACGGTTTGTTACGTCTTCGTCTCTCAGTGAAAAAACGTAAGAAACATAAGATTTGATCTAATTATTGATCTATGTGGCGCCGTGTGACGTGTTACTTACCTTTAGCGCACGTATAATGAGAAACTATCAGCTATTCAAGTGGACATCTTTTAACGAGTTTCGTCGAATGAGCTAGTCACAAGAGCATTTCTAGGCAAGGAAATGTTAACCAAATATTGTCTACATAGTAGTGTGATTGCATTCTCTATTACGTCCGTGCGAAAGTTTGCTTAATCAATGAAAACTCGTATTAATAACTTTTATACTAAGCAGCAGATCTGATTAAACTGTCAATAGAATCGTAATCTAGCAACTTGACGATTTAATAAATCAAGAATTTTTCTAGATGTCATTCGTTAAGCAAACTTTCGCACGGACGTAATACAGAATGCATTATGACATGACTGAGTTTTTTTTTGGGGGGGAATACAATATCTCGAACAACTTGTGTGAAATAGTGATATAAGGTAATCAGATATCTTATCACCCATACAGTGATAAGTAGTGTTCATAGTACAATGCAGATGTCATGAACTTGGTGCGCTTCTGTTAAACATTTACAAGAATTTGGTTGAATAGTGAACGAGCTTATCTCTACCAACCTTAATTAATAACAATTTTGTGAGTTTGATTAAAATATTCAGTGTCACTTGTCACGATGCCAACATGATAATTCCATTTGTGACCGAAGTTCCCCCAAGAAATTCAAAGAGGATCACACACTGCTCATGTATGTATGTATTACGTTAAAGTATTTTTTTGTTGTTGTTGATAGAGCATTAAACGAGTATTCGTGTTTTTAACATGATTCGGAATATTATCATAACGTATTATACAGAAGAGCAAACTGACAACCTGTTGATTAGGTCGGTAAAATCCCTTTATGTTAAGGTATTTTTAATTTCAAAGTACAATAACGGCAACTTTTACAGCAATCTAATTCTGAACACTAAAAATAGTATTTTTGTATCGCTTGCATGTGCTTTTTATACATACCATGTTCCGGCCCGGCATGGCCAAGTGTGTTGAGGTGTTCGACTCGTAATCTGAGGGTCGCGGGTTCGAATCCCCGTCGCACCAATCATGCTCGCCCTCCCAGCTGTGGGAGCGTTATAAAGTTACGGTCAATCTCACTATTCGTTGGCAAAAGAGTAACCCAAGAGTTGGCGGTGGGTGGTGATGACTAGCTGCCTTCCCTCTAGTCTTACACTGCTAAGTTAGGGACGGCTAGCGCATATAGCCCTCGTGTATCTTTGCGCGAAAGACAGCACATAGAGCATACCTCTCGTGGGAACCGTTCTCGGGATATCACGTGGGGTAGTAAGAACGTAACTCTTAAGTTTCTATTTCATAGCAGCCAAAAAAGATAACGTTACATCCTGCTTGTCCCCATGCGCAAATATGATATTAAAAAAACAACAACCTCTCGTTACAAGTGAGTGTACTTTGTACTTTATTTTTCACTGTAGAGATTGGTGGGGGTTCTGACACTGCAATATGCGTTAACATTTATATTTTAATGTATAATGAGTTAAAACATAAGCTCTAGAACATGCCTCTCTTTCTATATCTCGATGTAAAGTGTAAAAAGGGATTCTAGAAGCACGTGCCTTTACATATTCGTCCTATTACTCTTAATTTTCTCAGTTGAAGTTGTATTAAAAAAAATAATATGTTCTACTTGTATAGCAATATTTTGTAATATTTAGTGTCTGCCTATCTCGCCTACTCCGAAGTCAGGTGTTATATTTGGAAATGTTTTCGCTTCTAAACTTCTCGGGTTTTAGTTTCAATAGTTAGTATATGCGATGTTTTCTCTAATATCGTATTTACAAAGACGCTAGCGAATAAAATAAATTTTAAAAAATCCAAAATATATTAAATATAATTCTATCATTAATTGTTCAGGGTAGTTTAAGCTATCTAATATCCGATCCCACACCGCCGATGACTCTACAGTACAGCCGTCAAATCTATGTTTTTCCCGTCGTGCGCCGCTTCGCACGTTGACCAACCTCGTCAATCAATAATTGAATTCTACACTCTCGAATGGCCGACGTTTCTGGTTGGGGCGGTTAAATCATTCGATAGGGAAAAAAAATTGTTTTAAATAAATCTATTAAGACCACTTAAACGAAAAAAACAAACAAAGTAGGGTGGGGCAGAGGAGACCAATGGTGAGCGTAAAGCTTCGAATAATAGGAGATATTGATTTTTGTTGTGTTTTATTTTGTCTTCTAATACTTCACGACTTGTTTGTCACTTTTAAAAATCAGTGATATACGTAGAAACCAAATGTTGTTTTTTTTGTTCTTGTGGCAGGAATTCTTTTACGTGTGAGATGGAAAATAATCCACATCAAAATGTTTCGAAAATATATTCTCCTTTTAATGTATTTATTTATTTAATTTTAAATATGGAAATAACGGAACATTTGTGGCTATTTTTTTTATTTACTTACGATGTAAGATATTTTGTGTGTATGTATAATACTGATACGCTGATGTTTTGGCTTATTGTTCGATGGAACGAAAGTTCAAAGTAACTTTAGCTCGAGTTATTATGTGACATTTTACATTTCACCGCTTGTGATAAACGTAAGGGTTGTAAACTCGTGCAGGATTTTTGTTTACTCACGAACAAACGTTGTTCTATTTAGAATTTTTTGGGAGTTTAAAACACGGAAAATTTATGAAAAATGCTTATTTGTTGTGACACTGAAAAGGAAACGTAATTGAAGAATGCCATTTTTATTTCGCACGACTTTACGTTAACTTGTTTATTAATACCTGTTTCTTTAAACCGATCCTTTCACCTTGATACAACAACGAAACGGTATAAGTCAGCTCCTAGCTCGCTAAAAGCTATAGCTATACACTCATACAGGCGCGACTCCCGTCTCAAGCGGGAATATATACACGGCCTCTGCAGGTTCTATGATCGAAGAGGCGGTTACCGTGGCAACCGTCGTCTACCAGTGATCTTTTAGACGCAAATGGAAGGTCCAGCTGAGCGCTTTGTCTTGCCGATTTCTTACACTAGGCAGACACGTAGACAATCGACTATAATTGACAGTACCTTCAAAATATATGCTACGAGGCGCGTTAACCCTCAGTGTACAATAGATAGCCTCTGAAACAACAATACGTGTTTGGATTATATTAGAATGAACAAAAAATTAATTTGATTTCTAAAAAGTGTTAGTGCATATCAGATACACTATTTAACATGCATAATTACTCATCAATATTTGCTGTTATTCGTAAGAAAATGGTGGTAATATATATATATTTTTCAAATTAACGGAAAACGTATGGGATTCCAGTATTAAAAACTCTAACATCTAATATTAATTTTTGATATTTTCAAAGTATCACATGCAAACTTATTCATAAATTAGTATTTTTATTTCAATCATATATTAAAATTTTTCATTACGCCAGTATGAAAAAAATTTAGTCATAACCGTATCGTAATATTACATCGTAATTGTCTCATGGTTTACAATAGAAAATTAATTCAAAACGGATTTTTTTTTTTATAAACGATTCATCAACGTGCGTTGGCTGTATGGCATAACTTTGATATTATGTTTTACATATGAATATAAAAATTAACAGCTAAACAAAACGTTAACTCCATAACTTGCATACATTTTTGAATGAAATATATAAATTTATATTACAAGCTTCGATACTGGAATCGAATCCCTAATGGTTCGACGTTCTCTGTAACTTCTTAAAAAAGGCAGACAAAACATCCTTCAAAGGGCGCCATAAGGTGGCAACACGCGAATTTTTGTTTGTTTTATTCTATTGTAGAACTTTTTTTTACGTAGACGATATCACCTTAATATTTCAATAATTAAATAATTATAATTCGTAGTTAACACTAATACTAAATTTTAAAATAAGTTAATTAAGGTTAAAATTTTATTAATTAATTTAATGTTTTTAATTTATTATTTTGATGTTTTTTCGATTAATATTGAACGAATTCCTTTCATATAATATGCGCAATACGTGTCGCAAAAAATCTTGTATTTTAGTTTTCCCTGCATATATTTACGACGACAGACAGAGAAGCTAGCATACACGTCACGTTCAAATATTATTCACAGTTGAGATTTTTAAAACACTAATATCAAATAGATAAATTATTTTTTGTATTATAAACTTAACATAATTTAATTAACTCTACGTTAATATTAAAATATAAAACAACGTTGACGATTTCTCGTCATTCGTCAGGTCCGCGCTCATGTCTTGGCCACGAAGCACTGTTGTGGCTACCTCAGTAGTGAGTCGCTTATTGTAACCCTGAATTCAACCGCAACCAATAAATTACGCTACAAATTAAAACGTTTTTATATTTACATAAAAGGGTTAGTTCCTACCTTGAAAACCTAGGACACAAACTCCAGACTTGCTTACAGTTCCCAAGTGTCTCTCGGCTAAGGATCTTGTAAATAGTGTTCATATGATATGAAAACAGACTACACCTCTCCACACTTCTTCACCACAGACGTTACAAACACGCATGCGTCCGTAGCTAGGGTTTTTGATTAGACTGGTATATGTGCGCATGGATGGGGGTATTGGTCGCTGCGTCTGGCTAGCGCTTTGGAGTGGCGTATATCCTGACGTAGTCCCCCTTGGTAGCAATTAGCAAGTACGGGTCGCATATAGAAATACATACTAATAATATATTTTGTAAATTACACAAGGAAACACCAAGGTATTTTAATGCTAAATGTGGTATGTTTTTCCTTGTTTTTTAGATTAATATTTACGGAGATTATTTTTCCTTCAAACATATTTATTTATTATTTTACATTTGCTATCTGCACATTATATTTAATTTCTTATTTAAACAAGTGAATTATTTAGAATTATAAACGGCAAAGTATCTTTAAAAAAACGTACTGGTGTGCTGTAGGAAAATGTTAGAATTTTTAGGCGATGGAAAAATAATATCGTAGGCCTAATTTTCACGAAAAAAATTTTTTTTTCTGCAAACGTGTGATACATGAAAACTTGTGTTTTTGAAAATAAAGGTGTTTTAATAAAAAGTAGGTAAATAAATCACGTAATAATAATTGCACTTCTAACAACAAAAAGAGCTGTTAAAATTATGTTGATGAATTATTTTCTCAGGAAATTCATTCGATTATTTACGAACAATAGAAAAACAAAACGCGATTTTTAAAGTAAAAAATACTTTTGTCCACTTAAAAAACGATTTTCTTTAGTAGAAATTTATAAATTTTAGATGATTTGTAAACAAAATAAAAGATAGCTAGAAAGTCACGTGGAACTAATTACTTTGTTCTTGGTGAGAACTCAATAAAGATATAACTAAATAATTATACGGAGGACTGTTAAGTTTTGTTTTGTTTGTTTTTTACGTTCTAGAATTTCAAGTTGCACAGCAATGAATCCTATCCAATATTTTTTTTCAGACAGCCACCTTCCGCAACAACAGGTAAATGGAACTTTTTTTTTTAATTTTAATACAACAATTAGTTATTAAGAAGGAATATTCTTTATTATGTTTCGACCACTAAAAACTCGATCCATTATCAAATCGGATACAATGTTATATAAATGTACAATCATTAAAAAAAATTATGCGACCCTCTGAATGGCGGTTTTTTCTTATCCAGTTTCTTAAGTCACAGCCAGTTCTTTCAAAGTACTTCTTGTTCGTTTAAGATAATTCAGGCCCAGGGGTGGCCTACCAGTCAATGTGAATATTTATGGTTCGCCACCAATTGCTGCAAAATTAAACACTTCACTTTAGAAACATGGCAACACTTTAACTATGACAATCAAAATCTACTTTTTAATCAGTCAAAAGTAGCTCAAAAAATTAGTAGTGGATGTCTTTACTCTTGTTTTGGGTGTGGCCTAATAGTTAGTGCGCGCCTGGCTGTGAATGGGTATTTGTGAAAAAAAGATTAGCTCAAAGGTGCCATTAACGAAATATATATTGTATATTTCGATTGAGACACAGGAGAAAGGCACATCTACACCACAGTACTGAAGTAATTAATCCATAGTTAACTTATCAATATTGAACAAACTTCCCCTAAGTTGGTTACTTTATTCTAAACTGTCTCAGTCATTCTGAACGTATTTCAATCTCAGACAGTTGAGTGGACGCTTTATACCCTTAAGTTACTAATTAATGTCTACAAGTAATAAAGTTAAGTTCTAAAAAAATTCTGTTTCTATTCTTAAACCTACAAATGCATGTTTTGAGGTCACTGTCTTCTTTATGTATGTCCTCCCCGGGACAATGCTGAAATTAGGGGTTCGATTCCCCTCAGTAGACACAGTAAATAGCCCGATGTGGCTTTTCTCTAAGAAAACAGCGCACAGACACACGTCTTTATGTATGCCAATATTCATAGTTTATATATAAAATGGTTGGTTGATTTTTTCTTATAGCAAAACCACATAGGGCTATCTGCTGAGCCCACCGAGGGGAATCGCACCCCTGATTTTAGTGTTGTAAATCCGTAGTCTTACCGCTGGACTAGCGGGGGATAAAACAAGAAATGTGTGCGAGTATTTCCTAAAAGCAAAGCCACATCGGGCTATCCGCTGAGCCCATCGAGGGGTATCGAACCCCTCATTTTAGCGTTGTAAATCCGAAGACATATCACTGTACTAGCGAGGGGGCTATATAGAATGATCATAACGAACCATCTGGTAAAAATACTATGGATACTAATTCTACTGTACAGTTTCATCTTCCAGATCATAATCGCTATCAGTTACTACTAAGTTGGTTGCAAGAATGAGCTAAGGCCAACGGCTAGGCTTAAGTTAGTGATAAAATAACATGAGAATTGAATTGGATATTTTGTTTATATTATATTTAGACTAAATAGAGCTTGTATAATGAGACAACTTGCATAAAACCCTATACCCAAACATTAAATCCATTAAAAATATTGTTATATATAAATCACACCCAAAAACGAATTATTTGAAGTCGTTTAACTCAATTACATACAGGATAAAAGTGTTTGGAATTTTAAATATATATATATGTATGTATATATCTCGCATTTCCATAACTCCTTACCAAAACTGGAGATGCTCCGGCTTACATAGACTATTTGCTAGTCGTTGTGACGTCATTTTTTCATACTGTTCTTAACGTGTCACTAGCAACTTGCGGATATTAAAAATACAACTAATAATAATTCAAAACTAACTTATCTTCTAACAATATATCACACGAGAACCATATTTTTCTGAACTAGAAACTTATCAATGAGAATAAATGTTGATTTCTTGTCTAATAAGACGACTTCACTAAAATCGCGCATTAATAAATAGTCCTAGTGCTTAAAATGATTTAAAATACCGATACCAATGTTAAGTACTTTATTTACGTATATCACTGCGTCTTTTGCATACTTATAAAATTATACGGCGCCACTAAAACTATACAGCTAGTCTTTCTACACAGGCAATAACTTAAATTCCTATCCGTCATACCATAACCTCTATACATTCCTATCTGTCGTATTGTGACCTTTGCTACGAGAAGCAGAATGTTCGGTTTATGTATGAACAAAGGACGAACAAGCATGTCAGATGTCGGTTCCTGTTCCCCGGGGATTTCTTTCAGTTGAAGTTCAATAGTCTTGGAGGTCGATCGATCGATCTACACCATATGTATACTTCCGACAGTGACGTCATGTTAAAAGTCTGTGGGGGGGACAAGTGAATGTTGAAAAAGGTTTGAAGTAATACTAGAAATAATTAATTTAATTACAAAAAATAGTAAATGATTTTAAAACTAAACGTATATCCTATAAAACCGTATTTTTATTGTTTTAATTTTAACTAGATTTAATATAAGTAGAATTTGGAAAAATTCTCTTAATGTGACTAAGATATAAGAAACTAAATGACATACATTTCCACAACTCCTTACCAAAACTGGAGATGCTCCGGCTTACATAGACTATCTGCTAGCAGTTGTGACGTCATTCTTAACGTGTCACTAACAACTTGTCTCGCAATTTATTAGCTAGTATATCACTGATATTAAAAATACAACTGAGAATAATTCAAAACTAACTTATCTTCTGGCAATATATCACACGAGAATTAATTTCTTACATCATGCGTTAGTGTCCGATCAGGTAACTTCAAGTTGAATTCTGAATTTCAGTTTTCAATATAAAAAATCGTGATTTTTTTTATATCTTACTTAAGGATTAATGTTAAACGAAAAACATTTATATTCGTTTGTTTCTATAGATTGAAATATGTATATTTTCCCTGATTCTCGTGTAATTGTTGTTTATGGCCACGAAATTACTGGGTTCAGACTACATGTATTTTTTTTAAAATATAAATATTTCTATGTAAACACTTAAATTGTATAAAAATTTAGTTTCAGGGCAAAGAAAACTAAATATTGATTTTAATTTAAATATTTGAGAAAACGTTTTGTTTTTTTATGAATTTCGTGCAAAGCTACACGAAGGCTATCTGTGCTAGCCTTCCATAATTTAGCAGCGTAAGAAGAAGGCAGCTAGTCATCGCCACCCACCGTCAATTCTTGGGTTGCTCTTTCTACCAACGAATAGTGTGATTGACCGTGACTTTAAAACGCCCCCACCAGCTGAAAGGGATACCATGTTTGTGTAAGATATGAACACAATGCTCTGGATACCCACTGATCATTCTGCTTTCGTTCGTTTTGTTCTTGAGATTTCAACATATAAAAAAACAGCCAAAAAATGTATTGAGAACTATTTAAATATAAAATTTATATTAATATAGATGGTTGAAACAGGTGAAATGAGACATATGAGAAAAAGGAAAATAGTATAGTTTGAGGAAACTGATATTACGTGGTATAATTTTTAAAGAAAAATCAGTAAATATTGAGGAGAATGAGAAGAACACATTGAGAGAAAATAGGTGTATAAATTGAACCATATAATATGACATTTAAAAAATGCATTATCTGTAAGATAACAATTAAAAACGTACTTATCGTACACACTTGTAAGTCGAGTATCAATACCCTGACCATCATATACGTTTGACGACCAATAAGTCTTCTGTGGCTTTGTTTGTAGAATAGTTTTCTAAGAAAATATGATCAGTCATACACATCTATATATTATAAAAGAGGTAAAATATGATCAGTCATACACATCTATATATTAAAAAAAGAGGTAAAATATGATCAGTCATACACATATTAAAAAAAGAGGTAAACTAATTTTCTAAGGGTAAACATCATTTGCTTTTTACCAATGTTAAACAATATTATAGAAATAAAATTTTATCAATCGGAAACAATGAAATTATGCGTCTAGTGTCAATCTCAAATTTGTTGAGCACAGAATAAATTGTTATTAGATTTTTGGTTAGCTTACAATTCTTGCTCCCCTAGCGGACAGTATAAAAGTTTCTAACGCACAAAAATAGTGGTTCAGTCCCCGCTGTCGTCAAAGTAGTGGTAGCTATTGTACAGCTTTGCGCTTTAGGATAAAGCCCCAAACTTGTGATTACAAATGAAACAACGGTATGTAAAAACTTCCTAAGAATAAGAACACCTTTGCATTCAAAATGTTTTGATCATTTTTAAAAACAGTCGCAAAAAAACAAGATATGAGAAGCTAATAAAAGGTTTCTTTTGTGTTCCTTGTTGTGTTGGTTTAGCTAAAATAAAGCTAACCTTTTCATAACTGTTAATAAGTTAAGCTTATCCACGACACCGCGACACTGTTTTTCACATATTAGAGTATACCTATGTGGTACAAACAAGTTTATTTTCTAAATATTCATCAATCACTTGATAGATTCAACAGAATTTAGTAGTAGTTTAAATGTAATACGTCACTGTGTTTACTAATAGGTCCGCGTTACTGTCATCCTTTCATTATTTTTTGTGGTTCTCTTCGAGGTCTTTAAGATTGGTGTAATTGTCAGTATGATACATTTTACTGATTCATCTTATCAAAGATCGATATAATTTGGGTAACATTGGGGTACTTGTGAAGAAACACATTAAGCTTGTTGTACAACCGCCCTCACGGTTAAATCGTCAAAAAATATCTACTGTATCGCGTACGATACTGATATTAAGCTGAGCTCGTAATGCATGTTTATTCGTTATGCGAGGGAAAACTAAAGCTAACCCTAAAATCCTCGAATCATGCTTAGTTATTCATCTATGAGAATCCTTTACATGGAAATAAATAGCTAAAGATTTCATCAGTTTTAGTAAGGTAGGTCTAATGGCAATACTGCAGCACAAGAATATCTAATGAGATAATAAAAATGTTATTGAAAGCTACTCCTAGTACTTTACTATAATCGTTTTATGAGAACGTATACAACACTCATCAAACATGCAACATATTTAGCAACATTGTAGGGGGGTAGTGTTTCACTCGTTAACAAACATGATACAATAAAGAGGTGTTTTTTTTCGATACGTAGTTAAATATATATGTAAGTTGCAAAAAAAAATACTATAAAAATATCGTAATTTTTTTCCACATAACTGAATGCACTAAGGCAGATGATGTCACGTGGCGATTAATGAAACAGAAAACACTTCTAATTAAGGCCTACTTCTCTATATCTCCTGCCATAACTTGCACAATGTTAATTCATTCTTTAGGCTTTTATTTTTATGCTTAAGAAAGATCTGTTTTTTTCTACTAGCCTTACTTTAAAAGGTTTCAATATGACGATACAAATGGAAGTAACTTGTTACATTTCAACGAGAATAAAATATATAACACTGTTATTAACAATTATAAAATTCTATTGAGAATGTTGTACATCTGTGTGACTGATGAAACAGTATGGGAAATAAGAAGTGTTGGAGGATTTGAGGGTAAACAGTATGAGAAATAGGAATTGTTGAAGGATTTGAGGGTAAACAGTATGAGAAATAGGAATTGTTGAAGGATTTGAGGGTAAACAGTATGGGAAATAGGAAGTGTTGGAGGATTTGAGAGTAAATATTTTCATACAAAAGTATTCAACGAGGCCATTTTTATGACGTCATTTATAAGTAACTTTGTAGAAAGTTAATTTTGATGGTAACATTAAGACTCTGCTTAATATTTTTCCAAACAATTTCTAATGTGTCAAATAATCGATTATTTTTCGCCCAAGTATGCCCTGTTAACCGTTGAGGATTTAGGCTTAGCATATTAACTATTCTTCAATTCCGTTCTTTCAATTTTTTATTTATGACGTCATTATTTACGTAAAATACTATTATATTTTACTAACAAAAGTTCCTTTTGTGGGACAAGTGATAAACTTAAGTACTTAAAACGTTAAAATGCGGGGTTCGATTCCTCGCAGTTGACACAGAGTATAGCTCAATGTGATTCTGGCGTTAAATAAAAAGATACATACTAAGGAAAATGACTTGCCAGGCGCGATATTTATTTCGCTGAGCTAACGGGAAATGCGAGAAGAGCTATGCTAGCAGCGACAGGCATAAAATATAAATAGCAGTAAAACTCGTGATAACGAAAAATTAATAAGTTAAGCAGTATGAGAATCACTAAGAATAGAGGTCGGAGAAGTTACACAAGCCACTTTAAGGCATAAATTCACGTAAAAAGACTTAAAGTTGTAGAACATTATTATCTCCTACAGTGTAGTTCTTATGATAAGTCACTAAGAACAGCAAACAGAATTTTCACAGCTTTCAGAAACAGATGAAAAGGAAACAAATAACCATAGATTAGCTTATTCATTCGGAAATAGTAGAAACACTTGTGAATGTAGCTTGCGGTTTAATCGTTAAGTAAGACTATTGACAGTTCACACAAACGCGACACGCTGCTGCTACTTTACGGTCTAAACAGTATGGTTTTAGGATAAGAAAGTTAAAATGGCAGTAAATAACGTTTCTATTTTAGTAACTTGTTGGAATTCTGTAAAACGAATTGATTTTGCTTAGGGTACATTTTAATTAATTGGAATGCTAGTAGAAACGCTTGCAACATTTAGTAACAACTTTAAATTCTGAGAAAATAATTTAATTTTTCATAGGTTACATATAACTAGTTAACCCGATAGTGGTAATTCGTATCTATTTTAGTAACAGGTTTGAATTCTGAATAACCTATTGATTTTATATAGTATACATATGACTAGTTAAACCGTGAATAGCTGGTGTTGAAACTAAAAATACATATACACAGTAATAATAATATATAACGTAAAATTGGCTACTTCAAGCCGGATGCTTTCCTGTTGCTGGTGGTTCAGAGTCAGGGATCCACAATGTTACTGTTCCGTAGGGATAAAGCGATAAGTCTATGGACATGTACTATTAGAAGCCTGATTTTGGTATCCATGATGTGCAGATCAGATAGCCCATTTTGTAGCTTTCTGTTTAACCACAAAAAAGTATTTAGTTGTTCAAACCCTATCAGATGCACACTGACAAACGTGCTGCGATGGGACCCCACCATTGCAGAAGGAAGAGCCCGTGTTTCGATTATTGCGAATTTCCTCAAGAGTGTAAATAACTAACTAAAAAGAAGCACCCGTATTGCAGCGCCACCGTCCGAATTTTTTGTAATCTACGCAGAACCTACCTGAAATATACACTGAGCAATTCCTAACCCTCAAAAATATGCGAATGAACTCGAAGATGGTCTTTCCATTTCTACTTGTTTGAAAGTTTAAACTTGTTTTTTTTTTCCACAATCCCTGTTTATTACCAGTATAACAATGGCGGATGATCTTCAGTTCCATCTTGACTTTTCAGCTACCCTTCCAAAAATTCAATCTTTTTGCCCTTTTGTGGTTTGAAACTACAAGGTTTGGTTTATTTTGAATTTTGCGCAAAAGCTACACGAGGGCTTTCTGCGCTAGCCGCCCCTAATTTAGCAGTATAATCATAAAGGGAAGGCAGCTAGTCATCACCACTCACCGCCAACTCTTGAGCTACTCTTTTTACCAACGAATAGTGAGACTGACCGTCACTTTATAACGTCCTCTCGGCTGAAAGGACGAGCATGTTTGGTGTGACGGGGATTCGAACCCTGGACCTTCGGATTACAAGTCGAGTGCCTTAACCACATGGTCATGTCTGCTGAAACTATAAGGAAACGCTCATCAGAGTCGGATAAAACTTTTTAAACTTTGAGTGAATGCAGGTCAAGGCCTTACTGAAAACTAACGACAAAGTTAGCCAATGGGAAGAACAAAATAGGTAGCAGAACTGAGAGAAATTTAAAACATATGTAGACGGTAAAAGATAAATTTCTGAGGTATAGTTTGGATAATAAAAAATTAGTAATCAGTTCGGGTTGGTTCGACGTCACATTTACAAGATCTGAAGTTCTGAAAAGGAATGTTGGGTCGAAACTGCAACATTGAACCAATGAAAGGAAGACCTGAACGATTATGATTCAGTGACGGTCGTAACCGCAGAGCAGAAGGTTAAATCGAAGGAGGGTTCTGACTTCACAAACGGATGTTGATAACTTGTATTATCTGGAAGAAACGCAGTTCTTGTGAATTAGTTAATGCAACAGAATAAATAAATAAATAAATATTTAATTTTGAGATTTTTATCACGTAAAAAAATTGTATTACCGGAACATTATGAAATCAACCATTATCATGGCAAAAAACCTGGAACATGAAAGTTTCATCACAAAATTTGTACTCATACAGACATAAGTAATAGCGTACGTGTTTGCTAGATGGTAATACTTTTATTTTCAGCAAATTATTCAATTTCATTTTTACTCGAGTTTAGTGTGATAATATATTAGTTCTCTGTAATTTTTTTAAGCACAGTCATTTACTGTACAAGGAAATGTTTACTTTCAAGAACATTATTATTTGTCGGTAGTAAAATGCACCGGCAGTAAAATGTAGTGACTGGTTTTGGTTTGTTTTGAATTTCACGTGAAGCTGCACGAGGGTTATCTGCGTTAGCCGTCCTTAATTTTGCAGTGTAAGACGAGTGGTAAGGCAGTTAGTCATCACCACCCACCGCCAACTCTTGGGCTACTCCTTTACCAACGAATAGTGGGAATGAGTGTACATTATAACGCCCACACGGCTGAAAGGGCGAGCATGTTTAGTGCGATCGGGATTCGAACCCGCGAATTACGAATCGAGTGCCTTAACCACCTGGCTATGCCGGGGCCTTACCCATATCGTATGCTGACTTTTAAATTTTAATTTACGTGTTACGCAAGCTTAATATTCCTCCAATAATAGCTTGATTGAAAAGATCGATTTAATTAAATCGAACACAGTTAGAACCGTGTTTCTATAAAGCACAAAGAGTTATCTGTGTTCTGCTAACCACGGGTACCGAAACCCGGTTTTTAGTGTGTAAGTCCGCAGACATCCCGCTGAGCCACTGGCGGGTTGTTATTGCTGTTCTTGTTTTGAATTAAGCACAAAGCTACACAATGGGCTATCTGTGCTCTATCCACCACGGGTATCGAAACCCGGTTTTTAACGTTGTAAGTTCGCAGACATACCGCTGAGCCACTGGAGAGTTGTTGTTCTTGTTTTGAATTAAGCACAAAGCTACACAATGGGCTATCTGTGCTCTGCCTACCACGGGCATCTAAACCCGGTTTTTAACGTTATAAGTCCGCAGACATATCACTGATCCACTGGGGGGGGGAGTAAATGTTCAGTTAATAGTATTAAGTTACTATTCACATATCATGGTGACTGTTGTTGTCATAACACCAAATAACACGTGTCTTGTTCCTCAAAACTACAATAACCGAACAATGAGAATTGTAATTAAGGTTAGTTGAAAATCCAAACCTTGGTTATAACTTAACCGGTTATGAGTGTGATATACGACACCAGAGCACATAATGGTTAACAGTTGCACTACTTTAACCCATTATTAGATATATTTTCACCAAGGTTAAATTATTCCACGTATTAACGTATTATGTATTCAGATACACAGAACTTTGGAACTTATGTTCGTTTTTATAATTATTGCAGTTTGAGTATTACAATTTCGCGGTGCACAAAATGCTTTCAGCTTTACAAACATTTTAACGTACGCGAACACAACTACTTTAGAGATAAAAAACAAATTCAGTAAACAGCTGCTTAATAATACCATACATCTTAACTAAACGTAATTGTTTCCATGACAACGAATAGAAGAAAACGGGTATAAACTACTTAACGAGGTACATGTAAATAGGACATTAAGAAGGAACAGTAATATAAAGATTCTATGTCGTCGATATTGTCACCAGAATAGAAATACCACTGACGAACTTGCAGAAAAATAAAAATAAATATAGTTGTTATTTAACTCCTAATGCTTTCCCATTAAGATTGCTAGGACTTCCAGATTAACCGAAAATACAGTGAGAGTTGTATAATTACCTTTGAGACTTCTTCTCATTCTAACTGCAAGTCTATTAAATGAAAAAAAAAGACGATATATATTTTTTAATAATTTCCTATGATTTGTGACAGTGTTTGGAGCACGTTGTCATGGTAATGCTTCGTGAATGGGAGTGAGTGGACGTAGAAGTTTCCATGACAACAAGGGCAGTAGGACATAATATTCAGTGAATATTTCTCTTATCAAAACTGCCATTTTATATAATTGTTACTCAATGTAATTATATGTACTTGTATTCTTCTGAAATATATAGATCATTCCAAAGTGGTTCATTCTGTGAAGTTTCACATAAACGCAATATATGTAAAGTCAAACAGGTAAGAAAATAATCCAATAATAACTTCCTTTAACAAAAAATGTTTGTCTTTTGATTATATCGGAAACTATTAGGTTGTTCGAAAAATAATGGCCGATTTTTATATCGTGTTTCTTAACCCTATAAATGCCAAAAATTGTCTTTTTTTACGACTTCATATGTGTACCATTGAAAAACAAACATTCTTCTATCAGTTTGTGTTTTATTCTTTTATTTCCAATATTTCAGACCCTTGAGTTTAATGAAAAAAATTTCGCCTCTTTATGTTTTTTTCACGAATTCAAACTTGGTCATAGTGCATCATAAACAGCTTGCAATATCGACCAAGCAGGGGGCGAAGGAACCACCTCCGAATGCACAGTACAGAGTTAGCTCCAAAAGTTTCGTAATGGACATGCAAGTCTTAAAAGTAAGGAGAGCAGCGGACGTTCTTCTACGATTGGAATTGACAAACTGAGAACATTAATAGAAAGAAACCCGCTTCAAACTGTTCGAGAAATTGCACGAAAATTGGGTATTGGAACTTCCACAATTTCGAACCATCTCGAGCAAATTGGAAAATTGAGAAAAACTTGCTGATGGGTACCACGCGAACTCTGTGACAATCGGAAACATTGCCGTTTTGAACTGTGTTCTATACTGATTTTGTGTAACAGAAATGACCCACTTTTTGATCGAATTGTCACCTGTAATGAAAAGTGGACCCTTTACAACACCAGAAAGCGACCTGCGCAATGACTCAACCCTAACGAGGCTCCCAAAGCCAAAGTTTTATCGACAGAAGATTCACTGTATGGTAGTCTGTGGCTAATAATATCCATTACAGCCTGCTAAACCAAGGCCAGAATATCACTGTGGAGGCTTGCTGTCAATAATTTGAAGAAATACGTAAAAGGTTGCGTGAGGAAATGCCAGCTCCAGTCAGTCGAAGAGGATCAATCGTACTTCATGATAATTCTCAGCCACACGTTGCTCAGAAAACCAGAAGCTCAACGAAATGGGCTAAGAAACATTGCCTTATCCTCCTTATTCCCCAGACCTCCCGCCCTCCGAATACCACTTTTTTTCAATCATTTGGACAACTTTTGCTGGACAAAACTTCAATAATGTAGCAGCAGCAGTGAATGGCTTCAAATAATGTTTTTAGCTGTAGGATTTCAAAGTTTTATCGTCATGGCATAAATTTTTATTTGGCAAAAGTCTGTAAATTCACTTTTTGTTTTGTTCTTATTTCTCATTAGTTAAAATTTAAAATCCGCCATTATTTTTCGAACAACCTAATAAAACTTGTAGTACCTTCATAACACTTAAGACAACAACGTAGGAACTTCATGAGAGTTGAATGGGGGCTAAAAACATGTTACTTTAAATTTGAAAAAAAAAAAGGCGTAAAACGCACCTTTTCTACTCCGAATAAGAAACTTCTTATATATATAAAAATCCACATATAATATTTTGCAGATATTAACACTCAGGTTAAGCGATAATTCTACGGATCTACAACGATAAAATCAGGGATTCGATTCTCCTCGGTGTACTCGGAAGACAGCCTGACGTGGCTTTGCAATAAGAAAACACGCGCGCACGCGTTTTTTCTTCCTTTACCTTTCGATAGTAATGTCATTAACATGTTTTACATTACATAACTTCATTAAAATAAATAACTATTGCGTTATGTGGTTGTTTACTTATTCTTGTTGTCGTTGTTAACCGAATTAACTTCTATTTGCTAAGAAAGTAAATCTTGTATAGCCAACCTTAATTTAGACTAATTCAAACACGACATTATCCTAAACTGCTACCAAAAAATAAATTTGTAGTCGAGAAACTTAAGTGAAATAAATGGATGTGTGTGTATTGTTGCATGCAGAGACATTATACCCTTTATATCTTCTTATATCAATGTATACTTTTTAAAATCTGATTTTAAGAAGTTTCTGACTGAGCACATGTTCAAGAAAACCACTGAAGTACTTCCTTCTTTTCTTTTTTGTTCTCTTGTTGATGTAAGTTGTATATTATGAAAATGCCAACGGCAGCAATGTACTTTGTTGGCCGAGTAGATGGTATCTATATACTACAGCCTTGATTATGTTGTACGAGAACAACCACCACGTATGTAGTACATAGAATTATGGGTAAATCTAATGTTTCGCACTTGATTTCTAACGTTCGTTTGTTGCAAGGAAACAACTTAACAGAAATAAGCTGCCAATTCATCCTCCGATATTGTAGAAAATGTGTTTGTTTTGAAATTTCGCGCAAAGATACACGAGGGCTATCTGCACCAGCCGTCCCTAATTTAGCAGTGTAAGACTAGAGGGAAGGCATCTCGTCATCACCACCCACCGCCAACCTTTGGGCTACTCTTTTACCAACGAATAGTGGGATTGACCGTAACATTATAACGCCCCCACGGCTAAAAGGGCGAACATGTTTGGTGCGACGGGGATTCTAAACCGTGACACTCAGATTACGAGTTGAACGCCTTAACACATCTGACAATGCCGGACCCGTTTTTAAGAAAAAAGGAAAGTAACTTCTTGACCGCATGACGAGTTTAAAGTTAATTAGTTTTAAAGTTGAATTTAAATGTTGGCTTGAAGACATGTCTTAAAGATAACACGGGAAGAAGTGTGTTATGCAGGTATACCGTGCATTTTTATAGTAATGAAGACATTTTGAACGTTTGTTCAATCTGATTCTATGCAATTTTTGAATACGCATGTGGTTCAAAAAGAACCATTGAGTAAGCCTAATTCTAAGTACTTTCCTATCTTTGTTGTTCTCTTGTAAGTTATACCGGCTTTTCCTGTCTAAGAAGCTATATGACAACAACTTCCTTTGATGGTTGAGAAGATGACATTTAAAACTTACCGCCTTTTTAAAAACGACCACTCAAGTGGTTATCGAAAGTTGTTATGGGTAAATCTGATGCTTCCTGTTTAAATAAGGAGTATTGGATTTGCACAGTTTTGTTTGGTTTCAAAGGTGAGTTGGTTGAATGGAAAATATTTTGACAAACCAAAACTGCCAAATGATCCACGGGTCCTTTAGAAGAAAATGGGATTGTAATTTATGCAAAGAAGTGAACACACTGCATGGCAATATTAAGAACGACTAGTTTAGGAATTGTTTCAAAATTATATATATATATACAGGGAAAGCATGTACAAAAATAATGAGCAAATGTAATTACGTAGTTGGATTATCATCAGTACATTACACAGAAGAGCAGAAGAGCTGGTTATTCAATAAACTTGCAGTTTATATTAGATCTGAACGATAGTCTGATAGACTTGTAACATCAGTATAACCTCTTATAATGTTACAAATCTATCAGTTTAGGATATTGAAATATTCTTCTAAATGTCTTCTATTACTCCTCACAATTCAGCCACATGGTTTGGCTTCAGTAATCTTCCCAGTTTATAAACAGTATAGTCTTAACAGTATTCATAAAAAGGCATTGTGTGTGTGTTCTTTTGCCCTTTTAGACTTCCGGATATTGTTTTCCCACCTTGAATAAATGTTTAGAATTACTGTCTTGGTGAAAGACAGATTTTGTTCCAGAGGGATTCACGTAATGGAAAAGACACCTAACGTACATTTCAGTAGTTAGGGAATCAATCAGTTTTGTGTAAATTCCAGGAAAATTGACCGAGAGCAAACACACATTTATATTGATATCCCAGCATGTTTCACTGTACGTGTGCAATTATCGTGATATCTTTCTTCTCTTTGGTAACAGTCAGCAATAGTTAGGTTCCTATCATATCTTTAATTTAGATTCATTTGCAAAAACCACACTCTTCAGATCCAATCATCCTATTATTTGTAAGCAAATGTCAATTTTACTTATATATTTAGTTTGGTTATCTTTTCTTGGCAGATCTGAAGATGCTTCTGAATCCTTTTCATGCACATGTTACTGCTATGTAGCCAACATTCACACGTGTTAGCCAGCGACAATACTTTTTGTTACAGAATTGTCGTGTATCGTGTAAAGAGTATTCTATGAATTATTTACATAACTTTTGAAGAGTTTGGGATTTTTACTTCGAGTGCTTCTGATATCGAGTATAATTCTTCCATGTATTTCCTTCAGTGTTCTTGTACTGAAGCATGTGATGGTTCTATTCTGGAAGCCATGAGTACATTATCAAACCACTGTTGGGAATAATATTACTGCTCGTACTTGGTCTTTTATTACGTGTTTTTGTTTGATTGGTTGGAGAAAAGCCAATTAGAGTGTAAATTATCAACTCGTGACTGTTCTCTTGGTACATCATTTTTGTACAGCAGAAAAGGATCAAACCCATAACATTTGCATGCTCAACCCATTTTGTTCATCTTCAATAATTATTTCCTATGGTGTATAAGTTTTAGGGCAAATTATTTTAGGAAAGTTCCATAACCCAGCTAAATCTCTCTTTTCTCTGATTTCAAGTCCCCCAGTGACAGCGTTATGTCTGTGGACTCGTACTACTATAATTCCGAACTGTAATTTTCTACATCAGTAACAACACTAGAAAAGAATTTGACTTGGTCGTGGGTTTGGTTTTTAACATGACAAATTATATAATTAGATAAATTTTCAAAGCAACTGGAGGAAACTCCAATAAAAAAAAAATGAAACTTTGCACCATTTTCGTTCAACAAGCAGTTGCCGTTCATTAAAGCCTTCAAGCGTTTAATCAGTGTTTTCCTGAAAGGAGTTATGATCGCCATGAGTGAACGGTTTGGTATCTTTGGTGACAGATAAAGTATTACCACGGTAATGGAGTATAATGCTAGTGATGGAGTATTCCGGTTAGAATACGCACGTAAACGACGCAGTTCCGTTTATTGACAAAACTAGTTTCGGTACATGTAGTGTGGCCTGATATTCATTCAGAATGATTAAAAAGTTAATAGCTTTTAAAAATTTATTCGCAAGAGTGAATAAAAAACTTGATTGTAAGAGGAGTAAAACTTCCAGCTGGAAGCGTGTTTGTTTGTAAAGTGCTGGTATCGAAATTATTTTTAGCATAAGCGAATTGCGGGGCTGTAACCGAAAAACGGGGAGTAATTTCAAGCTGTAATAGTAACGAACAATTTGATTGCAAAGGTACTTACTTAGTAAGCTCTGAACGTAAGAGAAACATGGAAATAAGCTGATTGTTCCACATACTTAGTAAGCTCTAAACGCAAGAGAAACATGGAAATAAATTGATTTTATTTTTTTTTTATAATAATAATAGAGAATCTATCTTTTCACTCCACCTTTTATAGTTATTTCAAGACAAAATGTGAAATTTTCCGCAAATAAAATTAAATAAATTTTAAGATTACAACATATAATAATGATTTTTATAGAATTTTTAGACGTTGTCTAATTTATTTTCTACCACTATTTCATACGACAAACGTTTGATATACAGGTTCTGATGTGAGACAACGTTTCGTTCTCTCTGTAATTTAAGTATACAGTTTTAGTAACAGTCTTATAACTGATTGAAACATGATCCGGGAAAACATCTGACTAATGTCTTCAAAGTCGAATGTTCCGAAAATAAAGCTCGTTTACCCATTCGTCACTTTTATTTTGATTGAAGTGGCAATTATTTATAAAAGTAGTGTTTGTTTTGTTTTGAATTTCGCACAAAGCTACTCGAGGACTATCTGCGCTAGCCGTCCCTAATTTAGCAGTGTAAGACTAGAGGGAAGGCAGCTAGTCATCGTTACCCACCGCCAACTCCTCGACTGCTCTTTTATAAACGAATAGTGGGATTGACCGTCACATTGTAACGCTCTCACGGCTGAAAGGGCGAGCATGTTCGGTGCGACAGGGATTCGAACCCCCCGCGACCCTCGGATTACGAATTAAACGACTTAACCCACCTGACCATGCCGGGCCTAAAAGTGGTATAAAGGTGTCTAATTCGTCATATTAACCGTATTATATCACTAATAATTTGGAGAAAAAAAGTAGTTGAATCAGAAATGGCATAACCAAACTCACAAAAACGTATTTTGAACACGACTTAAATTATCAGAGTATTGGTCTGCATATACATTTAACGATTTTTTAGTAACTTTTTATAACCCCAATCCAAGAACGCTACATCCAAAACATGGTATATTTCAATGTTTACTTGACTGAAAAAACCCGCATTCTTCTAAAGAAAGAGAACTTACCAAATTATTTCGCTGACTCGAGGAATGTATCATTGAAAATGAATCTTAAAGATGAAACCTGTGTATACTTTAAATATTAAAAAGGGAGGGGGTAGGGGGGAAAGCAACATAAAAGCACATAATAGATCTGTAATAGTAGATCTGTAATTGCACAAAAGTAGAACAAGTTGCACGTTATACGGACCTTCTGACACAAAGATTTATTCTTCACCATAAAGAATCATCTGTAAAAATAATATCCGTAAACACTAGCGCCATACTGCAGTAAATGCTGTTTGTTAGGTGACATAATTTTAGAACGAATACCGAAAATTTAAACCCGTAACTTGTTATTCTCTTTCAAAATTCTAACATTTGGATTTTTTTATCTTTCTTTGTTCTTAAAGTTTGAGATTTATTATTACAGATGAGCAATGAACAGAAATCAAAATATTGACTGTAACATTTACAAGGGTGTTATGTTTTCTTTCCGTAATTCTGATAACGCGTGATCCTGACCTAAAATAAATCCATATACCTCAAACATTCCCCTGTACTACAATTATTATAGCAGAAGTGTTTACGCATGTTTGAGTTTAAGACTGCTCATTTTGTATGTTCTACTAAAGATAAGCGATTGACTTGGTAACTCATATTTGTAAACTTTTCGCGCAAAACTACTAGAGGGCTCTTTGCGTTAGCTGTCCTTAATTTTAAAGTGATAAAGTTTTAGTTAGTTTATACCACCAACTCGTAGCTACTTTAATAAGATAATGCTTCCGTTATTTCTTTGAATCTAAAATGTGCCACTCGGTGTGGATTCCTGTACGTGGTAAGGGGACCTCTCGGGGAAGGTTCTTTCAGTTTGCCTCATCTGGGATCCAAACACCCACCCACGTGTTTGTCGTTCGTGGTGACCCGTGAAGGAAAGGAGAGGATCCTGGTGGTTGAGGGGTCCAACCCTAACACACCACTTAGGCCTTGAATTCCTCTAGACCGTCGGTGTAGAGGATTGACCCAAGGGGGCTTGGTGTGGCCCCCCTTGGGTCAATCGGCTGTACTACTTGAGATAGGGTCAACCACGTACCAGTGTTGGATGTTCTCAACAGGTGTTGTGGATATTGTATCTGATGCTGGTGCTCACTAAATCCTGGCGTTACTGCAGTGCCTACAGCTTGATGCTGTAGTCCGTCCCCTCATAGGGTTCTATAGTGGTAAGGTCAGTGAGCACCGAAATGTTCCGTTTTTTGTTATGGATCTTCCAATTAAAACAGTGAAAAAACAGTTCATAGGTAAACGACCACGTCTTGAAGATTCTGAGCAGCAATCAACATCTGTAACACCTGTTGTATCTCATTTTCTTATCCTACATTCTCTTTCAGACAAACCTTTAGGGCAAATGTTCCCTTTTTCATTCAGAAAGGACTAGAGGAACTTGCTGATTCTCCAAAGTCAGTAAAGAAGTTTCGACCTCATGACACATCTCAACACACTGAACTCCTTTTGCATTCAAAGGCAATTGGGGAAATACTTTATTGAAGTTACACCTCATGCTACTTTGAATTCATCACGAGGAGTCATTGTTGAGAGGGGTTTGAAGAATATCCCAGAGTTGGAGATTCTCGCTGGTTTCTCCACTCAAGGAGTTTCTGCAGTGAGGCGTATCTCCACTCGCTAAGATGGAATTATGATGCCGATCAATGTCCTCATTCTCACATTTACATCACCACATCCGCCTGCCACCATCAATGCAGGTTATCTTAACTGCAGGGTACGGACATACATTCTAAACCCTCTCCAATGTTTCCAGTGTCAGTGGTTCAGTCACTGAAAAACGTCATGTCGTGATTCCTTGACGTTTGGTCGTTGTCGTTGCAAGGATCATGATGCCTATGAGTGTTAAACGGACCCTCATTGCGTCAAAGGCAATGGCTCTCACCCGTCCTACTTTCGTTCTTGCCCTAAATGGTTGGAAGAAAAAGAGGTGAAATATTTGAAAACGATTCATAACATTACTTATCCTGAGGCTCGAAAGTTGCTGTCCACCACTTCATCTTGGACGTATGCTGCTGCACTTTGTTCCACTACTACAGTGGGAGTGCAGACGAATTTTTCTGTGCTTTCAAAATAATTGTTTTGAAACCAAACGAAAAGTCTTCTGACCTCCATGGTTAAAAAAGTTGATGAATCAACTTCAACACCCTTCTCTGTCCCTTACATACATTCCAGAAAATCTCAAGATCCATTTACTTTGGTTTCAGGTACAAACATTTTCTTGGATACATCTACTTCTCCCACCCCAAGATGCAAAACCATCATTCGTTCACGTTTTCAGTCACTGGAATCCTCTTTTAGCAGCAAATACCTGCCCAATCGACCCAGAGCAGAATCTTTGGAGGTCGACAGATCTACCTTGAATAAAGACAGTAAAGATAATAGACGTGGTCGTAAACAGAATAGTTCTCTATCCAATTGGCCTACACATAAATAAAAATGGCCACCTTGATACAATGGAACTGTCGAGGTTTATGTTCTAATCTGGAGGACATGAAAACACTGATTGCTTTCTACCATCCTGTATGTCTTTCTTTACAGAAAACATTTCTGAAACCTGCCGATACAGTCACCTATCAGAGTTTTTCTTTGTACAGAAATTACAGGCTGTGTGATGGACGAGTGCATAGAGGGGTGGCACTGTTGGTTGATCAGCATATGCCCACCCTCTCTTTGCCACTCGACACACCATACCATCACTGTTTGTTCTCTCTACCTATCGCCTGCAGAGACCTATGATAAATGAGACCTTAATGCTCTCATTGAACAGTTTCTGTCTCCTTTTTAATCCTGGGAGACATTAATGGACATCATTCCCTCTGTAAGCCATCAATAGACAACTGTGTGGCAACAGTAACTGACTGTATTATCCAAGCAGCTGCTGATTGTATTACTAAAACCTCGACGATTTCCTCGTCTGTGGTAGAACCCTGTCTGCCACATGGCACAGAAGGCTCAAAAATGGGCCTGGGATACTTTTTGTAGATATCCTACACTCTCGAACCGCATCACTTTCCAGCAGGCCCGTGCTCATGCTCGGTGAGTAAGATGCCAAAGCTAGAAGGAATCTTGGAAGTTCACAACCAGCATATTTTCTACCACCAGTTCCAAAGTCATATGGGACAAGATTCGAAAGGTCAGTGAGCAATATAATTCTGTGCCCCTCTCGATCTTGCTCTCTGATGGCCAAGAAGTAGCTGATACCTAGAGCATCGCCGATACTCTAGGTGAAAGCTTTTGCCGGGTAGTTAGCACTTCTGCTTCTTCCTCCACCTTCTTATCCATCTAGACTCGAGCAGAGTGATCACCTCTTTCCTTTCGAGCTGATTGTCTCTATAATTATAATCGTCCCTTTACAGTGGTGGAACTCAACGTGGCCCTTTATTAGTTTGGCAGTACACCAGGGCGACCTGATGATGTACACTATGACATGCTGGTCCATCTATCTCCTGTTTCTCTTGCTATTCTTCTTATTGTTTTTAACCAGAACTGGCAGGAGAACGTTTTTCCCTGGTGCCTGGCGCCAGGGTATTGTTCTACCTTTCTCTAAGCCTGGGGACGATCCCAAGATTCCTTCAAACTATCGTCCAATTACTTTGACGAGCTGCCTCTGTAAGACTTTAGAGAGAATTGTTGATGCTCGTCTTGTTTGGTTCGTCGAATCAAACAACCTCCTCTCGCCCACCCAGTGTGGGTTCCGACGACAACGCTCCACTGTAGACCACCTGATTCGACTTGAAACGTCAATCAGAGAAGCCTTTCTGAAACGACAACATCTTGTATGAATAATTTTTTCACATTGAGAAGGCTTATGATACAACATGGAGGTATGGCATTTTGCGAGACCTCCATATATATGGGTTATGTGGCCATTTGCCCATGTATATTAAATATTTTTTAATGGACAGGAGATTCCGAGTTCATGTGGGCTCGACACTTTCCCGTTCTTTTACACAGGATCTTGGAGTCCCTCAGGGCTGTGTTTTGAGTGTCAAACTTTTCAGTATAAAGATTTATGCCGTCACGGAACAACTATCACTGATGCAAACGGGCTCTATGTCGACGACTTTCACGTCTCATGTCAGTCGTCGAACATGAAGTATAGTGAGCAGTAGCGACAGACTTCCCTCAGTCGTTTACTGAAGTGGACCACAGAAACGACTTTAATTTCTCTCTCTCTCTCTAAAACCGTTTGCATGCACTTTTGTCGCCAACATGGTATTCATCCTGATCCTGAACTCTGTCTTGGTGAAGTTGTGTTGCCTGTGGTCCCTGAGACAAAGTTATTGGGGCTTAGCTTTTACCATAAGCTGACCTTTATACCACACATCAAGCAGCTATGGGTCAAGTGTACAAGAGCACTGAACATCCTCCATGTTTTGTTTTCCTTCTGCAGTGTGCCATACTTTTTCAAAACAGATGATCTGCCATTGCTCCTTTTGGCCTTAGTATTCAGGCGCAGTTGGATGAATTGGGTCTGTCCTTGGATAAAATTGCTGTATCCACTGGTCAGCCCATCCTACCATGGCTTCTTACATTTCCCAAATGTGATCTATCTTTAAGTCATCTGAGAAAAACAGACACTCCCGATTAGAAATACTGTCTGTTATTTGTTGAACATCTTTCGAACCATCTTTCCATGACTATTTGTACAGATGGTTCGAAATCAGGTGACTGTATGGGCTTTACCATGGTTTATTGTGGTTCGGTGATTGTGGGCAGAGTTCCCTCTACAGCTTTTGTGTTCACTGCTGAACTGTACGCCATTTCTCTTGCCCTAGATCACATAGAAGCTAAGTACTATTTATACTGACTCGCTTACTTCTCCACTGGCCTTGCAATCACTTCCCGTTAGTCCACATCCTGTTCTCTTCGATATTCAAAACCAACTGGCCCATTTCTCTTTAACATCTAGTTTTATCCAGTTTTACTGGATACCGGACCACTTTGGTATTCGCGGGCACGAGCTCGCCTACACCGCAGCTTAATATATCTGATCTGGTACTATCACCGCTGTGCCTGTTCCATACATGGACTATGGCCCTGTATTCAAGGTTCGGCTCCGTGTCAGCTGGCAGTGGACTCGGAGTGAGCAACGTGAAAACAAGCTTTTCCAAATAAAACCCTATGCTGGACTTTGGCCGTCTAGCTTCCATGAGGATCGGAAGGAGGAAGTTGTTCTAACTAGACTACACATTGTTCACATTTTTTTAACTCATCGTTTTCTTTTATCTGGGTCTGATAAACCAGTGTGTTGTCTGTGTGATACTCAGGTCACAGTAAGCCACATTTTACTGTCTTGCTGTCATAACGACTCCAAATGACGGCACCATTGCAAACATGTTCTGTCGCAAGGTTTGTCCATAAAGGTTTGTTAGACAGTGTTATTGGTGATGGTGATGTTGTCCCCCTTGAAAAGGTTTTTTTTCATTTTTTAAAGAGCATTAATTTTTTTAATGCCATTTATGTTTTTTAATTTATACATTAGATCTTTTTTAATGTGATTCCCTTTTAAGAATCAAATTCCATATAGTTCGATTTGAAATTAGAAAATGGTCATAACGTTAAATAACTCAACCAGGACAGGAACGGCTAACTTCAGGTGACTAACGCTGTTATTTGAACTACCCATTAGTCATCCTGGCATGTCATTATTAAAATTTTGCTACACGTCTTTTAAAACTTTTATTACTTTACTTTTCAAAAATGGCCATAACGTCAAATAGCTTGGAACCAGAACTGGAAAGGACAACTTCAGGTGACTGATGGTGTTTTTTTTCTACTTACCTGTTAGTCTTCCTGGTGGGTTATGATAATTAATTATGCTACAGAAAGTCCTTTACAACTTGTATTACTGTAGTTTTTCTCTTAACTTTGTAGACTGGATGTAAACTTTGGTTTTATATTTATTTTGTTTTGTGTTACCTTAATTTCCTTTTTATGAATTTTACTAAATTTACTTTCATTTTAACTTTTTACCGGATGTTTGGCTCAGGTAGCCTAGCTGCTTTGTGCCATAACAAACTAAATCAACCAACCAGCCTCAAATGTGGAGCACGAATCTGAATCAGCAGTCTTGTATAACACTTTTGTATCAAGTATAAAATATGAACGAAACTGTTTAATTTCTTTGTGTAAGTAAATCTCCAATAAATATTGTTCAGTTCTGTAGTAAAATTATATAACATGAAATTAAATTACGAACAAAAAATGGTTAATACAAAACTTTAAACACATTAAAAACAACCAAAAACAAATCTGTAGTTTAAGTCTGTAAACTTGGTTTGTCAGATTTTTCTTTCAAGTAACACTTTTTCTAAATAATCTGAGATTTCCGTCTGTAAAATATAACGCAGTAAAGTTTTGAAAAAGGTTATATTTTCTCACGACAACGTTAGGTAAGTTAGATTTTTGATTATATTCACACTGCAAGAAAACTAGGTAGTGTGAAATTCTGTAACGTAAAAACTATCATTAGCCAACTCTTGCAGTGGTAAGTAATTTGTGAAAAACCAAACATACAATCGTTTATTGATATAGCCTTCCGTGTTAAAATAAAATTGTGGAACAAAACGTGCCGAATGTGTTAATTAAGATACACACTGCTGGCCAAAATCTTAAGGCCAATAAACGTAAAGAAAAAATATGCATTTTACGTTGTTAGACTCAACCACTTATTTGAATAGAGCTTCGAAAGATAAAAATAAGAAAAAAAACCTTTTTTAGCATTTAATAGAAAAAATATGAACACCATGAAATTAGCCTAAATACTAGCTGGTCTAAAGTTTAAGACCATACCAAAAAGAAGTCCTAACCAGGGTATAAAATGCCCAACAAGAGGTCTCAGTAGTGAGTTGCACGGCCGTCATTGCGAATAACTTCAAACATTTGCTTTGGCATGGTCGATATAAGCGTTTGCAGAAGGCTGGCTGGAATATTATTCCAAGTGGTGAAGATGGCTTCACGAAGATCATGCACTATTTGGAATTGACGTCCATTTCTACAGACTTCCCTTGCCATCCACCCCCAAACATTTGCAATGAGGTTCACTTCGAGCGAACACGCTGGCCTTCAGTCAATAAGGATGCTCTCTCCAACATGCCAATGGAGCCAGCTGCTGTTTGACGCCCCTGTATAACCTGAAGCTCCATTGTTCCATGGAAGGAGAAAATACTCCAGATCATGATGGAACTTCCTCCACTGTGTTGTATAGAAAATGTCTGCAGTGGGATATCGTTATCGTGCCAGTAACGCTGAAAGCCATCTGGACCATCCAGGTTAAATTTTTTTCTCATCAGACAATAAAACCTTCGTCCACCTTTCTACGAGCTGTTTCATGGTGTGGAAGGAGGAGTGGTCTTTGAAGACGATTACGGGTTTTTAAAACCTTTCTCTCGTAGATGCCGTCTTATTGTTCTTGAGCTGCATTTTGCGTCCGTAAGGGCCTTAATCTCGTTCAACGATCGGCTGGTGTTTTGCAGGACAAACCGTCGAATCCTCTTGCTCAACGCTGGCGAAATTTTCTTGGGCCGACCACTTGAAATTCTCGTTCTGTATCCCTCAGGGTCTTTTAAGAAATTTTCAACAGCAGTTTTACTACGCCCAATCTCACCAGCGATGGCGCATTGAGAGAGACCTTGCTTTTGCAGCTCGACAATTCTGCCACGTTCAAACTCTGTCAACGTTTTAGCCTTTGCCATGTTAAGGAGATGTCAGTGGTAGATGTTGAAAACGCTAATGCTTGAGCACAAATGATTAACTTTCGTTACGTGTTTACCGATTAACGCTCGTTTCAGTATGGTCTTAAACTTTTGACCAGCTAGTATTTAGGCTAATTTCATAGTGTTCACATTTTCCCTATTATATGCTAAATATTTTTTATTTTCCCTTTTCTTATTTTCATCTGTCGGAGCTCTATTCAAATAAGTGGTTGAGTCTAACAACGCAAAATCCATATTTTTGTTTATGTTCATTGGTCTTAAGATTTTGGCCAGCAGTGTATAGAAGGCTGATTTTTGATTATTGGATATTATAAACAGTAATTAATACGAGATATTTTCAAAATGGTTGGCGGTGGATGGTGATGACTACCTGCCTTCCCTCTAGTCTATCGCTAGCCCTCGAGTAGCTTTGCGTGAAATTCAAAAACAAAACAAACAAGCAGGACTAGATGGAGGGCAGCTAGTCATCACCACACACCGCCAACTCTTGGGCTACTCCTTTAACCCAAAGGGAAAAGTGCAATGTAAGGGTAATACTAGTATTTGTACAATTTAGTGTGGCATGGATCAGTGTATATGGCATAATATTTGATGAAGGTATTTTAAGCAATATGGGATACTGCACTTGGACTCTGATGTGACTTGAAAGCACAGCAACTCATTATTTTTCCGGACTTGTTCTGTTCGATCGTGGCCAGGTGGGTTAAGGCGTTCGACTCGTAACAAGCAGAACTAGATGGAGGGCAGCTAGTCATCACCACACATCGCCATTTCTTGGGCTACTCTTTTACCCACGCATAGTGAGATTGACCGTTACATTATAACGCCCCTATGGCTGTAATGGCGAGCACGTTTGGTGCGACGGGAATTCGAACCCGCAACCCTTAGATTACGAGTCGAACTCCTTAACACACCTGGCCAGTAACATATAATTAAATAAGCAGTCCACAAGAAACAATGAATGTTATCAAGTTATAGAAAGGAAATACATACTAATTTAGTATTTCTTATATCACTCGGTACATCAGCAAAGTTCAGAGTAATGGTATTGTCAAATATCTTTATGACGAAAGTAATTATAAGCAGCCATATACAGAGTATAGTTAGCATGTTTTTGCATTACTTGTAAAAGGTTAGCTTATGAAACATTTAATAAATGAGATCTGGTTAAGTTTAAGAACTCGCTATTCTTCTATTGTATTTAAGTATGTACACCTCACTTTTAAGACGTGAGCTCAGAATTTTTACAAATATGAATCAGACAAAGAATGTCGGAATCCCCATAGTGAGATTGCATTTTCGTTTTCTTGTATAAATATTACATGTTAATGTCTACAATTAAGCACAAAGCTACCCAATGGGCTATCTGTGCTCTGCCCATCCTGGCTATCGAAACCCGAATTCTAGCGTTGGGAGTCTGCAATCATGTCCCTCTGCCAATGGGGGTCGTATGTTAACGAACACATAAAATGCATTATCACTTGGAAATAGGGACTGACCAACAGGAAAAAACAAACCGAATTACAACTTGAAAGTTAACTTATTGTATTGTGAAAGCATTTCAAAAGCTTCTACTTTAACTAATGTTATTTTAATAAATGTTTACTTTGCATTACTTATTCAAAGAAACTTATTTGCATATTCAAAACGCATAATGTACTTTTTATCATTGTACATAATACGTTGCCTTTGGTTTAGTTTCTCCTGTTGTAGTACAAATGTACGTTTAGTGCTGGGATGTTTTGATAACTATTCCCAGAGATGAATTTTAAACGAAAGAAACAATCACTTTGAATATGAAAATAAACATAATAATAATCGATTATGTAAAAAAACTAGAAGGACAGCAATAGCCTACGCCAGATCTTCCCAGCTAACACAGTTCTAACCAGACAGTCTCCCAGATATCACCAGACACGATTAATCGATAAAACTATCTGACGAAAATGCTGGGTCTCCTACGAAATTACTAGTACCCGCACGTTGTATGTTCACATTTACGCCACCTGGAAACTGCTCAAGGAAACAAACAATCGAATGGCGGACATTTTGATTTTAGAACAAACGCAACCGATTCAGAACTAAACGTTTAGTTTTTCTCTCTTATACACACGTACTAATCACTTCGTACAAAACTAAAGCAGCTAAAATCAATCGTGTAGTAAATTAAACGTTAAAATTCATTCTCTCGATATTTTGTGCTTTTTAGAAGGCCCGGCATGGCCTAGTGCGTAAGGCGTGCGACTCGTAATTCGAGGGTTCGCGCTAAACATGCTCGCCCTCCCAGCCGTGGGGATGTATAATGTGACGGTCAATCCCACTATTCGTTGGTAAAAGAGTAGCCCAAGAGTTGGCGGTGGGTGGTGATGACTAGCTGCCTTCTCTCTAGTCTTACACTGCTAAATTAGGGACGGCCAGCACAGATAGCCCTCGAGTAGCTTTGTGCGAAATTCCCAAACAAAGAAAAAGCTTTTTAGAAGTTAGTTACTGAAATTAACCATTTTGCTAAAAATAAGATTTATGCCATGTGTTTAACGTTAGATTTTGTCTTCACCGACGGACGTAATTGTGAATGTTTATAAAATGTGTCGACTTTTGTGGTTTGATTAGAATTAAGTACAAAACTACACAATGGGGGGTTATGTCTGCTCTGCCAACCACGGGTATCGAAACCAATTTTTGGCGGTGTAAGTTAAACCTTCCGCTGTCCTCCTAACAGATTGAGAGGGGTATTGATATCTCTTTCCACACGTTTCAAACGAACGATACTCGGTTAGTAAAATAGAAAACACGTTTGCTATTACTCACTTTGTTACCACGTAATTGTGATTGGTTACTAAATTGTTTCATTTGTATGACAGTTGATGAGTAATTATTTTAATGGGTAACACAATGTTTCACTTTACAGTAGAACAGTTTAAATTTTATAGCAATGACAACAAATATTAAAACAAAGACTTGCAAAAAAATTTGTGCGTGGAAAATTGTTTCAAAGTTTTTAAAAATTGTTTCAAAGTTTTAGTTATATCAATAACAGGAAATAGTACTTAAATGTTTTAGTCCTGAGAAATTCCAACATAAACTTAGAAAACGAATACTTAAATAGTATTCATACGAAACACCCGGGTTCGTATATATTTTTTTTTTAAACAGACGTAATAACTTAATAGGTCTCGCATGAAACCCTTTAGTATATCGGATATTCAATGAAAATTTGAAAAATTTCTAAAGAAATGTCCAGTACATAGGAAATTATTTAATTTTTTTTTGTAGTTTATTGAAAAATGATTTTCTTTCGTCATAAATGTTGCTACCAATGTTAAGACTTTTTTACATATATATATTTAAACATAACGGTTGGTGGCAGCGTTTTTGTTTTACCATATTGACAAAGCATAGAGCTTTGGTTTGGTTTCCAAGGAGTCTATTACACGCATCTCAACATAGTTTAAAACTATCCAAATACCAGTGCACTAAAAAACTGTAAAAATGATGAACATTAATACATCTGTTGCACTTTGAAATGTAAGAGTGATCTACAAACAGTAAGTCTTAATGACTTGTTTTGGAGATAGGTTGACTGTGTGTGGCTGACTGAATTACTTTATTAATAAACGGTTTTAAATAAGAGAAGCATGTTTTTAATGCACATAGATCATGAAAACACATTGGGTATGAATTCCGTGACACTTATGTTATTATTTCTCGTACATGGAATGCTATGTGCTCTGGAACAGTTATTCAGACTGACAGAAATGGTGAGGTACAAGTCTACATCAAACCATGACCCTTCTACTGTTTTCCACCCGATATGTTTCCTCATCCCTAGAAAATGCTGCCATGTGCTATTGAGACTTTACAATAAAATATCACCATTAAAAGTCATGCAATAATCACTCAGCATGCTGGTATATATCATCTTATGTCTTCCAGTTTGTTTACATCAAAGAAGAGAAATCACAAAGTTATTTCATAAAAGTTTTATTTCCTGCACATGGAAACAGTTCCACAAGACAAAAACATCAGAAAGGAGAAATGAAACTTTCTTCTACTGCAGGAGCTGATCAAAAATTGAAATATTATTTACAGGCTGGGTTTCTTCTCAACTATAATTCTCCCTGGCTTTTCTTCGGTACAGGTCTGTAAGTAAATAAATACAAACCCATAAAGATCTTGACCCGAATTTAACTAAGTGTTTTGATATATTTGTAGGACACAATTACTGTCACTTTGCCTCGTGTTCCTTCCCACCCCTCTTCTTCTTGCTTAACATGTTTTATTTCAAATGTCTGAATGTTGTGTTGAGAGAACATTAAAAAGCTTTACCTAGATTAACTGCTAATTTCCATTTGAAATAAAAATAATTGCTTCAGACATATCTTTATCCAAGTGTATTTCAGTGCTATGAAATCACTTAATAAAATGACTTTATTTAACATTATCATTAACTACAACAGAAACCTGAGAAAACACCAAATCTGTAGTGCTAACAAAACTGCCAATGTGTATATTCAATTAACATTTTCTAATGTGCAAACCAACACAAGAACTCTTTCTCCATATTAAATTCCTCAAATATACAATAAAAAATACTGAGACGTACAATACAAGATTTTGTATAACACCAAAATTTGTTGTCATAACAATCTTCGAACATGCAGAAAAAGTTAAGCCTATTATAAGAAACATAAAATAAATGCAAAAGAAACCATTGGAAATCTCTTTCAAGAACTGCAAGTTACACTTATTTGACAACTTGCTAAGCCTAATAGTTTTCATTAACACAAGAGAAGAGAAAAACTTGAATCGATAATTATCTTGAGCTGTACACAAAGTCATATGGAAAAGTATATATGGATATTCAAACATACTTTTTAAAATAAGGTTCTATGTATTTTCTGAACTTCCACTTATTAATTTTTTTATTAAATTATATTTTTAGAAAAAAAAAAAAAAGAGGTTAGAGAGCTCGTTTCACTGACTTTAATACACAGAAATGTTAGAACCTCTTCTACCAGGTCTACAAAGAAAGATCGGCTTAGAATGACATACTTTACCGTCATGCTTTTCCAGTACAGTAGAGATTTGTCAATTTTAACTGCATCATATCTGAATACACTATTTCAGTACTTAGCAAATTAGTAAAATTCAACTTGCACTTAAGCTGCATTTTATAAATTAAATTGACTACAAATAACATGGTAGAACAGGGATGTCTGTAATTTCTATCAGTATCAAAATACTCATGTAAGAATGCTAAGAAATCATATATTATACTACAGTTATCAAATCAAAAGCCTGGATAACAATGTCCTTACCTATATATACCTACAACTACAGCATGATCTCTTTCATAGGGTTCTAATGTGATCTGCTCTTGGGGCTTCAGTCTCTCAGCTTGAAGTTTCTTCACTTCATTAGCAAACACAGCCTCTGGTTCAGCAGTTGAATCAATGCAGTTTGCCTATGTGTTTTTAAATAAACTTATTAGTAAGAATCTTTAAAGGTCATGTTTTAACTTAACTTACTGAACCGTTATCATGTGTAGCAGCATATATAAAAATCAGAGGATATTATGACTATAAGGTTGAGTACATTACGTTAAAACAAACTCGAATATACAAACCAGCTAGTCACTTAACACATCTATAAAATGTTATGGCGTAACAGCTTAAATAAGAACTGATTTGATGCATCGTTGTTAATTTGACACCACTGCATCTTAACTTTTGTGAAGAGTATGCAACAGCTTTTTCTAACTAAATTATTCAAGCACTTGTATCATAAAATGTATCCACATTTGGGATTTAAAATTTCCAAGACAACAATCCCTTTTACTAAATAATTGTAGAAAATAAAGAATTCTGGATCAACTAGAGACCCAAAACCATCCAAAAAGAGACTTATAACAAGTCACATATCAGCATGAACAAAGTACAGTGTCTTATAATGCACATTGTAAAATCCACAATAAGGTATGCAATAATACATAATGTAACCAAGAAATGTTTCTGTAGGGAAAAGGCAATATAATTCAGGTGTGCACAAGATGGCTTAACATCTAAATAGACTTATGAAGTAAGAATACTTTCTTAAAACAAATCTAGTAACATTTATCTTAGTAATCTTGAATTTTTTTTCTCCACTCTTCTACGTTAGTAGCAACTACAATTTACTTCAAGTGATTACACTAATAAATAAATGCTCAATTTACGTAGCACAAATTAATTAATCCACCGGTTTTCTCTGTATTTGAATTTAACAAACTTTACTTACTTTAATTGATATAACAAAATGTCCACCATTCTTCAGGAAATGGTGAGCGTTTATTGCCACAATACGTGCTTGATCTGGTTGAGCAACATCAGCAAAAATAGTATCAACCATACCTATTCAAAAAGTCGTAATACAATTTCTTTTATGCAAAATTGGTTGTATATCATTAATATATATTTTCACACACACACACACCGAATAGAAAAACTTCCCTAATTGAAACAAAAAAGAAATACCAGTTTCTTTTAAAAACATCAAACAGCACAATCTAAGAGGTTGTAGCATTGAAAGGAAGAATGTTCATTGGTTAAAAGTCCTGTACTATTAAACAAACACTATGTTCACTGGTTTAGGGTTCTGTACTATTTACAAGCTCCTCAACTTTTATTAATTTGATATCTAATTCATCTCAAGTTCTTGAAAAAAAACCAACCAACAATCTCCAGCTTCTGGGTTGGTTCTGATAAAAAATTTACTGTAGTAAAATGTAAAGTAAAACTTTGTCTGAAGTTTTCGGTTACTTGAACTGTTTTATCATTATCTTGAATCTCCAAATAATTATAATAGGAGTGTTTGTTTGTTTTTGAATTTCGTGCAAAGCTACTCGAGGGTTATCTGTGCTAGCCATCCTTAATTTAGCAGTGTAAGACAAGAGGGAAGGCAGCTAGTCATCACCACCCACTGCCAACTCTTGGGCTACTCTTTTACCAACGAATAGTGAGATTGAGTGTCACATTATAACGCCCCCACGGCTGAAAAGGCGAGCATGTTTGGTGCGATGGGGATTTGAACCCACAACCCTCAGATTACGAGTCGCACACCGTAACCCACCTGGCCATGCCAGGCCAAAAGGAAAGTGAGGTTTACAATTAATTTTTTTAATGAATTTTAAATTTTATTTGTTCACCTAAATCATAATTGCTGAGATTACACACAAAATAAAACTTTTCTCAGGCAATGCTTTTGAGTCAGTTGTAACACTTCTAAACCAGATTCTCTAATCTTTCAACAATTAGTGTCTAGTTTAATTCTATATAGACTTTAGTTAAGATTTATTTCTGATTACAAACCACTTACTATGATTAATTAAAAATTTATTCATTGTTTTATGAAATGTTTACTAATAACATTTTATCATATCATTTCCAATAAAACTTTCTTGTAGAGAAAGTTAATAGGTACACACTTATTGTTCATTCATAGTTTATCCTAACATTTTCTATTCCATGGAAAATTGATCAATGTAATTTTAACCCCCTTCAGAAATTATGAAATCTCATAATGCAACAATTTCAAAACTAACCTTTAATTTAGTTTATTCTGAACTTCACAGAAAGCTACACAAGGGTTATCTGTGCTAGTTGTCCCTAATATAGCAGCTATATACCAGAAAAAAGAAAGTTACTCAACATTCCCCACTGCCAACTCTTGGGGCTACTCTTACCAATGAATAATGGGATTGACTTTCACTTTATAATATCCCCCATGGCTCAACAGGCAAGTATTTTCGATGACAGGAATTTGAACCCACAACCCTCAGATTGTGAGTTGAGCACCCTAACCATCAGTCCATGCCAGGCCTCTTAACACTATTACGACAACCTTCTATTTTATTCAAATATTTATTTCTATTTTAACATTTAGCAAGAGAAAGAATCAACTTCTGAGCACTCACCTACAAGCATACGATACTTATGAGGGTGTCGAGCATCTTCAATAATTGGAATAACATTAGTTCGTTTTTGGGCAACACCTATCAAGTCACGACCTGACCGATGTGAAAACTCCACTGCATATACCAGACCAGACTAGAAAACAAACAATATTAACTGTTGCTAATTAAAAAATTTTAACACATGATGAACATGATCTTTCATAAATAAATATACGTTAGAAATAAACATTTCGTTTGAGGTTTATAATTTAGATTGAAAAAATAACCGATTTCACATTTAAGATATAAGCAATCACTCTCTTATCATACATAAATAAGGTTATTTATTAAGGGAAAAAAAAAAAAGACAACAGCAAGTATGTATTAGTTTTAGATGACAAAATTTCAAATTATTATCCATAGCCACACTTACTTCACCCACAACGTCGGAGACGTGCGAGACTGTAGTTCCAGATGCTGCACCAAGATACAACACTTTGGAACCAGGAGACATGTGAATCTGGTCCACACCACCAAGAATTGCAGCAGCTAGCTTGGAACGGAATGGATTCCACACACGGTATTCAATTTTACCATTAGCATCCTGTAACCAATTACAAATTCTAAATAACTAACTAGTAATGTGCTTAGCATCTTAATATAGATTAATGTATCTGAACAAAATTAAGGTACACTAATTACTTATAACAAAGCAAACATAACCTAAAGTGTATTTTGCTTAAAAGTACTTCCAATTTTTAAAGCTATTGGACTAAAACCCAAAAAGAAAAACCCCTTAATTACTGTGTTTATTAAAGAACAGAGCAGACATCATACAGTAATTAAGGTTTTCGTATAGTCCCAATAAACCAAACT
The DNA here is from genome assembly GCF_004210375.1 of Tachypleus tridentatus. NCBI lineage: Eukaryota > Metazoa > Arthropoda > Merostomata > Xiphosura > Limulidae > Tachypleus > Tachypleus tridentatus. Next base: position 120,545,214 of record NC_134825.1, read on the forward strand.
TTGTACTTTTTATAAAACACTTATAATTTTAAAACAAACATGCAGACTTATATTTGCTTATACAACATGCATTAGCTTGAAGGATTTTCATCTTCAATTAGGCTACAAAACAAAGTTAACATATATATATATATAGTTATATATATAAAGTTTCATCTTACCTCTACTGCAATCTTCTTTTCTCCATAAACTGAATCTCCAGGAATTAGATTTCTTGTTACAAGTGCATCCTCTTTCCCTCTTGCAATGAAGACTCCTGGAAACACAAACTTAGAAATCAGATACACTGGAATATTTCTATTCACTCTTTGATGTACTTGAAATAAAAATTCTGTTTTCAAAGATTTTTCATGATGGAATTATGTATTTCCCATTATCAAAAATTCAAAAACTTGTTTAATTCCATATTTAAAACATCCACAGTTATTCACTTCATAATTATTAAATATAACTGTAAGAATGTTATGGATTTAGTTGAAATTTCCATTCAAAATACTATAAGAAACAAGCATAGAGAGATAATTATGAAAATTGTGCAATGCAACTGAAACATGGGGGGGTCACCATGATGTAAAAATGTGAGTTTTTAACAGCACAAGTCTACATCTCAATGGAATTGCTTTGCTGTGTGCTATAAACAATGCAAACTACTGTCCATTATTTCACATTGTCACATATTAAAAGGTCAAATCTTATTTAAATCATCTCACATGCAAACAGAACTGGAACAAAAACATTATGGACAGCTTCAAACCATGTGTGTAACTACAGTTTATTTCCTCATACAATATTTCATGCTTTGAGAAGACAAAATAGTTAATGTTAAAATATAAAAAAAAATACACAACAGGTGCAATACACAATACATGGCTGATCATCTCACCAAGATAAAAGTTAGTGCAAATTTGGAACACAAATACTTAAATCTATGGCTTAGTCTAGAGCTCCAAACTGACATTCTATTGTAACAATATTACTCAATAAAAGCAACAGTGTAGAAATTTAAATCTTGCAAATATAAACACTCAAATAAATTGCAGAAAATGACTTTGCATTTTATTTTATTTATAAATCCATTTTCATCACGAGTTCTTAAAATATCTAATGTTTCTACTTCAACTATTCAGAATTCTTTACTGGTCACAATAACAAATTTTATAAAAGCAAGAAGAATTTGAGTAACATTCTATCAAAGATAAACCTCTGTTGGGACTTCTCATTTTTTACCAAAAACTGACAGAAACAACCGCCCTACTAACACTAAAAAACATCAGAAAAAGTATATCGCTATACAGATTTAACCATACTAGTCATAACAACACATTACAACTACACGTACTGCACTAGTTTACAAATATAATACTTACCTGTGTTTTTTTGTCTTTTAACCGTTGACAATTTAAGAAATCTAAGCCTACTTTTTTGTATTAATTGCATCAGTCAACAAATTTTTTATCTAGTTAACTAATGCGAAGATAACAGAACAACATGCATAAATCAACTAATGTTCTATAACTATTGTAATTAGTTGTCCTTTTAACTATGTGATAAGAGCCTCTAAAAGTTCCACTAAACTTAGTGATGTAAATACCTTGAGAGAATCTTTCAAACTGAAGGAAAAATGAGCAATTCTCTGTGCAAAAACATTAGAAAAACTTTGGCTTTCTATTGGTTATAAACAATACAATATAAAGCACCAGAGAGAACTACTGGAAACTTATGAATGAGAATGTGACAAGAGAGTTTGATTTTCTAGTTTATAGTTCCATAAATAAAGACTGAAGGCTACAAAAATATTTTGTTTTAGTAATATCTATGTTATAATGATTAATTTATGTTTAATTATATATTTTTTTGTAGGGGTGGTAAATGAATTAAAGAAAACCAAGATAATAAATGTCACAAATTTCACACTTAGGGAGAGCGAAACATTTAAAATATTTCTTCATAAAATTATGAACTTAAAACTTGTATATTAAAATTTAATTTATGAACAATGCTTTTACAGCAAGTATATTCACGTACAAAGATAATAAAGTAGTGTACAACTGGCAATAAGGTCAACTTTTATTTAAAGAAAATATTTAAAATATCAACCTTAACTTATCATGTGTCACTCGTCTGAATTACACATTTTAGATTTTGTACTTTTTAATGGGTTTCAGTATCCAATAATTAGAAACTTATAGTATAGAAACTGCCAAATGAGAATATAAATGTATAACTTCAATCTTCCTTGACTGAGATATAAAATATGAAACTAATATAATGTGCTCATCTTTTACCACTTAGGTTTTCAAAAATATCTAATTCTCAATGTTATTACTACTGGATTATTTCTAGCCAGCAGAATGATAGCTTTCTTCTTTAGAAGAAACTTTATACAGGTTTTTCTCACTTTGCTGCTCACAAGTAGATGCATAACCCCAATTTTGTTCTTAGAGATTGGGTGTGAAACTTTCAGCAGTTAATTGAAGGTGAACCTATTCAGTTCTTACTTAGAAATTCAGTTAAATTACAGTCATTCTAATGGATTTGTTTAGTTTATAAATATTAAATATTTTTCCAAAATGCATATTTGGGGACATGGAGCATCATATTTCATGAGTATTTATAAAAAACAGTCCTTGATGGCAAAATTACTAAATCCAGACAGATACATTTATTGTTTATTATGTATTTATAAAAGTTTGAATGTATTCTGATATTCAGTATCTTGCATCTTGGCAACCATATGTGCATAACTCGGTGTGATTGTAACTTGTTTAATTATTACACAAAGATGTCCTGCAGTGATGAACCGTTTAACTATAATCTGAAACAGTTTAAGTAGAACTGAAAACAATAAAACCAGATGTGAATAAAATAGATTTAACCAAGAAAAACATTTTCATACTAATACAGGAGGTTATGGAGGTTAACCTCCATAACCCAAGAAGTTAACTACGAATGGAAAAGTTTTTTTTTTTTGCTTGAAAATTCCCTTTAACTGAAATTGACTCAGGAAAGGCCTAAATCATTAACAGACAAATTTTTAGTAAAAACTTTTCAAACATTAATTAATTTTATGAAGATAAAATATTAAATTCAGAACAGCAGTTAGTATTATTTCTCTGGTAAGTGTCTTCTATCGCCAAATTAACAAATTAAAGAAATAAAATTCACATTTCATTAAATGCTGTTGAGAAACAAAGATGACAAAATTACCAAGAGTTGTTTTGGAAAAGTGAACCATTGTTACCTTCATGTCGATGAGGTTCCACAAAAACCTTCTTTCCACCTTTCATTCCTCCTGTAAAACCAAACAAGGTAGATTACAATTAAAAATCAGTTTGCATTCCTCTTTGTGATAATTTTGTTCTCCAGTTACTTTTCATGACTCTTGTGTAATATTTATTCCTGATAGTTAAATAACAGATTAAGTATCAGGAAAAAAAAACATCTCAAATTAGAATTGCTAACCAGAGGGAAGGTAACAAGTTATGTAAACCCATAAACTGAGCAGGTACTTTTAATCAAAACAGTAGAATTAAATATGACAGTCATAACAGTCTAACATCTGAGATTACAGGGCATTTTTGCACCAGTAAAACATAATAATTAACAACAAGAAATAAACAGATTTTAATACCATTTTCACTTAACTCAAACTACAACTTAGTAAGATGAAATCATAACTCAATTCTGAATATAAATTTAAATGCCTAGAAATTGTCTTTATATTCTAAATTTCAATGGACATCTGTTTCCAAGACTAAGTCAAACTCAAATTAATTAGCTTTATAGAAAAACATTGTCCCTGCTTTGAATGTCACATTTTGCTATAAAGATAATGGTAAAAAAAACAACAAAAAAAACTGAGCCTCGTGACAAAAGAATACTTATATTTAGCCTTATTCATCTTTAAAGCCAATATATAATTACAACTGTTAATTATATTAACTGAGGATACAACTACTTACATCACTAGTATGACAGATTTAATTATTACCTCCTCCTCTACCTCCACGAAAACCAGGGGATTTTCCACCTCTTCCATTACCTCTTCCTCTTCCAAAGCCACCACGATCACCACCTCTTCCTCTACCACCAAACCCTCTCCTATCTCCACCACTGCCACGTCCACCACGGAAACCCCCTCCTCCTCTGTCACCTCCTCCACTACGAAAACCCCCTCCTCCTCTGTCACCTCCTCCACTACGAAAACCCCCTCCTCCTCTGTCATCTCCTCCACTACGAAAACCCCCTCCTCCTCTGTCACCTCCTCCACTACGAAAACCTCCTCCTCCTCTACCCCCACCACCAAATCCTCTACGATCACCACGAGGAGTGAATCCTAAAATAAAATGGAACATTTCATATTAATACAACTATGCCACTAGCAACCAAGACTTTTAATAATTCTTTACTAACAGATCATTTGTTATAAAACAAATTTCAAAAATTACTTAGTATGAAATTATTCATACGTGGTAGTAAATGTAGGATACTGATCTTATGAATAGTCAATATGAAGATAATTCTGGTTTGTGTGCTTATTTATGATATTTGTAAGGCACATTTGAAAACATTTAATATTTCCATGCTGTGAAGAGATGGACAGAAAGTTTGTGTTGTAGATTATAAAAAGAAACTGAAATGTATTAGAAATTAGTTGATTTCAAATTACAACAACAGTACCAAGCAGTGTAAGTTCTATGCTTAATAAAATATACTGTTCTTACAAACAACAGAAAGCACTGTTTAATCAATTGAGTAACTTCACTGTCACCAATATTTTGTACCATAAATACAGGGTGTTTGGAAAGTCACTGTGCACTTACATATTTATTAACAGACAGGTTTCATTATCGAATACAGGAGGTAAATATGAATGACAATTATAAACAATGTTGAAAGTGACCCCATTGGCCTGGATCCTTCTTATTTTGTTTCTAAACACCGCTATTAGTTGCTGGCTTGAAATAGACTGAATAAAATATGATTAAAAAACTGCACAGTGACTTTCCAAACACCCTGTACAATATTTCACTTGGTTTGGTGATGCAAGGAGACATGGGTTAGTACGAAGTCAACAATGCAAAATAATTTTTATGATAAGAATATATTAATAATAAAGAATAATAAAAACATTAAATATCCCAATATTGTTAGCAGAAAACATTAAAAAGTAAATCATTTAAATATGGAACACAAACACAAGTAGTTTGCTCCATGTATTATTGTTGATTTAATATTTCTTAAAAAGCTTAACATAATATTCAACAACAAATACACATGATGTAGGCTAAAAAATATGATTAACCTTCTCTAATTAATTATTGTGTATAATAACAAATATAACGTTCAAATAAATAATTTGTATATAAATTTGTGTGTGTAAGCCCCCCTCACCCAATACAATCAATTATTCAAGCTACCCAATCTCAAATTCATTCATAAAATTTGGTTATTGTTACCAAAATCTTAGAAAAATTTCATATTAGTTCACCTATCTCCAACACAGAAGGTTTAACTTACAACACCCTGTACTGAACATCACATCCAATAATTCTTACTTTCACCTGAGCATGGTAGAAACACTTATTTACTGTCTCTGATTACTTGCATTTCCTTTTGTGTTTTAACAGCACACCTTTTTAGTCATTAATACGATTGCACAATTCTCAAAAGGATCAAGAGATGCTAGATTATCGTTTTTTTTTTTTTTTGCATACAGGTCGTGTCTATTAAAAAAAGGCTTCATTTGGTAAAACTTTGTGACCTAATAATGTACATGTAATTACGATTCAGTCTTTTAGTAACATCTTCAGTTTGAATACATTTCTTAAAATCTCCCAAATTAATCCCTCACAACATTTTAACTATTCATTCTAATTCACTGGCAAAAAAAAATCTCATCTTGCAGTCTGCAAATTGGCTTTCTGAAAATTTAAACCTAAAATTTGAAAATAACTCCTATTGTCAATATTTTCCAAGCCTACCTGAGATTTAGTAATTCATATTATGATCATCCATTTCAAGACCTAACTCGCACATTTTGTTCCAAGTATTTCTAACATACGAATAACAGCAACAAAATATATTACTGCTCTTTTATGTATGTTGTTAAATTTTACACTACAAATGTCTTTTTCTGTACTCCCCAGGGCCCATCTGTCCTACTGATTTATTTTCTACTTCCCAGGATTTCCTCAACACTATAATACTAGTTTAATTTAAACTATCTTCAATTAATATAGTTTGAGCTTCTACAAACACCTTACTCTATAACCTGTTTAAATGGAGCCCAGCTCTACCAAATAATTCACCCACACTGTGAAAACTCTCCCACCTATTGCCATAAATACGTCCGTGAAAATCTTTCACCTCAGTCTTGGACCATGCCAAATGCTCGTAAAATGGTAACAGGAGCTTTGAGAAGGTGAGAAAATTTCATTCTTCAGAAAGCAATGTAAACACATTCCATAACAGCTTCATCAATAATGGTACTACTAGTCTTGAAGGAGTTAGTTCTCTTCATATAGCAATTAGCTGTTCCGATTTAAAATTTCCAACATCACTGGAACCTACATACACTAGTAAAAGAAACTTTCAAGACATTTAACATTTTGTATGTTGGCAGCCACCAAGCAAGTTGTAGTCTTTTGATGCTCACTAGTACAATTACTGTCTGTATTATATATGTAATAAGCAGCCTCTTTCTTTTCTCTTACCTCAGTACAAAAAAAAAGCCAATGACTCGTATCTGCTGAATACACATCTTAATAACCAATGGATAAGTGTCACTAATTTGTTTTCCTACTGTGCAACTTTGTATATCCAGCAAACAAACATCCATCCAAAGCAACCTTCAACACAACTTTATCCAGTTCCTTCCTTGTTTCTTCAATTTCTGCTCCCAGCCTACTATTCCACTCACCTTCCAATAGTAGTCTTTATACAGAAGGTATCTCATCGAGACAACTTTTTAGTAAAGTGTAGTTCTTTTAAACCTCCATGAAAGTTACGATTAAGCTAAATTTTAATGTTCACCCATTTCCTAAAATTCAACTATTTTATAGTTTAACCTGACAATTTCTCAATAAGTTGTACTGACATTTATTAGTAAACCAATTTTCATTGCAAGTTAAGATAATTTACTAATATACCCAATTTTACAAAACCCATACAACAATTTAAACTTTCACAGATAAACACATTACTTAACTAGTAATTATGACAACGATTTGTTTCAAGTACTAAATTATAATTCATTAAGTTAATATTTATTGGCTACTTTAATTTAGTACTTAAAGCAACACTGTCAACAAGTGAAGTGCACATCAAGATTTTGTACTTCCATAACATGAAATTATAACTTCATTTTTAAATCATTTGGCTAATTTATACCAATTTACAAATTGTCGTCCAACTAGAATTTGAATCTCCACTCAATATTTATAGAAAGTTAATGCAAGTTACAAGTCAGTGATGAGTTACCAAGCCTATCTCAAAAACTTAGTTAAATTTAGAGGCCTAAGCATTCATTTCTTGTTCACAAGTAACCAGTTTACACATGCAATTTTAACAGCTAAATTGCTAGATGCATATAAATAATGTACACTTATGATTATGAATACCAAACGATTACTTGCCTTACACGATAAGATAAAAAAAAGGGTAAGAAATTAGTAGTTCTAAGAATAGGCTTAATTGTCACTATTGTAATATTAGAAGTATAAGAAATAAAACAGATGACTTAGGACACCAACAAGAATGGACGATTTTGATATAATGGGATTAACTGAAACATTGAATGTAGATGATTTTTATCACAGAACATTCTTCAAAATATGTGGTTATAGATTCAGGGATGGCCAAACCATGGCTAGAGAGCCACATGCAGCTCTTTGACACATAACGTGCGACTTGCAGAAATATGTTGGATGAATTCCTTTTTGCATCACAATTATAATAAAAAAGGTAAATAAAAATTCTTCAAACTTTATAATTATTTACCAGGTATAAACTGAGAGTCCACTAGATTAAAACAAGTTTGATGTTCAAGGTGAGTAAATATATTCAAGAATTTAAATCCTAATTTTAATGCTAGATTTGAGTCAGAGATTAAAGAAATTTTGGATCAGCAAGGATTACAGAGGAACTATGCTGGAGGATCAGTAATTGTACAAGCCAGTGCTGCCAATGTTAGTTTTAGTGAGCGTGGCTTGTGTGGCTGTGTTGAGAGCAATAAAATTATTAGTGTGTTAGTGTGACATTGGTTGCTGTAGAGTTTGGTTGCAGTATGCATGTTGAAGCTTAATGCTTCTTTTTACTTTAAATTTTTTAGAAGTGTCTGAAAATTGTAAGAAGTGAAAGTATGAAGATGAAAAAGTTTTAGCCAGAGTGGAAGATTTTGCATTCACCATTAAAGGAGGTAAACCTTTGTGTCTTATCTGCAATGTGTTGCTCAGTCATTACAAAACCAGTACCTTGAAATGCCACTATGAAACAAATCACAAAAACTTTTCGTCTGATTATCCACCTAAATTAGAATTATGGAAAAACAAGTTAACTGTGTTAAAATCATCACTAAATAGCCAGCAGACACTGTTGACAACATTCAGTAAGGAAGTTGATACAATGACTGAAGCTACTTTTGTTATACGAGGGCTGTTAAAAAAAATATGCGGACTGTTTAAATTGCACGGCTCCAGTTGGTTCCAGGGGAATCCGCTTGGTGTCGCTAGGTTTACACAGATCAGCTGATTACGATGCCATTTCCCGATTGCAGATATCTTCATTTGTGTATTAGCTACGTAGTTTTAAGTGAAGTGCGATTTTTTCGTTTGGCAGATTTCAGAATGAATGACCTGAAGGAGCAACGACTTGCTGTGAAATTTTGTGTTAAACTTGGAAAATCTGCAACTGAAACTTTTGCTATGCTTAACACGGCTTACGGTGATGTTGCTATGAAGCGAACGGCATGTTTCAAGTGGCATGAGCGTTTTAAGGATGGTCGACAGTCCATTGAAGATGATGAGCGTCCTGGACGTCCTTCCACGTCAACTGACGACCCACACGTCGACAAAATCAACACCCTGGTGCGAGCAAATTGACGTCTGACTGTCAGGGAGCTTGCTGAAGAGTGTGGGATATCAGTTGGATCTTGTTACGAGATTTTGACCGAAAAATTGAAGATGCACCACGTTGCTGCGAAATTCAGCCCTCAGAACTCGTGAGTTTTTTGGACAAACACTCGATCACTGTTCTTCCCCACCCCCCTACTCACCTGACCTTGCTCCTTGCGATTTTTTCTTGTTCCCCAAACTCAAAAGACCCTTGAAAGGAAGAAGATTTGAGACGATTCCCAAGATTAAGGCAAATGCGATGAAGGAGCTGGAGGACATCACAAAAAGAAGCGTACCAGGACTGTTTCAACAAGTGGAAACACCGTTGGGATAAGTGTGTGCATTGGGGAGGAGAGTACTTTGAAGGGGTCCCAGACCTGTAACTTCTAAATAAAGTACATTTTGTTTTATGACGTCAGTCCGCATATTTTTTGAACAGACCTCGTATCATGGAATATTGCACGTACTAAACTTCCATATTCTGCTGGTGAATTTGTTAAAAAGAATATAGCTGAAGTTGATCCAGTGTTAGATCCAAATGATACAAACTTCAGCGACTAATAGCACAAACAGTAGCTTTATGCCACACTATAGAGAGGTGCATCTCCCAGATCAGTGCTGTGTTGCAGACAAAATGCAAAATGATTTAAAGAATTCCCTTGCATTCAGCTAAGCCCTTGATGAATCTACAGACATACAAGACAACCCACAACTGGAGGTATTTGTTCGTTATGGTTCCTCTGATGTAACTGAAAGAAAAGATATTGGACTTACTGGCACTATAAGAAACAACTCGTGGTGTTGACATTAAAAATTTGCTTAACAGAGCCTTAACAAATGCTGATATTCCACTGGATAAACTCGTCAGTGTTGCAACAGATGGAACACCTGCAGTGGTGGGGAAAATGCAGGATTAATTGTACTCATGAAAAGTGATCCCAGCTTTCCAGAGTTTCTCTCTGTTCATTGCATTATTCATAATGAACACTTGACAGTCAAATACTTCAATTATGAAGATGTTATGAAATTTATTCTTGAAATTGTCAGTTTCATACACTTAAATGGGAAGACCCACCGACAGTCCAAAAATTTCATTCAAGAATTGGAGCTTGAAGATAAACCCAGTGATTTCTCTTTCTACTGCATTGTGAGGTGACTGTTAAACAGCAATGTCTCAAATAGGTTTATGGATCTGTTGGAGCCTATTATTACTTTTCTTGAAGAAAAGATTCTGTCATCAACTGGGAAATGATGAATGAATCATCTATAAACTCAACTAGACACTCCAGGAGAAGGATAGGATTATTTCTTTTACGATGAGAAGCAAACAACGTTTCGACCTTCTTCGGTCATTGTCAGGTTCACAAAGAAAGAAAGTGGTAACTGACCGGAAGCTCAGTTACTTAACCCCTTTCAAAGATTGTTTCTGATCTTACTGAGACAGGTTTCAGCTTTCAGAATAAAATAACTTTTTCAAAGAGACATACTATCAAGAAACTTCAGTTACTTTCTCAATCTCTGATATTGAAATAAAAAAGACCACAAATTGGAAGAAAACAAAGAAATTATAAGGATTGCTTGATAATTTCCTAGACACGTTTGAGGACTTGCAGAAGCTGAAGCCCTGCTTTGCCTTTCTTATAAATCCATTCATGGTTGATGTGATCAATAATGGTTGTCCAATTCTCAAATCTCTGGTTACATAATCATCTGCTGTGGAAATGGAACTAATAGAACTACAGGAGGACCTGGGTCTAAAGATGATCCATAAATCCCATTCTACAACTGAGTTCTGGAAGCAAGTTTCAGAAATAAAATATCCTAAACTGAAAAAAAACCAGTCTGCGACTCATCTCAGTTTCCAGCACAACCTAGTGCTGTGTATCACTGTAGTCTGTGGTGAAATTTGTAAAGTGAAGGCATCGTGCAATCCTTATAAATCAACACCTGACAGAGCTAATTCCTACAGTCTTGACAAATATATGAGCTAGAATTTCAACGACTCACAACCGAGATGGAAACTCACAAGACCTCTACTAGCAGTAAATACCATGATAAGACTTGGCTCACAAAGGATACAAGACTTAAATCTAAAGAAAAGCATCATAAATTTATATTGACTGGTAGTATAGGAGATTTAAAATGTCACAGAAGATCAAGAAAGTTGGTCAAACACAAAACTAGGGCATCAAAATGGACATGTGAAAAAAAAGTTGATGAAAAATGTAAAAATTAAAAGCAAGGATTTCAAGTACATTAAGGGTAAAACAATGTTAGAATGGGGATAGGGCCCTTAAGTGATAAAGGCTAGTGTTTGATGATTACGAGATAAGAGTTATTAAGTCTAATTTTTCTTTAGTTTTAAGCAGTATTCCCTACCTTGACCAGTTGATAAATGGAGAGTTGGACAATGATTGAATTATTAGTTTGTTAAAAAATAAATTGAAAATTTTAAAGAAATGGTAAGATTCCTAGGCTAAATAATATTCTCTTAAGGGTTTTGAAAGAAATTAAGGATTGGATATGCAAATCAGTTATTTTTTGCACGTCCTTTTTTGTAGGGATTGGAAGTTACCTAATGTCTCTTTTCAAATGAGGTAAAAATAATTGTCTCAGTAATGTTTGACCCATTAGTCTTATACCAGTTATGGGAAAAGGTTGGAAAGTCTGATTAAAGATTATTTGTAAAATCATTTAACAAAGTTTAGAATATAATAGATAGCCCACATGGTTTCACTAAGGGGAAAAAATATTACGTTATAAACCTTTGATATTATTTCAAAAAGTTTACTACTTAAGGTTGGAAAGTCTGATTAAAGATTATTTGTAAAATCATTTAACAAAGTTTAGAATATAATAGATAGCCCACATGGTTTCACTAAGGGGAAAAAATATTACATTATAAACCTTTGATATTATTTCAAAAAGTTTACTACTTAAGTCGGTAAGGGTAAGGACATAGATTTAGTGTAACAGGAATTTCAGAAAGCACTTTGCAAGTTGACACATAAAAGACTCGTTAAAGAAATTCTCTCTACAAGAGTGGGAGATAAGTTAGCAAATTGGATAGAAGAGTGGCTGGATGAAAGAAAGCAGAGGGTTGTTATAAAGAGTTCAGTTAAACTGGATTAATGATACAAGTGGAATATCTAAGGACTCAGTCCCAGAACCTTTGCTTATTTTTATTTATTTATTTACATCAGTGGCACAGATGAAGGAATATTCAATAAATTATTTAAATCTATTAATAATATCAAAGTCTTGGGTGTTGCTGCTGGCTGTGTGGAGGATACTGCTGCTTTATAAAAGTTGTTTAGATTAATTAGTTCTGAAAATAAACAGCAGATGGATTTTTAATTACAATAAAAGCAAGACCATGCATCTGAATGGTAATTTGAATTATAACTTGGATAGAAATAACTTTAAGAGTGTCATGAAAGAAAATGACCTTGGTATAATGGTTGGTCAGTCTCTTACGCACTCCAAGCAATGTGCTATTGCTGTTTTAAGGACAAAGGATTTTAGGTTTTAAAGAGATATTGAATACAAGTCTAAACAGGTTATAATTTCAATGTACAAGTAACTGGTCAGGCCATATTTGAAGTGTTTCATTCATTCCATAGCTCCATACCTCAGTAAGGACTGACTTTCTGGAAAGGGTTCAGAGAAAAATCACTAGATTAGGCCTTTGAGACTGTCTTCTCTTAGAAAAAAAATTTAGGAAGGATCTGATTAAGATGTTTAACATTGTAATGTGAATTGAATATTGATGCATTACCTTTTGGCAAGGTAGAAGTACTCTTCAGATAAGTTTTATTTTTGAAGGGTACTTGGCCTCTGGAATAGGTTGTCTTTAAATGTTGTGGAAGTAATAAATTTAAACAAGACCAAACTTGACAACCATATAAGTATATAAAGATCTCTACAAGTGGGTTTTCTCATCATCACGGAATAGTTTTAACTACTGCTGTAAATTAAACAATCAACACAGTATTTTCTTCAAAGCACCTTGCGCTTGCTTGCTTGTGAACGTGGTACAATAATTGTTACATGTGAATACTAATCAGGCCAACAGTTAAGTCATTTTTAACCCTTTCATGATAGATCAGGAGTCAAAGCACATGTTATTATGTATGTTAACTGGGATTCAAAAGTTTATTCAACTTATTTTATGAAATCATGTCAGTAAGTCTGGAATCAAATTGTAGATTATAATTGAAACTTTAATATTATATACAAGTTAATTTAAAAGAAAACACCTAAATATAGATTTTTAGTGAGTTACATGGTATGTAGAATGGAGCACTGTTTAAAATTAGATGTTTGTGATATGAAAATGCTAAGTCTCTACCTTTGTACAAATTATGAACTCAAATTACCAATATTAACAAGCTAGAATACAATATAAGAACCTCACATTCTTTTATTTTGCTGAGATGTGGCTTATGTACTGAATATAACACAGTGGTTCCATTCACCTCTATTTTTGGCAATAGTTCCTTATATAAATTTTAATATATGGCATATGGATAACCAACTGAGTTTAGAATGTCCATCTGAGGGGTTTTCTCACTCATTTTAATCTGAAAAGGCTACCACCTTCTTTCAAACCACAATTTCAAGAAAGTAGGCTGCATCTTTGGTCTACTCAAAGTTCCATATTTTTTAACCTAAATCCATCTTAGTTACTAAATTTAATTAATTATAATAGAATTATATGGTATCAACATAGTTATTTATGATATTTTGGTTATTAACTCTGTGTGTGTGTGTGTAAAAATTGTTTGATATCCTTCACGTGTGAAATTTTAAAAGGCTTAGTAACCTATGTCCAGCAGCAACGAAGTTCAAAGGTCATAGCAAGAAGACTTGTTTGTTTTACTTCATTATTTATTGTTCTATATTTTAAGAAAAATATGTATAATTTATTTTTAAACAGTAATAATCTACATACATATATATATAATGTATAATAATTAAAATGTGATTGTATATAACAAAATACTAGTCCTCTAAAACACAATCAAAACAAGGGAAGACTAAAGGTCAGTCTTATATAACTGGATATGTAACATGAGTGCAACTGTACCCCATCAATGCAAGTTGTGTAATGTTAAATAGGCATGACTATAAAATATCATAATGAGACTTAAGCTACTTAGACTAAAAGTTTGTATTTTTGTGTCATAAGTCATTATTTAAACATGTTAAAAACATAATTTATTTATATTTATTTCCTGACTGTTTTATGATGGTGAACAGTTAAATAAAAATTTTGAAAGGAAGTCAATGAACACTATGATATATACTTTAATCCCTGACCTGTCATGAAAGGATTAATGTGGCATTAGACAGCAAATGTAATCATAGAAATGAAACACTGTATAATACACATAAAAAAGAATAATCAAACACTAGCTGGTTCAGTCTATCAAACAACCCACAAACTGGACAAGTATTAACATTACCTTGAATATCAAACAAGTGCCTGCACAAATGTTCAGTAAAATATTCAAGTCTCTTTCAACAACAAAAAATGAGTTCAAACGATATTTGTGGTCATGACACAGTAAGTCTGGTCCACACTTTGATAAGTTGGAATACACAACAAAGTGATATTCATACGAATACAGCTTTGTGACACATATAGTTTACCTTATTGTATTTGCATAAGCTCTGCAACCACTAGAAGTAGAATTGAAGTTAATTCTGTTTTAGTAACAATACTGCGTATAGTATTAGCAACACTAATAGTTTGATTTACTATCCTCTGTATAAGCTCTCGCTAAACTAGCAACGTTGGGTAAAAAAAATCAATAGTTGTTAACTGGCATCAACTACTTAATATTAATACTAATAGCTAATTGTGAATATCACTCCACAACTAGTGGCGGCTATTGCACTACTTGATTATCCACTCATGCGCATATGAAAAACAAGTATTTCTTTAGACGTATTAAAAAAAATAGTATTTTATATGCTTTGCAGTGTGTACTCTTGGTGTTATTAATGCTAAACCTGACACAAACTTTATTATGGAGGGAAAGAACATAATAGGCTTAGGCCTAAAAGTAAAACATTTGCGGAACAAAAGCTTACAGATATAAAAAAAAAAATTATAGCTCGTAATATTTCAAGATAAATCTTCAAAGCAGGAAATATTATTTATTTATATACCTCTAAAATTTGCATGACAATTATATACATATCAGTATAAAGAACAAAACTTACCAGGCCTTCCCATTCTTACGTTTATTTCAAAGTTATAATACTACCACGTGCAACCCTGTCTACTAACTGTAGGTGGAGAGCTATACTATTAATGCGCCACCTGTTAAACTACTTTTCATTCAAGCAAAATAATCACGTACAAGGGAACTCAATGACATGAAATATTTTAGAATGCCGGTCTGGATTCATCAGGAGAGAGCTGAAATATAAAATAAATTCCTTATATTAAAAACCATTATTTTTTCTTTATGTCTCAAAACATTTATCTCATACAAGTAAAATAATTTTTTTAAAAATTATCCTTCTAATGTAGGCGTTTTAACTGCACAAAGTAATTTAACACTAACACGAAAGAGCAACTTATGAAAAAAGTAAATCTCTGTTGTAATACATAATGTTAACCAAAACTATATTTTTTCTGATAATAGGTTTGTAGGGTCCAAAACGAGCTCAAATAATTCAAACTATTCAAAATATAATGAATGTTCTCACCCAGAATTTTTCTCATGTTAGTTCACTTCAATGTATCTTTGAAGTGAATCGCGGAACTTACAGAACTTAAAATTGTTTATGATAATTAGCTATAAGCCAAAGAAAAACATATTTTATTTATTCCTCTGAAAAACCACATGATGAATAGAAGTTGGCCAATCATATCGGTTCATTGTTAATTCTTAAAAGATTTGTTTGTTGAATTTCGGCAAAGCTACTCAAGGGTTATTTATCCGAATGTCCCTTAATTTTCAAGTGATAGACTAGATGAAACACAACTACTTAACATCAACCACCGATAACTTTTAGGCTGCGATTTACCAACGAATAGTGAAATTAATTATTACACTACGACATCAATACAACTGAAAGGGCGAGTATGATCGGTAACATGGTTTGATTCTGCGATTCAAGAAACCTAACCACCAGAACATGCCAAGTCCCTTAGTTATCTATATCTCTAATTTTGATATAAGAATGTAGAAGTGCTTATTTAACGTTGCTCAGATATCAGGACAAGGTATATCATTTTCCTTAACACTAATAGATCACTATTGTTATTCAATTCTAGCTCATCAAAATAGTGGAGTGTCGGTTTCGAGTTTGAGTCAGTTTCTCACATAAAATATGATATACCTTCGAAGGCTAATATAAATCAAATGTCTCATTCAGAAAAAAAAACAAAGTTAAAAAATACTTTATATTAAAGGATGACCTAAAAACCTTGTACATTTTTGTATTTCTGGATGAATATTTCGCGTTTCGAAACCCTTATCTTAACATTGTGGTGTTGAGAAGTGTAGTAAAATGTAATATACTCGCAATTTTGAGAACAACTAATGAGTTAAATATCACGAGTTTCGATAAAAAGAGTTCCACTTTCAAAATCGTATATCAAGTGTAGACTAGTAATAATACTAAGGCCTTGGTTATTTCGATAAGACGTCTGGCATAAGACGTCAAGTGGTTAAGGCACTTGACTCATAATCTGAGGACCGCGGGTTCGAATTCCCGTCACACAAAACATGCTCGCCATTTCAGCCGTGAAAGCGTTATAATGTGTCGATTAATCCAACTATTCGTTGGTAGAAGAGTAGCCCAAGAGTCGGTGATGGGTAGTGATGACTAGCTGCTTTCCATTATAGTCTTACATTGCTAAATTACGGACGACTAACGCAGATATCCCTCGTGTAGCTTTGCGCAAAATTCAAAACAAATCATTTTGACAAAAAATATCTTTTCATATCCTAAAATTCTTAAATATATATTTTTCAGAAAGACTGAAAAAACAAACAACACAAATTTGATAAAAAATATGATACCGCTTCGAAGGCTAATGAAAATCAAATGTCTTATTCAGAATAAAAATATAATTAAAACAAGACTATATATGAAAGGATGCCAATAGATGCTTTTTATTTCAGCTTTTATATGACCAGTCTGACTTTTTGAATTCGTTGTGTTTGTTATCTTGAGAATTGTGGTAAAGTCGAAGATATTGCGAGTATTGACACAGTTAAGTTCCTTTTCTATCAAAGATGCCTAAAAGTGTATATTTCAAACCGGAATTAATTGTCTTCTATTATCTTTATTTCTTAAAAAATCCAAGAACTGAACCATCTAACTTTTATTAAAAACATGATTACGACTTGAATGCTCAAAAAATGCAAATGTTAACTGAATTTTGGTGATAAAATTAAATCCAAAATGCGTATATTTTATTAAGAGGAGTTTGTTTTTTGAGTAATATTGTGTTATATACAGGAATGAGTATCATCTAATTTGAGAATAACAAAGAAATTACTTTGAACAAAATCAACTGAACGGTTGTTTTTTTTTAACGTGTGATAAGTGAAACATGCATATTCAGAAGAGTCCTCAAAAATATTTAGAAAAATTCCAATCGTACTGTAATTTCCTCTCTCGCCTACCTCAGGCTTGTCACATAGTACAATTAAGTTTTATTTTGCAACCAATAAACTTTTGTATTTGTGCTGCTCAAGAACTGTGTTATTATTTCCTGGCTGCTAAAAACATACACATCTCACAACCCTTAATGAGTGATTCGAAAATGAAAAAAATACAGGAATACAATCAATAAATATATGTACAATAACTTCTTTAAATACACATGCTCATGTAAAAAAAAAATCACTTAATGTGTGTTTTTCGTATAGCAAAGCCACAAAGAGCTATCTGCTCAGCCCACCAAGGGGAATCGAACCCCTGATTTTAGGGTTGTAAATACGAAGACATACCGCTGTACTAGCGGGGGGACGAAAATCACTTACGTGAGACAACCTTGATATTAACCAAGTTTGAAATAAAAACAATCAGATACGTAAAGACAACTTTATTACAGATTATCTACCCCTCTTAGGTAGAGGTAATGATCAAAGTTTTTCTCACACATTCAAGTGGCGTTACATTGTTTCATTATAGAGCTCTCTTACAAAGTCATTCTCGATGAGATTCTCATGGTTTGGTGAGAATATTATAAAATAAACTTTATGGTATAAGAAAGACAGATGATATGTGTGAAAGGTCACTATACCTATAGCATCCCTCTTTTGAATTACGAATTGAGCTCAATTCAATGTCATAATTTTAATCAGGCTGAAACTTTGGTGTAGCTTCGTTATAACAGTTTCACAGTCCTTATCGAAATACTTGATGGAATTTAGAATTGGGTCATTTAGAAATAGACTCAGGTGTTGGATGGTTTGCTCCATTGTTTAGCCATACCTGACACTTACCTAGCCGAAACTTAAAAAAACATACTTCACGTCTTCCTTTGAATTATCTTTAATTATTGCTAAGGTTATGTGCTTTGTCTCAGTTACAGGTGTCCATGGTCACTGCCAGAAAGTTTCTTTTCTGACTTTCCAATATATATGTAAAAACGTCTGGTTTCGGTTGAGAAAATATTTTACGTAGAGGACTACATAAAAAAATTTTCTCAACCCAAACGAGCCGTTTTTACATATATATTTTTCTCTACAAGTGGGTTTTCTCGACATCACTGACTTTCCGATCATTATTTGGTCAAAATCTTTTCAACATTGTTCACACACCATTGCAAAAATTCTCAAACAAATGGTAGGCTCCTGGTCGAGGGTGACAATTACATAGCTAATTCATTTATTGATTTTAGTTAACTCCAAGCTTTTATGTAAATCGTAAAGGGCCTGGCATGGCGAGGTGGGTTAAGGCTGTGATTCGTAATCTGAGGGTCGCGGGTTAGCATCCCCGTCATACCAAACATTCTCCCCTTTTCAGCCGTGGGGGCGTTATAATGTGATGGTCAATCCCACTATTCGTTGGGAAAAGAGTAGCCCGAGAGTTGGCGGTGGGTGGTGATGACTAGCTGCCTTCCCTCTAGTCTTACATTGCTAAATTATGGACGGCTAGCACAGATAGCCTTCAAGTAGCTTTGCATGAAATTAAAAAAAAACAAAACAAATGTAAATCGTGTTCACCATTGCAGTATACCTCATTGCTTGGAGGATTCTGCAATGCTCCAAGATCAAACTACTTAGTGTAGTATTCACCTTCTTACCTGCTAGTGAGATGACTCTAGTAGACAAGCTAGACAAAAAAAAATTAATTTCGGTTAGTTGTTTGCAACATAATAGTGTACTTTGTATATTTGTTTGTTTTTGAATTTCGCGCAAAGCTAATTTAGCAGTGTAAGACTAAATGGAAGGCAGCTAGTCATCACCACCCACCGCCAACTCTTGGGCTACTCTTTTACCAACGAATAGTGGAATTGACCCTCACATAATTACACCCCAATGGCTGAAAGGGCGAGCATGTTTGGTGTGACGAGATTCGAACCCGCGTGCTTTGTATATAATAAAAAACTGCGTTTTAACAACGTTTTTTTGTTTTCTTACTTTTATTTATTTTATGTGTTCAATTTATTCTTTGCTTAACAGTCTTGAACTTGTTATTTGAGTATGTTTTAAAATGTTGCTGGATATCATTGAATTTGAATACCATAGGCTTTGTTAAAAAAGAAACATTTTGTTACTTCAATCCATAGCCAAGAATAAAATGGACGCCAGAGGACATCTCAATCAGATTTTGGCAAAGTATCTGGTAATTGAAACTTGTAAAGAGGGATATATACAATTTTATCAAACACTACACTTACGTTATTGCTTGGAATAGATCGACCCAGGAAAAAGCAATGCAAAACCTGATCCTATAATTAAACTGTACAGTGGTCAATGTCATAGGGTATTTGGGAAAAGTATGACTTAATGACTGGAATACATTTTTCAATTAAAGAGATGAGCAATCAACAGGAATGGATTCAAAGCTTTAAAATGAGGACCTCAGTAGAATTTATTCTTATAAGTGTATAATTTAAGGTAATTACATAAAGAACATTTCCAACTACATCTCCTGAATCTCTGATTTATAACATTACTTAGATGCTATTTATTAAAGTTATGTGGCACCACATGTGACTGAGAGATGTATTTTCTCTCATGGAGATGGTTTCAATGGCGTGCCATATTAAAGTGTTCACATTAAGCTGTATACTTGAACAAGAAAGGAAGCCAACGGAAGTAGAAATTGGAGCTAACTGCAAACTCTGTACAAGACAATCTATAGAACCTGTGAAGACTCTAAAGTACAAAAGACATATAAACCTCCTACAAAACCAGTTCCATAATACAACATCAGTGGTCCTCAATGTGTCATTATGGCTTCCGTCGCTCAAGTTCCATGACTGAACTACACTATAGCTGTAGTTGTACGTTTAAAAGTGCCTTTTACATGAGGGAATGAACATCTGCTTCAACGACACGCTTAATCACTGGTTGTTCATATCATCTTATCAAACACAGTTATTTAATATTATTGAATACAGACATCCTTCAGATCAACATCATATACAAGAAGGTTGGTAATTAGCAATGGATGGAAACACTCACTCTTTTTTAAGCTAGCAGATAACGAGATACATCTAATTGCAATTTTGGCAAGTGAAGCATTAGCTCGCACCTAAAGTCACTGTAATTGATGCCAAAATATATCGATTAAGTGTCACGTGGTGTGTGTTAGTAACGATATATGGAAACAATCTTGTTTGACCTTCATGTGTAACAACAACTATGGATTAAGCAACATACTTACTGATTAGTACGAGTTTCATTTTGACAAGAGGTAAGAAACTGGTTTCAGGGTTTGGATGTGCATGCTGCATAATTTGTTAATCATTTGGGTGTGCATCAATCAAACTATAACAAACCACAAGATTCGATAACAGTGTACATCTGTCACAATACACAATATTGTGTATGATGTCACTTCTGTAAATAATGTACATTTATTGTAGTTAAGAAGTATCATAATACACAATATTGTATCTGATGTCACTTCTGTAAATACTAATGACAAACGTTATTTTTATACCATCTGGTCACTCTTTACGGGTAGCGTTATAAACCGATTTATTCCATAAAAAATAAGTTGTTTGGAAAATTAAGATATTAATACGTGAAGAAAATATTTATTATCATTTAATTATTGCAATATTGCTTTGTAGTAATTAAGTTTTAATAACTTGAGTAAACTTTTTGTTTTGTTTTTTCTGTTATTAGAGAAAGGTCACAACAAAAAGAAACCTAAGACCTTACCGTTGCTGTACTTTGTTTGTAAAACGAAAATTTACATGAAGAGAACAAGCAGAATTTATACCTGATTGTTTCGTCTATACTGAGATACCAATTCTTTTATATTGCTTGTCGCTTCTCGTATTTAGGTAGATTCAGTCCATTATTTGTTTATTTTTTACGTGTTGTGTTCATATGGTGATTTGACATGTGATGACTAACACGCTAATACGTATGTGACCGGCATTTGGCTTAGCACATCATGTTCTCTACTGGGAATACCATCAATCAAATATTTCTGTCAAAACATCAAGCCGTCACCCTTTGGTTGTGGCAGATCGTTAGACTTTGGTTTTATTATTTATCATTCCATGGATGTCATACAACGCTACTTTATTTACTAGATTGGTTCAAAACTAAACAGCTGTCCTCAGCTGTCCTTACTTTATTTCACTCGTTAAAACTCGTGGAAGGAGACCAATGACCTTTAGAGGTGAATCGATCGATAAAATGGCATTTAAGGTCTCGTAATTACTTATATTGAGCTATAGGTAATAGGTTTAAACTTAAATATATTTAAGACATGTTTAACACATCTATACTTTGTAGAGCAATGCAAACATTTTTCATAACTTTAAACTTAAAAAATAATGGTTTTGTTTTTATAAAAGATGTCCTTTGTTGGTACAGCGGTAATTATCCGGATTTACAACGCTAAAATCAGGGGTTCGATTCCCCTTTGGGGATACAGCACATAGCTCGATGTGGCTTTGCTAAAAGAGAAACACCTGTGCTTATTAAAAGTATATTTTAATTTTCTTTTTCTGCCTAAATGTGTAGGTGGAATACTAAAAGAATGTTTGTATTTTTATGAATAATTCTTTTAAGTCGTTGTAATGGAAAGCGTATCAGTTCCGTTAATATTATTTGTTTATTGTTGAGAGTTAAAATTCCAAATTATAGTGATTAAAACCATAGTGCTTTCTGGTGAGCCATTCTGGAGTTGTTTGTTGTTTTTTTCGTAACGAAAATAATTTGATGTTTATGAAAACTGTGTGTTTGTTTGTTGTGAATTTCGCGCAAAGCTACACGAGGGCTATTTGCACTACCCGTCCCTAATTTAGCAGTGTAAGACGAGAGGGAAAGCAGCTAGTCATCACCACCCATCGCCAATTCTTGGACTAATCTTTACCAACGAATAGTTGGATTGATCGTCACATTATTATACCCCTACGGGTGAAATGGGAGTATGTTTGGTGTGACGGGGATTCGAATCCGCGACCCTCATATTACGAGTCGAGTGACTTAACAAGAATTGAAAAGATAAAAGGAAATGTTAAGAAGGGAAACAAAATTTTTATTTTACAATAAAACGAGGAGCAAAATTAGAAACCTCGAGGCTTAGCTAAATGTGCAGTAAGTAGAAGTTTGGTTTTAAAACATAATAAGCTGAGGTACCCAATCTTTGTCAATGTTATGAATTAAAACAAAGACACATGGGGGGGTAGATGCATTGATAAATAATACGAAACTTCTAACTTTCACCCGGTTTATTTATAACCCAACATGTTATTATTATTACTTCGGCCAAAGTTGGCCCGGGGATGGCCAAGCGTGTTAAGGCGTGCGACTCGTAATCTGAGGGTCACGGGTTCTCATCCCTGTCGCGCTAAACATGTTCGCCCTCCCAGCCGTGGGGGCGTTCTAATGTGACGGTCAATCCCACTATTCGTTGGTAAAAGAGTAGCCCAAGAGTTGGCGGTGGGTGGTGATGACTAGCTGCCTTCCCTCTAGTCTTACACTGCTAAATTAGGGACGGCTAGCACAGATAGCCCTCGAGTAGCGTTGTGCGAAATTCAAAACAAAACAATCGGCCAAAGTTTTGTATAAGCCTTAAGAACATATGCATATATTCAAGTTGTCTGCGATGGTTAGGGTTACTCTGTAGGGAGAGATAGTCGTTCAATAGCTGCTTTTAATACTTAGTTGTTAGTACCCTTCACAGTACCTTATGCAATTAATTAATTGACGGTCACTGGCCGCCAAAGTGTCTTACGGTCAAAGTATGAATTTGGTTTAACTCAATAATCTGTTCTTCATATCAGCTTTGTAGTGGCTCTGAAGTAGAAACTTTAGTTGAGTTTATCTAATATTGCAATATAAGCGGCCATTTTGTTTGTTGCATTCCTTCTTAGAAAGTGCTTGCTAGCGTAGAGTTTGTGTGACCTCTTTGCGTGAAACGTTGTGTTTTTGGTTTTCTTGCAGTGTAAGGGCGTGGCGCCATCTATGAATGTAGTTGGTTTTAATTTAATCATAGATGATAAATGCTCAGTTTCAGCAATAATGCCTCCTGTTCTATACTATCATCCAATAACGTAGAGATTGACCCGGTGACCTAGAAGTAGTTAGTTAACGGATGGATAAACAGCAAGACATATAAAATTTTGTGCTTTATATGTATAATGTCAGTACTAAACACTCAAGTAAAATGATACAAAATCAACCTGAAGATGACCTAAGAAGGTCGAAACGTTGTTCTGTACTTTAATTTAATTAAAGTTTAAATACCCATACCAGTCATCTTGAGATACATTTTTTAGTTGAAGTGTGTCTCTCGTCATTACGAAAATCAAAGGAAGGACAATGTTAAAAACAGCAGGTTCAAACCTCTGATCAAGTCACCTTTTGCAGCATCTAAGGATTTCTTGCGGAAACAGATTGTTATCACTAGTGGTCAGAAACTCTCGTCTACGTTCACTAGATGAATTATGGAAAACCAGTAAAAAGGTTAGTTTGACTTTATGTAAAACGGCTTGGGTTGAGAAAATATTTATGTAGAGAAGCGAACAAGGTTTCGACGTGACCGCTTTATGACAGAGCCTTATCCAATGAAATTTAACTACACGATACATGAGTATGGTCAAGATGCAAAATGGTCAGAGAGATATGAACAAACATGACGACATAAACTGTAACGACATAGTGAGGTTCTCATACTGTTTTCAGATATGTTACTCAACCTTTTTGTATTTAATATATCTTAAGGATCAGTTAGCTTACAATGAAACAGTCTGCCATCAATGTACGAACTTATTTCTTAAAACTTCTTAATTGTTTGAACAACATAGAAGTATCTATCTATCTATGTATACAACTTTTTACCAACAAAAATGTAAAACATTGTACTGATCGAAAGGATCTCCACCGTGCAGACTTTAAAGTGGGATATAAAATGTACCCTATGTTTTGGAGGTTTCATTGTTGGTTTCATTCATACTTATTTAGATTGTACTTAGAAACCTATATGATACAACGCCGCTTAAGAAAAACAATAATAAAGTCATTTATTTCAACAATATGTGTATTATGGTACTCTTGTTGAGACAGCTGATTTTGTGAAACTTATTTGTTTCCGTTAAACACAAAGATTACGTTAAAATAATTTTGTTTAGTGTGTGTACTTTAATATTATACAATTTTTATTCACTTTATAAACGAAACGTATCAAATTAATGTACAGATTTTGTGTCTATACATTTAATATACTGAGTTTTTCAAAATAAAACAGGCTTATGACAAAAAGCTTCGTGTTCAATAGATATTAAGAGATAACTTTAGCCTAACTGTCACTGAACTGTTAGAAAAATGAGTTTCTTGGCTGTTTCTTTGTTTTGAATTTCGCGCAAAGCTGCACGAGGGCTATCTGTACAAGCCGTCCTCAATTTAGCAGTGTAAGACTAGAGGGAAGGTAGCTAGTCATCACCACCCACCGCCAACTCTTGGGCTACACTTTTACCAACGAATAATGGGATTGACCGTCATATTATAACGCCCCCACGGCTGGAAGGGCGAGCATGTTTGATGCGACCGGGATTCGAACCCGCGACCCTCGGATTACGAGTCGAACGCCTTAACACGCTTGGCCATGCCGGGGCCTAGCACATTCTCTAACGACAGTGGAAAAATTACACGTATAGTATGACAATAAAATATTATGAATTTGTTTTTGAATTTCGCGCAAAGCTACACGAGGGCTATCTGTGCTAGCCGTCCCTAATTTAGCAGTCTAAAACTAGAGGGAAAGCAGCTAGTCATCACCACTCACCGCCAACTCTTGGGCTGCTTTTTTACCAACGAATAGTGGGATTGACCGTAACATTATAACGCCCCCACGACTGAAAGGGCGAGCATGTTTGGTGCAACGAAGATTCGAACCGGCGACCCTCGGATTACGAGTCGAACGCTTTAACCTACCTGGCCATGTCGGACCCAGTTTATTTCTTTCATTTAAGATAATATTTCAGAATATACATCAGTTTCTTCTCATATGATACCAGATATTGAATTTTTTCAAACTTGAAAGTCAGTTTAATAGCTATAAGAATTATGCAGTTCAGTAGTGTTCATTCCATGATTGGACTACGGAAACAGCAAATGATCAATCCGTTGTTTTCCATAATTATAATTTTAACGTGAAGGCCCGGTATGGCCAGGTGGTTAAGGCACTCGAATTGTAATCTGAAAGTTGTGGGTTCGAATCCCCGTCACATCAAACATACACGACTTTTTAGCCGTGGGGTCTTTACAAAGTGACGGCAATCCCACTATTTGTTAGTAAAAAAGTAGCACAAGAGTTGGCGGTGGGTGGTGATGACTAGCTGCTTTCCCTCTAGTCTTACACTGCTAAATTAGTGTCGGCTAGTGCAGATAGCCCTTGAGTAGCTTTGCGTGAAACTTAAAACAAACCAAGCCCAACAGGAAAGATAGTGTGCTTGTAATCGAAATGAAAGATTGACTTCAAATTATAAACTCTTTTACTTTTAATATTTATTCAATATACGATCAATATTACGATGATGAGGTGACTATCCACGTTTTAAATACATTTATTTTAAACGTATAATTCGATTTGCCTCAATACTTTCGTATAACTGTTTGTTTGTATTTTGAATTCCGCGCAAAGCTACACGAGAGATATCTGCGCTAGCTCCCTTCTAATTTAACAGTGTAAGACTAGATGGCAGGCAGCTAGTCATCACACCCCACCACCACCACTTGGGCTATTCCTTTACCAGTAAGTAGTGTGACTGATCGTTATATTATGATGTCCTCACAAATGAAAGGGCGAGCATGTTTGGTGTGACGAGGAATCGAACCCGCGATCCTACGATAGGAGTCGAGTGTCGTAACCACGTGGCAGTGCCGGGCCTACTTGGTTACGTTGTGTGAAATAAGTGAAAGCTTGTGTCACCGACCTTTGGATCTGCGTATTCTCAAACGTTACAAAACTAGAAACTTTGATTCGCTTAACTGGTACACTTTTTGCAATTTTTTTTTTTTTTCTGGTGATTCTGTGTTCCTCTGAATTCCAGTTCGTTTAAGGGATATTTACGTCTTGGAACTATTACATAATTTCCTCAAAGTGAGGCACGACTCTGCTAAATAGCCTTAAAATATATTTCTGATACAAGCTGTCCCACGGCAACTTAATTTTTACTTGATATGCTAATTTTCATATTAAAAAAACTGTTTTAATATAACGTTGTGATCCTCTGTATTTACTTTGGCCAAAGTTTTTTTTTAATTACGAAAATCGGGATTTATTGAAAAAGTGAAATCAACCAGCTTTCATACCATTTCACAACACCATTTCTCTGTAATTTTGTTAAGACGTTAAAAAAATTGGGTTTCGATAACCACGGGGGATAGCCCATCGTTTAACTTGTGCTTACGAACAGCCAAACTTCAATTTTGTTTGCGTTTGCAATTTTAAGATATTAATAACTATTGTAACGTCTGTAAGTCTGACGCAGCTGTCGTATTAAGAAGGAGGAAAGTGTATAACGTTCTTTAAGTGATCAGAAAATACATAAAACTTGAAAGTTACGACAACAAAATCAGTTTTCCTTTAAAAGTTGACTCGTTAAAAACGAGATCATCTATTTCATCAGCACAACTGAACACAGAGAAAAACATAGGAAACATAAAACTTGTCCGAAGGAAAAGCAAAGTTATTCTTTCTATTTAAAGTCAGATATTAAGTGAAATAATTTTGGTAACGAGAAAAATTTGGCAAAGTATTAAAATATTTGATTTCGTTTATGCGTTATAAAATATTATAATAGTGAAATCGAACATTTTATACATTTAGATCTGATATGAATATGAAGTCTATGTATATAATGACTTGGAGTTCACGGTTCTCTGATTTAAAGGAAATGTTTGGTACTAATATTTGGTGTTTACAACACTGTGCAGTGTTAGTTTTTGTTGGCTCTTTATTAACTGTCTTGATCAAAAGAATCAGTACCCGGCTTTGACTTCTTAACAACTTTTATCTTATAAATTATCGCAAAGCTACTCGAGGGCTATTTGCGATAGCCGTCCATAATTTAGTAGTGCAAGAATAGAGGGAAGGCAGCTAGTCATCACCACCCACCGCCAGCTATTGAGCTACTCTTTTAACAACGAATAGTGGGATTGATCGTCACATTATAATGTCCCCCCCACGGCTGAAAGGGCATGTTTGGTGAGACTAGGATTCGAACCCAGGACCCTCAAATTACAAGCCGAGTGTCTTAATCACTTGGCCATGCCGAGCCAGTTATTATTGGAAGACTCTCAATCGGATTTTGAAAGATAAAACGTAAATTATATCTAACATGTAGTAACGTGACGAATGTAGTTTTATAAGTTTGGTTGCATTAATAGTATTGTAATAAATAGTTGCATATAAATTAATAGTATCAAGAAACATATTGAAACATTATTATTTTTATGTAGGAAATACTTAGCAATAATAAAATTATATTAGTGGATGTATTTCCATCCTGAAGAACACCTAATTTACAAATAGGTTAACTATATTTACTTAAAGCTGAACGTATGCATCAGTATTGGCATCAAATAGTTTTTAATTTGTTCAATTTATGTAAGGTGTTAAACCTCTTTTGTTTGTTTAAGTAAATAATTAATTTCTTAAGATCATTATGCTACACCACAACTGGCTTGTGTTTTTGAAACTGAGAATAAACGCGACGCAGCCCGGGATGATTTGGTGGATTAACGCGTTCGACTCGTAATCTGAGGGTCGCCGGTTCGAATCTCCGTTGCACCAAACATGCTCGCCATTTCAGTCGTGGGGGCGTTATAATGTTACGGTCAATCCCACTATTCATTGGTAAAAGAGTAGCTCAAGAGTTGGCAATGGGTGGCGCTGACTAGCTGCCTTCCCTCTTGTCTTACATTGCTAAATTAGGGACGGCTAGCACAGATAGCCCTCGTATAGCTTTGCCCGAAATTCAAAACAAACAAACCAAACACCCTGTGGTATTCTTGATAACTTAAATTGATACCTGAAAACCTTCTTTATGTCTAATACCTCAAAAAAGTGAAATTGATCTGACTTGATAATTATGATAATTCAATTAATACTTAATTAATACTTAGTCTGTTAATGCTTAATTAACAGTTAGTCTATTAATACTTAATTAATACTTGATCTATTAATACTTAGTCTATTAATACTTAATTAATACTTTGTATGTGAATATTTAATTAATACTTAATTAATACTTAGTATGTTAATATTTAATTAATACTTAGTCTATATTTAGATCTTTACGTTATACATATAAGTAAAATAACTGCTGGTTAGTTTTCTCAATCGTTCTTAGAATATGATTTTTATTTTTCATTTTTATTAAAGGCTGAACCAAATATTAATAAAAATATCTTTTAAATTACCACATTATTCCACTCTAACATAGGTTATTCTGAGTCAACTCCTTCTCATGATGTAATCGTTGGTTCAGTATAAATCATGTTATTAACATGGTTTATCTAAATATAAATAATTTGATTTTTCGTAGTCGTGTATACTCTAATTTAAGCTTAAGAATATAGTTTTTCTAACTTAAAAGTCTATACAACTCCACCAACAATTATGCTGTGCTAATCATATGCCAGATGAAGTCACTGACTTGATATAAATCAAGTAATTAACGTAGTCACGTAGGATATAAATGATGTTATTTATCCTAACCTTACATGCTCTAATTAAAGGCTAAGAATTTACCTCGTCATAACGGTTTAAAACTGAATTTATTATTTCTGACTTTCCTTAAATTCTACGATAACTTTTATTAAACTGTTTCTGAGTTTTAAGAACTAGCCACCTCTAGTTTTACTTTTACGTAATTTTTCTCTCAAGTGTGGTAGTTGGGCAAACTCTGTAGTAATTAAAACGATTTATTACTAATTGTAATCTTTGTTCTACATGTTCAGTAACTCTTCCGGTAGACGTTATTGCACAGGAGTTATAATGTGACGGTCCATCCCACTATTCCTTGGTAAAAGAGTAGTCCAAGAGTTGGCGGTGGGTGGTGATGACTAGCTGCCTTCCCTCTAGTCTTACACTGCTAAATTAGGGACGGCTAGCACGGATAGCCCTCGAGTAGCTTTGTGCGAAATTCAAAAACAAACAAACAAACAGTGTTTTTATTTTTAAAATCATTTATATTAATTTGAATATTTAAAAGAGTATCACAAAATCTTATACTTCTTTGTTTATATTTCTCAATAAATATGTTAAAATTATATTTTCACTTTGCTTACTTATTTATCATAAAATAAACCCCTTAATTATTCAATAATATATATCAACTATTAATTATGAAAACTAGAAATGTCCAGAAATGGCTATTAGTTAATTTTCTAGATATGTAAAATGGGTTTGATGGTATTTTTCTGTTAAAAGCAAGCAGCCATCATTGACCAACTCTATGTTGTACGAGATTTAGTAGAAGTGTGGATGTTTTACCATGATAATTGTTGTTGTTTTGAATTAAGCACAAAGCTACACAATGGGTTATCTCTGCTATGATCATCACGGGTATTGAAATCCGGTTCTTAGCGTTGTAAGTCCACAGACAAATTGCTGAGCCACGGGGGAGCCCATTGTAATTGAATATTAAAGTCAATTTCAAAGATGTTCAGGTCATTTGAGGTACACTGTGTATGCTATAGAAATAACTGTCCTTGAAACTTCAAGCTATATCTCTATAGAAACTTACTGAAAGTAAAATCCTGAGAATCAAACTAATTCTCCATAGGAACTTAGTGAAAGTGGAATCCAAGGATCAAACTAGCTCTCTATAGAAACTTACTGAAAGTGGAATCCTGAGGATCAAACTAATTCTCCATAGGAACTTAGTGAAAGTGGAATCCGAGAATCAAACTAACTCTCTATAGAATCTTAGTGAAAGTGGAATCCTGAGGATCAAACTAATTCTCCATAGGAACTTAGTGAAAGTAAAATCCTGAGAATCAAACTAATTCTCCATAGAAACTTAGTGAAAGTGGAATCCAAGGATCAAACTAGCTCTCTATAGAAACTTACTGAAAGTGGAATCCTGAGGATCAAACTAACTTTCTATAGAATCTTAGTGAAAGTGGAATTTAAGGATCAAACTAATTCTCTATAGAAATTTACTGAAAGTGGAATCCAAGGATCAAACTAATTCTCTATAGAAACTTACTGAAAGTGGAACCCTGAGGATCAAACTAATTCTCTATAGAAACTTACTGAAAGTGTAATCTTGAGGATCAAACTCACTCTCTATAGAAATTTACTGAAAGTGTAATCCGAGGATCAAACTAATTCTCTATAGAAACTTACTGAAAGTGGAATCCGAGGATCAAACCAACTCTCTATAGAAACTTACTGAAAGTGTAATCTTGAAGATCAAACTGATTCTCTATAGAAACTTACTAAAAGTGGAATCCTGAGGATCAAACTAATTTTCTATAGAAATTTACTGAAAGTGGAATCCGAGGATCAAACTAATTCTCTATAGAAACTTACTGAAAGTGGAATCCGAGGATCAAACCAACTCTCTATAGAAACTAACTGAAAGTGGAATCCGAGGATCAAACCAACTCTCTATAGAAACTTACTGAAAGTGTAATCTTGAAGATCAAACTGATTCTCTATAGAAACTTACTAAAAGTGGAATCCTGAGGATCAAACTAATTTTCTATAGAAAGTTATTGAAAGTGGAATCCGAGGATCAAACTAATTCTCTATAGAAACTTACTGAAAGTGGAATCCTGAGGATCAAACTAACTCTCTATAGAGACTTACTGAAAGTGGAATCCGAGGATCAAACTAATTCTTTATAGAAACTTACTGAAAATGGAATTCTGAGGATCAAACTAATACTCCATGGGAACTTACTGAAAGTGTAATCTTGAGGATCAAACTAACTCTCTATAGAAATTTACTGAAAGTGGAATCCGAGGATCAAATAATTATCTATAGAAACTTACTGAAAGTGGAATTCGAGGATCAAACTAATTCTCTATAGAAACTTACTGAAAGTGGAATCCTGAGGATCAAACTAACTCTCTATAGAAATTTACTGAAAGTGGAATCCGAGGATCAAACTAATTCTCTATAGAAACTTACTGAAAGTGGAATCTCAGGATCAAACTAACTCTCTATAGAAACTTACTGAAAGTGTAATCTTGAGGATCAAACTAATTCTCTATAGAAACTTACTGAAAGTGGAATCCGAGGATCAAACTAATTCTCTATAGAAACTTACTGAAAGTGGAATCCGAGGATGAAACCAACTCTCTATAGAAACTTACTGAAAGTGTAATCTTGAAGATCAAACTGATTCTCTATAGAAACTTACTAAAAGTGGAATCCTGAGGATCAAACTAATTTTCTATAGAAATTTACTGAAAGTGGAATCCGAGGATCAAACTAATTCTCTATAGAAACTTACTGAAAGTGGAATCCGAGGATCAAACCAACTCTCTATAGAAACTTACTGAAAGTGGAATCCGAGGATCAAACCAACTCTCTATAGAAACTTACTGAAAGTGTAATCTTGAAGATCAAACTGATTCTCTATAGAAACTTACTAAAAGTGGAATCCTGAGGATCAAACTAATTTTCTATAGAAAGTTATTGAAAGTGGAATCCGAGGATCAAACTAATTCTCTATAGAAACTTACTGAAAGTGGAATCCTGAGGATCAAACTAACTCTCTATAGAGACTTACTGAAAGTGGAATCCGAGGATCAAACTAATTCTTTATAGAAACTTACTGAAAGTGGAATTCTGAGGATCAAACTAATTCTCTATAGAAACTTACTGAAAATGGAATTCTGAGGATCAAACTAATACTCCATGGGAACTTAGTGAAAGTGGAATTCAAGGATCAAACTAATTCTCTATAGAAATTTACTGAAAGTGGAATCCGAGGATCAAATAATTCTCTATAGAAACTTACTGAAAGTGGAATCCGAGGATCAAACTAATTCTCTATAGAAACTTACTGAAAGTGGAATCCTGAGGATCAAACTAACTCTCTATAGAAATTTACTGAAAGTGGAATCCGAGGATCAAACTAATTCTCTATAGAAACTTACTGAAAGTGGAATCTCAGGATCAAACTAACTCTCTATAGAAACTTACTGAAAGTGTAATCTTGAGGATCAAACTAATTCTCTATAGAAACTTACTGAAAGTGGAATCCGAAGATCAAACTAATTCTCTATAGAAACTTACTGAAAGTGGAATCCGAGGATGAAACCAACTCTCTATAGAAACTTACTGAAAGTGTAATCTTGAAGATCAAACTGATTCTCTATAGAAACTTACTGAAAGTGGAATCCTGAGGATCAAACTAATTTTTTATAAAAAGTTATTGAAAGTGGAATCCGAGGATCAAACTAATTCTCTATAGAAACTTACTGAAAGTGGAATCCTGAGGATCAAACTAACTCTCTATAGAGACTTTCTGAAAGTGGAATCCGAGGATCAAACTAATTTTTTATAGAAATTTACTGAAAGTGGAATTCTGAGGATCAAACTAATTCTCTATAGAAACTTACTGAAAATGGAATTATGATGATCAAACTAATTCTCTATAGAAACTTATTGTAAGTGGAATTCTGAGGATCAAATTAACTCTCTATAGAAACTTACTGAAAGTGTAATCTTGAGGATCAAACTAATTCTCTATAGAAATTTACTGAAAGTGGAATCCTGAGAATCAAACTAATTCTCTATAGAAATTTACTGAAAGTGGAATCCAAGGATCAAACTAACTCTCTATAGAAACTTACTGAAAGTGTAATCTTGAGGATCAAACAAATTCTCTATAGAAATTTACTGAAAGTGGAATCTGAGGATCAAATAATTCTCTATAGAAACTTACTGAAAGTGGAATCCTGAGGATCAAACTAATTCTCTATAGAAATTTACTGAAAGTGGAATCCAAGGATCAAACTAATTTTCTATAGAAAGTTATTGAAAGTGGAATCTGAGGATCAAACTAATTCTCTATAGAAATTTACTGAAAGTGGAATCCAAGGATCAAACTAATTCTCTATAGAAACTTACTGAAAGTGGAATCTGAGGATCAAACTAACTCTATAGAGACTTACTGAAAGTGGAATCTGAGGATCAAACTAATTCTTTATAGAAACTTACTGAAAGTGGAATTCTGAGGATCAAACTAATTCTCTATAGAAACTTACTGAAAGTGGAATTCTGAGGATCAAACTAATTCTCTATAGAAACTTACTGAAAATGGAATTCTGAGGATCAAACTAATACTCCATGGGAACTTAGTGAAAGTGGAATTCAAGGATCAAACTAATTCTCTATAGAAATTTACTGAAAGTGGAATCCAAGGATCAAACTAATTCTCTATAGAAACTTACTGAAAGTGGAACCCAGAGGATCAAACTAATTCTCTATAGAAACTTACTGAAAGTGTAATCTTGAGGATCAAACTAACTCTCTATAGAAATTTACTGAAAGTGGAATCCGAGGATCAAACTAATTCTCTATAGAAACTTACTGAAAGTGTAATCCGAGGATCAAACTAATTCTCTATAGAAATTTACTGAAAGTGGAATCCAAGGATCAAACTAATTCTCTATAGAAACTTACTGAAAGTGGAACCCTGAGGATCAAACTAATTCTCTATAGAAACTTACTGAAAGTGTAATCTTGAGGATCAAACTAACTCTCTATAGAAATTTACTGAAAGTGTAATCCGAGGATCAAACTAATTCTCTATAGAAACTTACTGAAAGTGGAATCCGAGGATCAAACTAATTTTCTATAGAAATTTACTGAAAGTGGAATCCGAGGATCAAACTAATTCTCTATAGAAACTCACTGAAAGTGGAATCCGAGGATCAAACCAACTCTCTATAGAAACTAAGTGAAAGTAAAATCCGAGGATCAAACCAACTCTCTATAGAAACTTACTGAAAGTGTAATCTTGAAGATCAAACTGATTCTCTATAGAAACTTACTAAAAGTGGAATCCTGAGGATCAAACTAATTTTCTATAGAAAGTTATTGAAAGTGGAATCCGAGGATCAAACTAATTCTTTATAGAAACTTACTGAAAGTGGAATCCGAGGATCAAACTAATTCTCTATAGAAACTTACTGAAAGTGTAATCCGAGGATCAAACCAACTCTCTATAGAAACTTACTGAAAGTGTAATCTTGAAGATCAAACTGATTCTCTATAGAAACTTACTAAAAGTGGAATCCAAGGATCAAACTAATTCTCTATAGAAACTTACTGAAAATGGAACCCTGAGGATCAAACTAATTCTCTATAGAAACTTACTGAAAGTGTAATCTTGAGGATCAAACTAACTCTCTATAGAAATTTACTGAAAGTGGAATCCGAGGATCAAATAATTATCTATAGAAACTTACTGAAAGTGGAATTCGAGGATCAAACTAATTCTCTATAGAAACTTACTGAAAGTGGAATCCTGAGGATCAAACTAACTCTCTATAGAAATTTACTGAAAGTGGAATCCGAGGATCAAACTAATTCTCTATAGAAACTTACTGAAAGTGGAATCCGAGGATGAAACCAACTCTCTATAGAAACTTACTGAAAGTGTAATCTTGAAGATCAAACTGATTCTCTATAGAAACTTACTAAAAGTGGAATCCTGAGGATCAAACTAATTTTCTATAGAAATTTACTGAAAGTGGAATCCGAGGATCAAACTAATTCTCTATAGAAACTTACTGAAAGTGGAATCCGAGGATCAAACCAACTCTCTATAGAAACTTACTGAAAGTGGAATCCGAGAATCAAACCAACTCTCTATAGAAACTTACTGAAAGTGTAATCTTGAAGATCAAACTGATTCTCTATAGAAACTTACTAAAAGTGGAATCCTGAGGATCAAACTAATTTTCTATAAAAAGTTATTGAAAGTGGAATCCGAGGATCAAACTAATTCTCTATAGAAACTTACTGAAAGTGGAATCCTGAGGATCAAACTAACTCTCTATAGAGACTTACTGAAAGTGGAATCCGAGGATCAAACTAATTCTTTATAGAAACTTACTGAAAGTGGAATTCTGAGGATCAAACTAATTCTCTATAGAAACTTACTGAAAATGGAATTCTGAGGATCAAACTAATACTCCATGGGAACTTAGTGAAAGTGGAATTCAAGGATCAAACTAATTCTCTATAGAAATTTACTGAAAGTGGAATCCAAGGATCAAACTAATTCTCTATAGAAACTTACTGAAAGTGGAACCCTGAGGATCAAACTAATTCTCTATAGAAACTTACTGAAAGTGTAATCTTGAGGATCAAACTAACTCTCTATAGAAATTTACTGAAAGTGGAATCCGAGGATCAAATAATTCTCTATAGAAACTTACTGAAAGTGGAATCCGAGGATCAAACTAATTCTCTATAGAAACTTACTGAAAGTGGAATCCTGAGGATCAAACTAACTCTCTATAGAAATTTACTGAAAGTGGAATCCGAGGATCAAACTAATTCTCTATAGAAACTTACTGAAAGTGGAATCTCAGGATCAAACTAACTCTCTATAGAAACTTACTGAAAGTGTAATCTTGAGGATCAAACTAATTCTCTATAGAAACTTACTGAAAGTGGAATCCGAAGATCAAACTAATTCTCTATAGAAACTTACTGAAAGTGGAATCCGAGGATGAAACCAACTCTCTATAGAAACTTACTGAAAGTGTAATCTTGAAGATCAAACTGATTCTCTATAGAAACTTACTGAAAGTGGAATCCTGAGGATCAAACTAATTTTTTATAAAAAGTTATTGAAAGTGGAATCCGAGGATCAAACTAATTCTCTATAGAAACTTACTGAAAGTGGAATCCTGAGGATCAAACTAACTCTCTATAGAGATATACTGAAAGTGGAATCCGAGGATCAAACTAATTTTTTATAGAAACTTACTGAAAGTGGAATTCTGAGGATCAAACTAATTCTCTATAGAAACTTACTGAAAATGGAATTATGATGATCAAACTAATTCTCTATAGAAACTTATTGTAAGTGGAATTCTGAGGATCAAATTAACTCTCTATAGAAACTTACTGAAAGTGTAATCTTGAGGATCAAACTAATTCTCTATAGAAATTTACTGAAAGTGGAATCCTGAGAATCAAACTAATTCTCTATAGAAATTTACTGAAAGTGGAATCCAAGGATCAAACTAACTCTATAGAAACTTACTGAAAGTGTAATCTTGAGGATCAAACAAATTCTCTATAGAAATTTACTGAAAGTGGAATCTGAGGATCAAATAATTCTCTATAGAAACTTACTGAAAGTGGAATCCTGAGGATCAAACTAATTCTCTATAGAAATTTACTGAAAGTGGAATCCAAGGATCAAACTAATTTTCTATAGAAAGTTATTGAAAGTGGAATCCGAGGATCAAACTAATTCTCTATAGAAATTTACTGAAAGTGGAATCCAAGGATCAAACTAATTCTCTATAGAAACTTACTGAAAGTGGAATCCGAGGATCAAACTAACTCTATAGAGACTTACTGAAAGTGGAATCCGAGGATCAAACTAATTCTTTATAGAAACTTACTGAAAGTGGAATTCTGAGGATCAAACTAATTCTCTATAGAAACTTACTGAAAGTGGAATTCTGAGGATCAAACTAATTCTCTATAGAAACTTACTGAAAATGGAATTCTGAGGATCAAACTAATACTCCATGGGAACTTAGTGAAAGTGGAATTCAAGGATCAAACTAATTCTCTATAGAAATTTACTGAAAGTGGAATCCAAGGATCAAACTAATTCTCTATAGAAACTTACTGAAAGTGGAACCCAGAGGATCAAACTAATTCTCTATAGAAACTTACTGAAAGTGTAATCTTGAGGATCAAACTAACTCTCTATAGAAATTTACTGAAAGTGGAATCCGAGGATCAAACTAATTCTCTATAGAAACTTACTGAAAGTGTAATCCGAGGATCAAACTAATTCTCTATAGAAATTTACTGAAAGTGGAATCCAAGGATCAAACTAATTCTCTATAGAAACTTACTGAAAGTGGAACCCTGAGGATCAAACTAATTCTCTATAGAAACTTACTGAAAGTGTAATCTTGAGGATCAAACTAACTCTCTATAGAAATTTACTGAAAGTGTAATCCGAGGATCAAACTAATTCTCTATAGAAACTTACTGAAAGTGGAATCCGAGGATCAAACTAATTTTCTATAGAAATTTACTGAAAGTGGAATCCGAGGATCAAACTAATTCTCTATAGAAACTCACTGAAAGTGGAATCCGAGGATCAAACCAACTCTCTATAGAAACTAAGTGAAAGTAAAATCCGAGGATCAAACCAACTCTCTATAGAAACTTACTGAAAGTGTAATCTTGAAGATCAAACTGATTCTCTATAGAAACTTACTAAAAGTGGAATCCTGAGGATCAAACTAATTTTCTATAGAAAGTTATTGAAAGTGGAATCCGAGGATCAAACTAATTCTCAATAGAAACTTACTGAAAGTGGAATCCTGAGGATCAAACTAACTCTCTATAGAGACTTACTGAAAGTGGAATCCGATGATCAAACTAATTCTTTATAGAAACTTACTGAAAGTGGAATCCGAGGATCAAACTAATTCTCTATAGAAACTTACTGAAAGTGTAATCCGAGGATCAAACCAACTCTCTATAGAAACTTACTGAAAGTGTAATCTTGAAGATCAAACTGATTCTCTATAGAAACTTACTAAAAGTGGAATCCTGAGGATCAAACTAATTATCTATAGAAATTTACTGAAAGTGGAATCCAAGGATCAAACTAATTCTCTATAGAAACTTACTGAAAATGGAACCCTGAGGATCAAACTAATTCTCTATAGAAACTTACTGAAAGTGTAATCTTGAGGATCAAACTAACTCTCTATAGAAATTTACTGAAAGTGGAATCCGAGGATCAAACTAATTCTCTATAGAAACTTACTGAAAG
The DNA here is from genome assembly GCF_004210375.1 of Tachypleus tridentatus. Taxonomy (NCBI): domain Eukaryota; kingdom Metazoa; phylum Arthropoda; class Merostomata; order Xiphosura; family Limulidae; genus Tachypleus; species Tachypleus tridentatus. Next base: position 120,584,016 of record NC_134825.1, read on the forward strand.
TGTAATCCGAGGATCAAACCAACTCTCTATAGAAACTTACTGAAAGTGTAATCTTGAAGATCAAACTGATTCTCTATAGAAACTTACTAAAAGTGGAATCCTGAGGATCAAACTAATTATCTATAGAAAGTTATTGAAAGTGGAATCCGAGGATCAAACTAATTCTCTATAGAAACTTACTGAAAGTGGAATCCTGAGGATCAAACTAACTCTCTATAGAGACTTACTGAAAGTGGAATCCGAGGATCAAACTAATTCTTTATAGAAACTTACTGAAAGTGGAATTCTGAGGATCAAACTAATTCTCTATAGAAACTTACTGAAAATGGAATTCTGAAGATCAAACTAATACTCCATGGGAACTTAGTGAAAGTGGAATTCAAGGATCAAACTAATTCTCTACAGAAATTTACTGAAAGTGGAATCCGAGGATCAAACTAATTCTCTATAGAAACTTACTGAAAGTGGAATCTCAGGATCAAACTAACTCTCTATAGAAACTTACTGAAAGTGTAATCTTGAGGATCAAACTAATTCTCTATAGAAACTTACTGAAAGTGGAATCCGAGGATCAAACTAATTCTCTATAGAAACTTACTGAAAGTGGAATCCGAGGATGAAACCAACTCTCTATAGAAACTTACTGAAAGTGTAATCTTGAAGATCAAACTGATTCTCTATAGAAACTTACTGAAAGTGGAAACCTGAGGATCAAACTAATTTTTTATAGAAAGTTATTGAAAGTGGAATCCGAGGATCAAACTAATTCTCTATAGAAACTTACTGAAAGTGGAATCCTGAGGATCAAACTAACTCTATAGAGACTTACTGAAAGTGGAACTGAGGATCAAACTAATTCTTTATAGAAACTTACTGAAAGTGGAATTCTGAGGATCAAACTAATTCTCTATAGAAACTTACTTAAAATGGAACCCTGAGGATCAAACTAATTCTCTATAGAAACTTACTGAAAGTGTAATCTTGAGGATCAAACTGATTCTCTATAGAAATTTACTAAAAGTGGAATCCTGAGGATCAAACTAATTTTCTATAGAAAGTTATTGAAAGTGGAATCCGAGGATCAAACTAATTCTTTATAGAAACTTACTGAAAGTGGAATCCGAGGATCAAACTAATTCTCTATAGAAAGTTATTGAAAGTGGAATCCGAGGATCAAACTAATTCTTTATAGAAACTTACTGAAAGTGGAATCCGAGGATCAAACTAATTCTCTATAGAAACTTACTGAAAGTGTAATCCGAGGATCAAACCAACTCTCTATAGAAACTTACTGAAAGTGTAATCTTGAAGATCAAACTGATTCTCTATAGAAACTTACTTAAAGTGGAATCCAAGGATCAAACTAATTCTCTATAGAAACTTACTGAAAATGGAACCCTGAGGATCAAACTAATTCTCTATAGAAACTTACTGAAAGTGTAATCTTGAGGATCAAACTAACTCTCTATAGAAATTTACTGAAAGTGGAATCCGAGGATCAAATAATTATCTATAGAAACTTACTGAAAGTGGAATTCGAGGATCAAACTAATTCTCTATAGAAACTTACTGAAAGTGGAATCCTGAGGATCAAACTAACTCTATAGAAATTTACTGAAAGTGGAATCCGAGGATCAAACTAATTCTCTATAGAAACTTACTGAAAGTGGAATCCGAGGATGAAACCAACTCTATAGAAACTTACTGAAAGTGTAATCTTGAAGATCAAACTGATTCTCTATAGAAACTTACTAAAAGTGGAATCCTGAGGATCAAACTAATTTTCTATAGAAATTTACTGAAAGTGGAATCCGAGGATCAAACTAATTCTCTATAGAAACTTACTGAAAGTGGAATCCGAGGATCAAACCAACTCTCTATAGAAACTTACTGAAAGTGGAATCCGAGGATCAAACCAACTCTCTATAGAAACTTACTGAAAGTGTAATCTTGAAGATCAAACTGATTCTCTATAGAAACTTACTAAAAGTGGAATCCTGAGGATCAAACTAATTTTCTATAGAAAGTTATTGAAAGTGGAATCCGAGGATCAAACTAATTCTCTATAGAAACTTACTGAAAGTGGAATCCTGAGGATCAAACTAACTCTCTATAGAGACTTACTGAAAGTGGAATCCGAGGATCAAACTAATTCTTTATAGAAACTTACTGAAAGTGGAATTCTGAGGATCAAACTAATTCTCTATAGAAACTTACTGAAAATGGAATTCTGAGGATCAAACTAATACTCCATGGGAACTTAGTGAAAGTGTAATTCAAGGATCAAACTAATTCTCTATAGAAATTTACTGAAAGTGGAATCCAAGGATCAAACTAATTCTCTATAGAAACTTACTGAAAGTGGAACCCTGAGGATCAAACTAATTCTCTATAGAAACTTACTGAAAGTGTAATCTTGAGGATCAAACTAACTCTCTATAGAAATTTACTGAAAGTGGAATCCGAGGATCAAATAATTCTCTATAGAAACTTACTGAAAGTGGAATCCGAGGATCAAACTAATTCTCTATAGAAACTTACTGAAAGTGGAATCCTGAGGATCAAACTAACTCTCTAGAAATTTACTGAAAGTGGAATCCGAGGATCAAACTAATTCTCTATAGAAACTTACTGAAAGTGGAATCTCAGGATCAAACTAACTCTATAGAAACTTACTGAAAGTGTAATCTTGAGGATCAAACTAATTCTCTATAGAAACTTACTGAAAGTGGAATCCGAAGATCAAACTAATTCTCTATAGAAACTTACTGAAAGTGGAATCCGAGGATGAAACCAACTCTCTATAGAAACTTACTGAAAGTGTAATCTTGAAGATCAAACTGATTCTCTATAGAAACTTACTGAAAGTGGAATCCTGAGGATCAAACTAATTTTTTATAAAAAGTTATTGAAAGTGGAATCCGAGGATCAAACTAATTCTCTATAGAAACTTACTGAAAGTGGAATCCTGAGGATCAAACTAACTCTCTATAGAGATATACTGAAAGTGGAATCCGAGGATCAAACTAATTTTTTATAGAAACTTACTGAAAGTGGAATTCTGAGGATCAAACTAATTCTCTATAGAAACTTACTGAAAATGGAATTATGATGATCAAACTAATTCTCTATAGAAACTTATTGTAAGTGGAATTCTGAGGATCAAATTAACTCTCTATAGAAACTTACTGAAAGTGTAATCTTGAGGATCAAACTAATTCTCTATAGAAATTTACTGAAAGTGGAATCCTGAGAATCAAACTAATTCTCTATAGAAATTTACTGAAAGTGGAATCCAAGGATCAAACTAACTCTCTATAGAAACTTACTGAAAGTGTAATCTTGAGGATCAAACAAATTCTCTATAGAAATTTACTGAAAGTGGAATCCGAGGATCAAATAATTCTCTATAGAAACTTACTGAAAGTGGAATCCTGAGGATCAAACTAATTCTCTATAGAAATTTACTGAAAGTGGAATCCAAGGATCAAACTAATTTTCTATAGAAAGTTATTGAAAGTGGAATCCGAGGATCAAACTAATTCTCTATAGAAATTTACTGAAAGTGGAATCCAAGGATCAAACTAATTCTCTATAGAAACTTACTGAAAGTGGAATCCGAGGATCAAACTAACTCTCTATAGAGACTTACTGAAAGTGGAATCCGAGGATCAAACTAATTCTTTATAGAAACTTACTGAAAGTGGAATTCTGAGGATCAAACTAATTCTCTATAGAAACTTACTGAAAGTGGAATTCTGAGGATCAAACTAATTCTCTATAGAAACTTACTGAAAATGGAATTCTGAGGATCAAACTAATACTCCATGGGAACTTAGTGAAAGTGGAATTCAAGGATCAAACTAATTCTCTATAGAAATTTACTGAAAGTGGAATCCAAGGATCAAACTAATTCTCTATAGAAACTTACTGAAAGTGGAACCCAGAGGATCAAACTAATTCTCTATAGAAACTTACTGAAAGTGTAATCTTGAGGATCAAACTAACTCTCTATAGAAATTTACTGAAAGTGGAATCCGAGGATCAAACTAATTCTCTATAGAAACTTACTGAAAGTGTAATCCGAGGATCAAACTAATTCTCTATAGAAATTTACTGAAAGTGGAATCCAAGGATCAAACTAATTCTCTATAGAAACTTACTGAAAGTGGAAACCTGAGGATCAAACTAATTCTCTATAGAAACTTACTGAAAGTGTAATCTTGAGGATCAAACTAACTCTCTATAGAAATTTACTGAAAGTGTAATCCGAGGATCAAACTAATTCTCTATAGAAACTTACTGAAAGTGGAATCCGAGGATCAAACTAATTTTCTATAGAAATTTACTGAAAGTGGAATCCGAGGATCAAACTAATTCTCTATAGAAACTCACTGAAAGTGGAATCCGAGGATCAAACCAACTCTCTATAGAAACTAAGTGAAAGTAAAATCCGAGGATCAAACCAACTCTCTATAGAAACTTACTGAAAGTGTAATCTTGAAGATCAAACTGATTCTCTATAGAAACTTACTAAAAGTGGAATCCTGAGGATCAAACTAATTTTCTATAGAAAGTTATTGAAAGTGGAATCCGAGGATCAAACTAATTCTCAATAGAAACTTACTGAAAGTGGAATCCTGAGGATCAAACTAACTCTCTATAGAGACTTACTGAAAGTGGAATCCGAGGATCAAACTAATTCTTTATAGAAACTTACTGAAAGTGGAATCCGAGGATCAAACTAATTCTCTATAGAAACTTACTGAAAGTGTAATCCGAGGATCAAACCAACTCTCTATAGAAACTTACTGAAAGTGTAATCTTGAAGATCAAACTGATTCTCTATAGAAACTTACTAAAAGTGGAATCCTGAGGATCAAACTAATTATCTATAGAAATTTACTGAAAGTGGAATCCAAGGATCAAACTAATTCTCTATAGAAACTTACTGAAAATGGAACCCTGAGGATCAAACTAATTCTCTATAGAAACTTACTGAAAGTGTAATCTTGAGGATCAAACTAACTCTCTATAGAAATTTACTGAAAGTGGAATCCGAGGATCAAACTAATTCTCTATAGAAACTTACTGAAAGTGTAATCCGAGGATCAAACCAACTCTCTATAGAAACTTACTGAAAGTGTAATCTTGAAGATCAAACTGATTCTCTATAGAAACTTACTAAAAGTGGAATCCTGAGGATCAAACTAATTATCTATAGAAAGTTATTGAAAGTGGAATCCGAGGATCAAACTAATTCTCTATAGAAACTTACTGAAAGTGGAATCCTGAGGATCAAACTAACTCTCTATAGAGACTTACTGAAAGTGGAATCCGAGGATCAAACTAATTCTTTATAGAAACTTACTGAAAGTGGAATTCTGAGGATCAAACTAATTCTCTATAGAAACTTACTGAAAATGGAATTCTGAAGATCAAACTAATACTCCATGGGAACTTAGTGAAAGTGGAATTCAAGGATCAAACTAATTCTCTATAGAAATTTACTGAAAGTGGAATCCGAGGATCAAACTAATTCTCTATAGAAACTTACTGAAAGTGGAATCTCAGGATCAAACTAACTCTCTATAGAAACTTACTGAAAGTGTAATCTTGAGGATCAAACTAATTCTCTATAGAAACTTACTGAAAGTGGAATCCGAGGATCAAACTAATTCTCTATAGAAACTTACTGAAAGTGGAATCCGAGGATGAAACCAACTCTCTATAGAAACTTACTGAAAGTGTAATCTTGAAGATCAAACTGATTCTCTATAGAAACTTACTGAAAGTGGAATCCTGAGGATCAAACTAATTTTTTATAGAAAGTTATTGAAAGTGGAATCCGAGGATCAAACTAATTCTCTATAGAAACTTACTGAAAGTGGAATCCTGAGGATCAAACTAACTCTCTATAGAGACTTACTGAAAGTGGAATCCGAGGATCAAACTAATTCTTTATAGAAACTTACTGAAAGTGGAATTCTGAGGATCAAACTAATTCTCTATAGAAACTTACTTAAAATGGAACCCTGAGGATCAAACTAATTCTCTATAGAAACTTACTGAAAGTGTAATCTTGAGGATCAAACTAACTCTCTATAGAAATTTACTGAAAGTGGAATCCGAGGATCAAACTAATTCTCTATAGAAACTTACTGAAAGTGTAATCCGAGGATCAAACCAACTCTCTATAGAAACTTACTGAAAGTGTAATCTTGAAGATCAAACTGATTCTCTATAGAAACTTACTAAAAGTGGAATCCTGAGGATCAAACTAATTATCTATAGAAAGTTATTGAAAGTGGAATCCGAGGATCAAACTAATTCTCTATAGAAACTTACTGAAAGTGGAATCCTGAAGATCAAACTAACTCTCTATAGAGACTTACTGAAAGTGGAATCCGAGGATCAAACTAATTCTTTATAGAAACTTACTGAAAGTGGAATTCTGAGGATCAAACTAATTCTCTATAGAAACTTACTGAAAATGGAATTCTGAAGATCAAACTAATACTCCATGGGAACTTAGTGAAAGTGGAATTCAAGGATCAAACTAATTCTCTATAGAAATTTACTGAAAGTGGAATCCGAGGATCAAACTAATTCTCTATAGAAACTTACTGAAAGTGGAATCTCAGGATCAAACTAACTCTCTATAGAAACTTACTGAAAGTGTAATCTTGAGGATCAAACTAATTCTCTATAGAAACTTACTGAAAGTGTAATCTTGAAGATCAAACTGATTCTCTATAGAAACTTACTGAAAGTGGAATCCTGAGGATCAAACTAATTTTTTATAGAAAGTTATTGAAAGTGGAATCCGAGGATCAAACTAATTCTCTATAGAAACTTACTGAAAGTGGAATCCTGAGGATCAAACTAACTCTCTATAGAGACTTACTGAAAGTGGAATCCGAGGATCAAACTAATTCTTTATAGAAACTTACTGAAAGTGGAATTCTGAGGATCAAACTAATTCTCTATAGAAACTTACTGAAAATGGAATTCTGAGGATCAAACTAATTCTCTATAGAAACTTATTGTAAGTGGAATTCTGAGGATCAAATTAACTCTCTATAGAAACTTACTGAAAGTGTAATCTTGAGGATCAAACTAATTCTCTATAGAAATTTACTGAAAGTGGAATCCTGAGGATCAAACTAATTCTCTATAGAAATTTACTGAAAGTGGAATCCAAGGATCAAACTAACTCTTTATAGAAACTTACTGAAAGTGTAATCTTGAGGATCAAACTAATTCTCTATAGAAATTTACTGAAAGTGGAATCCGAGGATCAAATAATTCTCTATAGAAACTTACTGAAAGTGGAATCCTGAGGATCAAACTAATTCTCTATAGAAATTTACTGAAAGTGGAATCCAAGGATCAAACTAATTCTCTATAGAAACTTACTGAAAGTGGAATCCGAGGATCAAACTAACTCTCTATAGAGACTTACTGAAAGTGGAATCCGAGGATCAAACTAATTCTTTATAGAAACTTACTGAAAGTGGAATCCGAGGATCAAACTAACTCTCTATAGAGACTTACTGAAAGTGGAATCCGAGGATCAAACTAATTCTTTATAGAAACTTACTGAAAGTGGAATTCTGAGGATCAAACTATTTCTCTATAGAAACTTACTGAAAGTGGAATTCTGAGGATGAAACTAATTCTCTATAGAAACTTACTGAAAATGGAATTCTGAGGATCAAACTAATACTCCATGGGAACTTAGTGAAAGTGGAATTCAAGGATCAAACTAATTCTCTATAGAAATTTACTGAAAGTGGAATCCAAGGATCAAACTAATTCTCTATAGAAACTTCCTGAAAATGGAACCCTGAGGATCAAACTAATTCTCTATAGAAACTTACTGAAAGTGTAATCTTGAGGATCAAACTAACTCTCTATAGAAATTTACTGAAAGTGGAATCCGAGGATCAAACCAACTCTCTATAGAAATTTACTGAAAGTGGAATCCAAGGATCAAACTAATTCTCTATAGAAACTTACTGAAAGTGGAATCCGAGGATCAAACTAACTCTCTATAGAGACTTACTGAAAGTGGAATCCGAGGATCAAACTAATTCTTTATAGAAACTTACTGAAAGTGGAATTCTGAGGATCAAACTAATTCTCTATAGAAACTTACTGAAAGTGGAATTCTGAGGATCAAACTAATTCTCTAAAGAAACTTACTGAAAATGGAATTCTGAGGATCAAACTAATACTCCATGGGAACTTAGTGAAAGTGGAATTCAAGGATCACACTAATTCTCTATAGAAATTTACTGAAAGTGGAATCCAAGGATCAAACTAATTCTCTATAGAAACTTACTGAAAGTGGAACCCTGAGGATCATACTAATTCTCTATAGAAATTTACTGAAAGTGGAATCCTGAGGATCAAACTAATTTTCCATAGAAATTTACTCAAAGTGGAATCCGAGGATCAAACTAATTCTCTATAGAAACTTACTGAAAGTGGAATCCGAGAATCAAACCAACTCTCTATAGAAACTTACTGAAAGTGGAATCCGAGGATCAAACCAACTCTCTATAGAAACTTACTGAAAGTGTAATCTTGAAGATCAAACTGATTCTCTATGGAAACTTACTAAAAGTGGAATCCTGAGGATCAAACTAATTTTCTATAGAAAGTTATTGAAAGTGGAATCCGAGGATCAAACTAATTCTCTATAGAGACTTACTAAAAGTGGAATCCGAGGATTAAACTAATTCTTTATAGAAACTTACTGAAAGTGGAATTCTGAGGATCAAACTAATTCTCTATAGAAACTTACTGAAAATGGAATTCTGAAGATCAAACTAATACTCCATGGGAACTTAGTGAAAGTGGAATTCAAGGATCAAACTAATTCTCTATAGAAATTTACTGAAAGTGGAATCCAAGGATCAAACTAATTCTCTATAGAAACTTACTGAAAGTGGAACCCTGAGGATCAAACTAATTCTCTATAGAAACTTACTGAAAGTGTAATCTTGAGGATCAAACTAACTCTCTATAGAAATTTACTGAAAGTGGAATCCTGAGGATCAAACTAACTCTCTATAGAGACTTACTGAAAGTGGAATCCGAGGATTAAACTAATTCTTTATAGAAACTTACTGAAAGTGGAATTCTGAGGATCAAACTAATTCTCTATAGAAACTTACTGAAAATGGAATTCTGAAGATCAAACTAATACTCCATGGGAACTTAGTGAAAGTGGAATTCAAGGATCAAACTAATTCTCTATAGAAATTTACTGAAAGTGGAACCCTGAGGATCAAACTAATTCTCTATAGAAACTTACTGAAAGTGTAATCTTGAGGATCAAACTAACTCTCTATAGAAATTTACTGAAAGTGGAATCTTGAGGATCAAACTGACTCTCTATAGAAATTTACTGAAAGTGGAATCCGAGGATCAAATAATTCTCTATAGAAACTTACTGAAAGTGGAATCCGAGGATCAAACTAATTCTCTATAGAAACTTATTGAAAGTGGAATCCTGAGGATCAAACTAACTCTCTATAGAAATTTACTGAAAGTGGAATCCGAGGATCAAACTAATTCTTTATAGAAACTTACTGAAAGTGGAATCTCAGGATCAAACTAACTCTCTATAGAAACTTACTGAAAGTGTAATCTTGAGGATCAAACTAATTCTCTATAGAAACTTACTGAAAGTGGAATCCGAGGATCAAACCAACTCTCTATAGAAACATACTGAAAGTGTAATCTTGAAGATCAAACTGATTCTCTATAGAAACTTACTCAAAGTGGAATCCGAGGATCAAACTAACTCTCTATAGAGACTTACTGAAAGTGGAATCCGAGGATCAAACTAATTCTTTATAGAAACTTACTGAAAGTGGAATTCTGAGGATCAAACTAATTCTCTATAGAAACTTACTGAAAATGGAATTCTGAGGATCAAACTAATTCTCTATAGAAACTTATTGTAAGTGGAATTCTGAGGATCAAACTAACTCTCTATAGAAACTTACTGAAAGTGTAATCTTGAGGATCAAACTAATTCTCTATAGAAATTTACTGAAAGTGGAATCCTGAGGATCAAACTAATTCTCTATAGAAATTTACTGAAAGTGGAATCCAAGGATCAAACTAACTCTCTATAGAAACTTACTGAAAGTGTAATCTTGAGGATCAAACTAATTCTCTATAGAAATTTACTGAAAGTGGAATCCGAGGATCAAATAATTCTCTATAGAAACTTACTGAAAGTGGAATCCTGAGGATCAAACTAATTCTCTATAGAAATTTACTGAAAGTGGAATCCAAGGATCAAACTAACTCTCTATAGAGACTTACTGAAAGTGGAATCCGAGGATCAAACTAATTCTTTATAGAAACTTACTGAAAGTGGAATTCTGAGGATCAAACTAATTCTCTATAGAAACTTACTGAAAATGGAATTCTGAGGATCAAACTAATTCTCTATAGAAACTTATTGTAAGTGGAATTCTGTGGATCAAACTAATTCTCTATTTAAACTTACTGAAAATGGAATCCTGAAGATCAAACTAATTCTCTATAGAAACTTATTGTAAGTGGAATTCTGAGGATCAAACTAACTCTCTATAGAAACTTACTGAAAGTGTAATCTTGAGGATCAAACTAATTCTCTATAGAAATTTACTGAAAGTGGAATCCTGAGGATCAAACTAATTCTCTATAGAAATTTACAGAAAGTGGAATCCAAGGATCAAACTAACTCTCTATAGAAACTTACTGAAAGTGTAATCTTGAGGATCAAACTAATTCTCCATAGAAATTTACTGAAAGTGGAATCCAAGGATCAAATTAATTCTCTATAGAAACTTACTGAAAGTGTAATCTTGAGGATCAAACTAATTCTCTATAGAAATTTACTGAAAGTGGAATCCAAGGATCAAACTAACTCTCTATAGAGACCTACTGAAAGTGGAATCCGAGGATCAAACTAATTCTTTATAGAAACTTACTGAAAATGGAATTCTGAGGATCAAACTAATTCTCTATAGAAACTTATTGTAAGTGGAATTCTGTGGATCAAACTAATTCTCTATTTAAACTTACTGAAAATGGAATCCTGAGGATCAAACTAATTCTCTATAGAAACTTATTGTAAGTGGAATTCTGAGGATCAAACTAACTCTCTACAGAAACTTACTGAAAGTGTAATCTTGAGGATCAAACTAATTCTCTATAGAAATTTACTGAAAGTGGAATCCTGAGGATCAAACTAATTCTCTATAGAAATTTACAGAAAGTGGAATCCAAGGATCAAACTAACTCTCTATAGAAACTTTCTGAAAGTGTAATCTTGAGGATCAAACTAATTCTCCATAGAAATTTACTGAAAGTGGAATCCGAGGATCAAATAATTCTCTATAGAAACTTACTGAAAGTGGAATCCTGAGGATCAAACTACTTCTCTATAGAAATTTACTGAAAGTGGAATCCAAGGATCAAACTAATTCTCTATAGAAACTTACTGAAAGTGGAATCCGAGGATCAAACTAATTCTCTATAGAAATTTACTGAAAGTGGAATCCAAGGATCAAACTAATTCTCTATAGAAACTTACTGAAAGTGTAATCTTGAGGATCAAACTAATTCTCTATAGAAATTTACTGAAAGTGGAATCCGAGGATCAAATAATTCTCTATAGAAACTTACTGAAAGTGGAATCCTGAGGATCAAACTAATTCTCTATAGAAATTTACTGAAAGTGGAATCCAAGGATCAAACTAACTCTCTATAGAGACTTACTGAAAGTGGAATCGGAGGATCAAACTAATTCTTTATAGAAACTTACTGAAAGTGGAATTCTGAGGATCAAACTAATTCTCTATAGAAACTTACTGAAAATGGAATTCTGAGGATCAAACTAATTCTCTATAGAAACTTATTGTAAGTGGAATTCTGTGGATCAAACTAATTCTCTATTTAAACTTACTGAAAATGGAATCCTGAGGATCAAACTAATTCTCTATAGAAACTTATTGTAAGTGGAATTCTGAGGATCAAACTAACTCTCTATAGAAACTTACTGAAAGTGTAATCTTGAGGATCAAACTAATTCTCTATAGAAATTTACTGAAAGTGGAATCCTGAGGATCAAACTAATTCTCTATAGAAATTTACAGAAAGTGGAATCCAAGGATCAAACTAACTCTCTATAGAAACTTACTGAAAGTGTAATCTTGAGGATCAAACTAATTCTCCATAGAAATTTACTGAAAGTGGAATCCGAGGATCAAATAATTCTCTATAGAAACTTACTGAAAGTGGAATCCTGAGGATCAAACTAATTCTCTATAGAAATTTACTGAAAGTGGAATCCAAGGATCAAACTAATTCTCTATAGAAACTTACTGAAAGTGGAATCCGAGGATCAAACTAATTCTCTATAGAAATTTACTGAAAGTGGAATCCAAGGATCAAACTAATTCTCTATAGAAACTTACTGAAAGTGTAATCTTGAGGATCAAACTAATTCTCTATAGAAATTTACTGAAAGTGGAATCCGAGGATCAAATAATTCTCTATAGAAACTTACTGAAAGTGGAATCCTGAGGATCAAACTAATTCTCTATAGAAATTTACTGAAAGTGGAATCCAAGTATCAAACTAACTCTCTATAGAGACTTACTGAAAGTGGAATCCGAGGATCAAACTAATTCTTTATAGAAACTTACTGAAAATGGAATTCTGAGGATCAAACTAATTCTCTATAGAAACTTACTGAAAATGGAATTCTGAGGATCAAACTAATTCTCTATAGAAACTTATTGTAAGTGGAATTCTGTGGATCGAACTAATTCTCTATTTAAACTTACTGAAAATGGAATCCTGAGGATCAAACTAATTCTCTATAGAAACTTATTGTAAGTGGAATTCTGAGGATCAAACTAACTCTCTATAGAAACTTACTGAAAGTGTAATCTTGAGGATCAAACTAATTCTCTATAGAAATTTACTGAAAGTGGAATCCTGAGGATCAAACTAATTCTCTATAGAAATTTACAGAAAGTGGAATCCAAGGATCAAACTAACTCTCTATAGAAACTTACTGAAAGTGTAATCTTGTGGATCAAACTAATTCTCCATAGAAATTTACTGAAAGTGGAATCCGAGGATCAAATAATTCTCTATAGAAACTTACTGAAAGTGGAATCCTGAGGATCAAACTAATTCTCTATAGAAATTTACTGAAAGTGGAATCCAAGGATCAAACTAATTCTCTATAGAAACTTACTGAAAGTGGAATCCGAGGATCAAACTAATTCTCTATAGAAATTCACTGAAAGTGGAATCCAAGGATCAAACTAATTCTCTATAGAAACTTACTGAAAGTGGAATCCGAGGATCAAACTAACTCTCTATAGAGACTTACTGAAAGTGGAATCCGAGGATCAAACTAATTCTTTATAGAAACCTACTGAAAGTGGAATTCTGAGGATCAAACTAATTCTCTATAGAAACTTACTGAAAATGGAATTCTGAGGATCAAACTAATTCTCTATAGAAACTTATTGTAAGTGGAATTCTGAGGATCAAACTAATTCTCTATAGAAACGTATTGTAAGTGGAATCCTGGGAATCAAACTAATTCTCTATAGAAACGTATTGTAAGTGGAATCCAAGGATCAAACTAATTCTCTATTTAAACTTACTGAAAGTGGATTCCTGAGGATCCCGGAACATTTGTTGAATGTTTCATGTAGTTACTTTCGTTTTGTTGTCGACAGTTGCTTTAAGTGGCTTTATTTCTTAATTGGACTTTAACAACGATCTTAAATTATATTTTTATATTTGCTGCTTGGAAATAGTCATATAAGTATATTTTCTAATTATTTGAATAATAAAAATACACGTCTGTATGCATTATGAAGCCACACTTGTCTGCCATCCCGATGTCCATTTAAGTGAACAACTCATACCTTCTTATTATAATTCGTGGCATACTGACTTTATTCGGTCACCTGTTGACCTAATTAAATTTTAACTTCAGTTAGCTGGAACAATGTCTTTTAATTATCAAATGTCTTTTTTTTTTTTCTCGCTGAAAAACTTTAACTTACATACAGACATTGCAATAAAGCTAAAATATTACCTTATTTGACCTCACTGACCATGAAAGGGTCCTTTACCTTTCTCATAACCTTATGGTAAGTGCTTTTTTTAACTGAAAAATGCTATCACAAGCTTTGTTCATTGAAGTGCCATGTTTAAAATAGTGAGCAAGGCAATGAATCGGAAGGTCAAAGGTTTGAGTCCGTCGAATACTCCTCTACGTATTATGCACGTTATGCTTTTGGCGTGTTAGAAAAAAAAATCATTTGTGTTATTCGCTAAAAGAATAGTTTCGCAGGCTGGGACTGTGACTATTTGTCCTCTATCTGACTCGCAGTTCCAAATTATGGACGGCTGAAGTTATGCCTTACAGCTCTTGGGCCTCATAAGGTGTCAATCACGTTGTAAATACTAAATGTAGAAGAAGCGAGATCCAACCACCTTCTCCATTAGATTAAACCATGATGAATGTGTAAAACAGAGAATATATATCTGTATATTCGACTATGAATTAAAGATAGTTAATGTCGAAGATATTAACCTTCACTTATACTTGTTACACATTTTACTTTATTTTCACAACTAGTGATTAGCGTGCCGGGCTTCAGACACTTACACACTGCGCATTTTCAGTTGTGAACGCCTTATGAAAGTGACTTTCAATTCTAGAAGTCTATTTTGGACTTAGATACTCATGAGCACTTATGTAGTTTTGTGCTTATAACAACAACAAAAGACTTATCAGAAACTATTATAAGTTCTTTAGTAATATTCAATATACAACTTAAATTTGAATGGTTTGTCTATCTGTTTTCGTAATATAGTCTCAACTGATTATAATCGGATTATATACATTTATTTCAAAAAATACACAATTTATTTTTCTTATAGCAGTTTTTCAGGTTTTATTTATGGGCGTTTATTTTACTATCCTTAAACAGATGAAATAATTATTTGGTTCAAAATGAATAAAGAACACGTTTAAGTTACAAAGTAAGTCATTTCTTCTAACAAATATAACACGTTAGTGATACTTTGCATCTACACTGAGGTTAGTCACACATAAGTTACATTATATGTGATAAATATAAGCAAATCACAGTGAAACACGTCAGAATCTCCAGTTTTAAGCGACAAGCCGAAACTTTGGCGCAAACGAAACGAAAAATAAAAGGAGAAAATGGACATAACTAAGAAAATCCCTCGTTCAAGCACGTGACTCTTTTTTTTTCGTCAATTTATCTGTTGACGACCTAACGAAAGTTGAAAGCTTCACTCTAGTCAATTTCTCGGTTCTATGTCATTAATGTTTTGTAATTTGCAGTTAGAAACATTGAAAAGGAACAGAGCAAATGAGCTTTCGTGTGTCTAATCTTATTCTTAAGCAGGCTTTAAGTATGAGACAGTTAAATTCTGAAAGGAGTTTTTAAAGATAAGAAATAAATAACCTTCTACCATTAAACGATCCTTGCAAATCGTTGTTTGAATATTTGCCATATTTTCCAGGGTTAAATTAAAGATGGTAAATTTCAGTATTACGGCGTATAGTTTGTTTTTTGAATTTCGCGCAAAGCTACACGAGGTCTTTCTGCGCTAGCTGTCCCTAATTTAGCAGTGTAAGACTAGAGGGAAGGCAGCTAATCATGACTACCCACTGCCAACTCTTGGGCTACTTACTCTTTCACCAATGAGTAGTGGAAGCGACCGTGACATTATAACGCCCCCACGGCTTAAACGGCGAGCATGTTTGGTGCGATGGGGATTTAAACCCGCGACCTTCCGATGAGGAGAAGAGCGCCTTTACCACCTGGCTATTCTGGGCCTTTAAAATCGTTAATGTAACAAAAACGTGTGTCACTAAAGTGTACGCTTAGAAGGTTCGTTATGATTTTAGATGAGAAGAACAGTCCCATTTCGGTTATAAACAACAATGTTCATAAACCTTTTCAAAATTAATAGATGTCACATAATTAATCGATATAGCTATACGTCACTGAAGTCGATAAAAGTATCAACACAACAAATCGTATTGTAATTTAAATTAAATTTTGTGATAAATTTTTGACGCATGATGCATTTTGTTATCATATTTCATGCACATGTTTATTAGTGAAACGTTCTATAACATTCTAATTCTACCAGTTTATAAGCAAAAATACAGTGTGATTTGTCTCGAATTTCGCGCAAAGCTACTCGACGGCTATCTGTGCTAGTCGTCCCTAATTTAGCAGTGTAAGACTAGAGAGAAGGCAGCTAGTCATCACCACCCACCCCCAACTCTTGTGCTACTCTTTTACCAACGAATAGCGGGATTTACCGTAACGTTATAACGCCCCCACGGCTGAAAGGGCGAGCATGTTTGGTGCGACCGGGATTCGAACCCACTTCCCTCACAGATGACGAGTCGTGTGCCGAATACAGGTTTAATGAAACGGTAATAATTAATAAATGGTTATTTACTATGAGGACCGAAAAAGAATATCGTTGTGAAAAAGATAAACTTATTTTTTGTCCATAATTTTTTAATGTATTCCAACGTGCAAGGTAATTGTTTTTATACGAGTCGAGCAATGGTGGGAGAGTACATTTCGGCTTATCTGCTTACCTTTTCAATGTGTACGTCTTAAAGACAATTTAATATTTTCTAAATATAGTTTAGATGAGCGTACAGAATAAGACAAAACTTTTAATATGCTGCCTATAAAACTTTTCTCAGTCTTTGCCGTTTTTTTAATGAATTATAAAAGATTAATATCACTACCGTTTAATTAAATAAGAAACTTTTGGTGAACAATATTTTCTCTTGCATTCGCTCTCAGGAAATCTCTGAAATTGTGCCGGCTGTTTTTCAATTATTTCTGGCAAAGTTAATGTGGCAAAGAGCTAAGCTGACTATAAGACATTGAATATATCAGTATTTTAATAAAAAAAAAATATATTAATAATGTACACATTCTACCGAGCGCGCGCGCACGTACACACACTGTGAATTTTTTTCTTATAGAATTTTTCGGAGGCTGTCCTTAAAATGAGCTATATAGGACATCGTAAAACGTACAAAATGAGGTTAGCTCTGCTTACTTCATTTGTTTGAATTAAACACTAATTTGGAATGGAAGCCTTGGTAGTGATCATATTAGACGTTAAACTGTCTAGAAATATTTTATTGTCCTAAATTATGATTTCATTTGAGTTAATATAAACATGGCGTCAAACTTAAAATTTACAAATTACGTTTATTTTAATTTTACATACATAACAGGTACTGTAAATATTGATTGGTTATAAAAAATAAATACATTTTATGTTGCATAAGAATAAGGACATAGTAAGTTAGAAGATTTGTTTTCAATTTCGCGCAAAGCTACGCGATGACTATCTGTGCTAGTCGTCCCTAATTTAGCAGTGTAAGACTAGAGGGAAGGCGGCTAATCATCACCACCCACAGCCTACTCTTGAGTTACTTTTTCACCAAAGAATAGTGGGATTGAGCGACACATTATAGCGTCCCCACGGCTGAAAGAGCGAGCATGTTTGGTGTGACGGGGATTCTTAATGAACTTAATCATAAAGCTTTAATGACCGGTTTCGATGTTATATCCCTCTCTACAGAAGTTCCAACCGCTGAAGCCTGCAAGTTAACCTTGGAACTCTATATCCGAGACCCTAACCTATCAATACACATTCCCAGCAACCAATTAGGAACCCTCATAGAATTCACCACGATGAAGACAAACTTCATGTTCAACGACCACAACTATATACAAACAAATGGCCTAAGCATGGACAACCCAGTATCACCAGTTCTAGCCAATATATTTATGACACAAGTTGAAACACAAGCTATTAACACAGCATAACATCCACCACTATACTGGCACAGATATGTAGATGACACGGTTGCGGGATTCAGATCTACAGAACACACACTTAATTTTTTTCAATCACATTAACTCTATACATCCCAACATTAATTTCACATGTGAACAGGAAGAAAGCAATCAAATATCATTTCTTTACCTCACAATTACAAGAACCGATACACAATATAAAACAGAAATCCACCGAAAAATCACCCATGCTGGACTATACATTCCTTGGAACTCACTCAGCACATGAAACAAAACAAAAACTCAACATACTAATAAAACAAATAAACGCAGCCATAAAACTATGCTCACCAGATAAAAGTAACGATGAATTAGACAAAATAAAACAATACTTCATCAACATCAATAAATTTCCTCCACAAACCGTAGAAAACATTATACGCACACACCTAGATAGAAAGCAAAATCAACCAACAAAAGTAAATATATCTCACGAATCAATAAATCACGAAACCATATACTGTATACCGTATATTCCTGACATCAGCAGAAAAAATAACCAACATTTGGCAAAAACTAGTAACAAAATATGACATTCCAGTTAATACCAAATTTATTCAAAAACCAGGCACAAAACTGAGGTCTATACTGTGTAAAAACTACACTGACAAACACCACACCAACGTGATTTATAAAATACAATGTGACAACTGCCACAACTTCTATATTGAAGAAACAAGTAGAAAAATGGAAACCAGATTCAAAGAACATAAAAAGTCACCTTTACACGTTTTCAAATACTGCAAGTCAAATAAACACAACATAACCATAGAAAACACTCAAATACTAAATAAAGAAAGAAACATAAACAAACGCAAAATTAAAGAAGCCTTTCTTATACAACAACTTAAACCCAAAATAAACCAATACAAATGAACACCTTTATATCTGTATTAATAAATATAATCAAACATCTAAGCACGCCCTCTACATTCCTGCACTCAGTTATATAACCCCCTTCAAACATGTGGTCAGCTATCAGTCAGTTACCTCTTTCTTTCTTTGTGAACCTGATGATGACCAAAGAAGGTCGAAACGTTGTTCGCTTCTCTACATAAAAATGTTCTCAACCCAAACCAGCCGTTCTTATATAAATATTAGTCTAAACCCTGTGGATTTGCTGCTAATAACGCTGGTCAGTAAATCATCTTGAGTACTTGTGGATTTACTTAACGTTTGAAATTGTACTCTTAAGTTTTGAATAATTAATGTACTCACTAATATACGACTGCTACGGAAATTAATTAACGTGACGTACCATTTTATTATATTACCCTCTGAAAGTATTCATGACTTAACGAGCTACAGGGCCCTGCATCGCCAGATAGTTAAGGATAGTTGAGGTTCGCGGGTTTGAGTCCCTGGCACACAAAACATGCTCGTTCTTTTAACTTGGGGGCGTTATAAAGTGACGGTCAATCCCAGTACTCGTTGGTGTAAAAGTAGCCCAAGAGTTGGCAGTTGGTGGTGATGACTAGCTACCTTCTCTCTAGTCTTAGGCCTGGCATGGCCAGGTGGGTTAAGGCGTTCGACTCGAAATTTGAGGGTCGCGGGTTCGATTCCTGGTCGCACCAAACATGCTCGTCCTTTCAGCTGTGGGGGCGTTATAATGTGATGGTAAATCCCATTATTCGTTAGCAAAAGAGTAGCCCAAGAGTTGGCGGTGGGTGATGATGACTAGCTGCCTTCCCTCTAGTCTTTCACTACTAAATTACGAACGGCTAGCACAGATAACCCTCGTGTAGCTTTGCGCGAAATTAAAAAAACAACCAACCAGAAGTACGGCAATAAACTAATGGATTTTCTAACGTAAATTCAAATATTTATTTTATTACAGAAGCAAGCTAGGAGACATGACATGACCCATATACAATAAGCAAGCTAGAAACATTGAAATAAAACACACAATAGAATTGATCTCGGAGATATAGCATAAACCATATGGATGAGTCAAGCTAGAAGATAGGGTATGAACCATTTAAGAGAAGTAAGTTTAAAAGTACACGTGATTGGCTGAATGCTGTTGATAATAATTTCATAACTGGGGCTGCATACACAAAAAAGAGACATTATTCACATTTTACAAACATATTGGTGCATAATTATTCTACACATGTAACAGTCCAAATCAACAACTCTGACGTACAAGGTAGTTTGTTTGCCTAATATTTTCCACATCTTTAAATGCGTTATGTCATATTCACCAGTATTATGACGTTTAATATCACTATGTGCGTGAAATATACCTTTATATTCTTCATCAAAACAGAACTTATAGAGAAACAATTCATGAAGATTATTCTTTTAACAACGATAAATGTGTAATATATGACAAATTCAGAAGTCCTAACCACGTTTTTTCAGTTAGTCTCTTAACAAGTCAAAATGCTCACAGCTCCATTTAAATAAGTGCCCTTTATAAATGTCTTCATATAGGAAAGTGTATATAGGTTACCGAGTGTACAGAAAGTTAGATCAAACCAGTTTTTAACTTCAATTCCACACATTGATCTGGTTACAGATTTTAGCTGCTCAGAAGCTCTTTACCATATCAGCTAAGATTTGTGAGCAAATGTGTTTTGTATTTTACTTTAATAAATTTTGTCCAATTCAACTCAGCCCTCAACACAATTACACACAATCTAAAACACTTCATTATTAATAAACATATCAACTAAAATAGCTAAGCCTAAAAATTACCTGAATTTTTTCGTACAATTTTTACACTTTTTTACAGTAGATTTAGTGAATCATTTATAAAAATAAACTTATAGGATTTTGCGTTTTGTTTATGAAAAGACAAGAATACAAAGAAAATAACATTTTGCCACTGCTTTTATTATACGGACATTTCATTATTTGACCTTCAGTTTCTCTCAGATGAAACACAGATGCAGACGATATAACCAAGTTAGACCATAACCGAAAAGTCATGAGAACGGGTGGTTTTATTTCAACTATTACCATAACATTCTCGATGACCGAGCTTTGCGCTTCATTCCAAATCAACCAATCAATCAATCACCCATGGTTACGAACCTATTGATAAAAGCGTTACTCTTACAATGAAACTTTTGGAGTAGGCGATGGGTTTTAACAGTCTGGATTCGTTTTTGTTCAGATTAGAATATGTTTGGCGTCCATCTGGTACGAACCTTATTAATTACAAAATTATTACTCAACTACTTCTACAGTACTTATCCCGATATCCATTTCCTCTACTAACTTTGAAACGTAATTATATATAATTAAATTATGAACTTTATTTTCAGTTTCATTTGTGATACCGAGGGTCTAACCTAATGTCGCTTCCAATGTCCTGGTTGATACCTTAAGAGGTAATTTCCTTTTGAACGAAATATTTGATCATATCATACGATTCAATCTTTTCCATGACGTTTAACGCTGCTCACCTCTTTAATTCGAAAATCTCCAGTAGAAAAAAATAAACTTTTTACATTATATGTTACATCAATAACTCATAAAAAGTTTCAAGCTTAATAGTTATAAAAAAATCTCAATTCCAGGTTTTTGTTTGATTTTTTTTAGCTAGGACCACGAACGTCTCGAAGAAAACCCTTGAATATATTGTCTGTAGAAACAGTATTTCATAAATGTTTTGCCATTCATCGCCTAGCCTAACTGACGATTTCTGGATTTGTGGGAGACAAGAGATAGACCTGAAACGTTTCGAAAACCTTTTATTTTGAGCCCGAATAAACAAATAAATAGGAAATGGAAAAAGAAATTAAACCTACGAAGATGTTTGTTCATATTGTTTTTTAAATCACATGTTGATTAGATACTCCTTTCATTATTTGAAATAAGACTTTTGAAATAAGTAACTGAAAAAAAGAACATCTATATCTATACAATATTATATAGGTAAATTAAAAAAGGCAGATTTTTCAATGTTTTAGTTCAACTAATTTTCCTTTTGCGAATGATTGTCCACAATGTGTTCGTTCATGTTTTAGTTCAACTAATTTTCCTCTTGCGAATGATTGTCCACAGTGTTTTCGTTCATGTTTTACTTCAACTAATTTTCCTTTTACGAATGATTGTCCCCAGTGTTTTCGTTCAAGCTTTAGTTCAACAAATTTTCCTTTTGCCAATGATTGTCCACAGGGTTTTCGTTCAAGTTTTAGTTCAACTAATGTTCCTTTTGCGAATGATTGTCCACAGTGTTTTCGTTCAAGTTTTAGTTCAACAAATTTTTCTTTTGCGAATGATTGTCCACAGTGTTTTCGTTCAAGTTTTAGTTCAACAAATTTTTCTTTTGCGAATGATTGTCCACAGTGTTTTCGTTCAAGTTTTACTTCAACTAATTTTCCTTTTGCGAATGATTGTCCACAGTGTTTTCGTTCAAGCTTTAGTTCAACAAATTTTCCTTTTGCCAATGATTGTCCACAGGGTTTTCGTTCAAGTTTTAGTTCAACTAATGTTCCTTTTGCCAATGATTGTCCACAGGGTTTTCGTTCAAGTTTTAGTTCAACTAATGTTCCTTTTGCCAATGATTGTCCACAGTGTTTTCGTTCAAGTTTTAGTTCAACAAATTTTCCTTTTGCAAATGATTGTCCACAGTGTTTTCGTTCATGTTTTACTTCAACTAATTTTCCTTTTACGAATGATTGTCCACAGTGTTTTCGTTCAAGCTTTAGTTCAACAAATTTTCCTTTTGCCAATGATTGTCCACAGGGTTTTCGTTCAAGTTTTAGTTCAACTAATGTTCCTTTTGCGAATGATTGTCCACAGTGTTTTCGTTCAAGTTTTAGTTCAACAAATTTTTCTTTTGCGAATGATTGTCCACAGTGTTTTCGTTCAAGCTTTAGTTCAACAAATTTTCCTTTTGCCAATGATTGTCCACAGGGTTTTCGTTCAAGTTTTAGTTCAACTAATGTTCCTTTTGCCAATGATTGTCCACAGGGTTTTCGTTCAAGTTTTAGTTCAACTAATGTTCCTTTTGCGAATGATTGTCCACAGTGTTTTCGTTCAAGTTTTAGTTTAACTAATTTTCCTTTTGCGAATGATTGTCCACAGTGTTTTCGTTCATGTTTTAGTTCAACTAATTTTCCTTTTCCGAATGATTGTCCACAGTGTTTTCGTTCAAGTTTTAGTTCAACTAATTTTCTTTTTGCGAATGATTGTACACAGGATGTGTGTGCAATAAGAATTACTTATATTTTTGAGATGAAAAAAAAAAATCTTTTCAATGGTGAAAGTTGTTACAGCTATCTCGTCTGATACGAAACAAATTTTTATTAAATAATGTTTTTTTATAATATCATCAAGCAGTAATTATCTTCTTAGTTACGCCACCTATTGACTTAGCATAAAGTGTAGGATCTTTTTACATTTAAATTTTTGTTTCAGATCAAAGCCATATGAGGCTACCTGCTTTTTTCCATCGCGAGGACATAAACCTCAGATTTGAGTGTTGTAAATTTGTAGACTTACCGCCGTCCCATCCAGAGACAGGGATAAGAAAAATAAATACTAAGTTGTATCATACAAAAAACAGATTGGATATAAAAGTAGTACAAATATACGAGTTACAATTATTATAACGCGTATTTTGTAACAGATGTAAATCATAACCATACATACATTTGCCGAGTACATACTTTTGTCTTGTCTCTTTTCACATGTGTTTATTATTAATCTTTGACGAATCTATAAACAGATTCATAAGACAAGAAAATTCAAAATCAGAACTTCGGGACCATCTGTGTATTAAAAGAATAATCCCATTATTTGTCGAAATGCTGACAGATTGCAGCTTTTTATCTGGCTTGTCACATTAAAATCCGGGTAACTAGACAGATGGTCCTCCAACAGCTTTAAAACGGTATACTACATGCATTAATAACCAAATATATTTCTTTATATCGAAACTCTTAAACTGTTAAAATAATGTACGTGTAGTGGGTTTTGTTTGTTTGTTTGTTTGTTTTGAATTTCGCGCAAAGCTACTCGAGGGCTATCTGCGCTAGCTGTCCCTAATTTAGCAGTGTAAGACTAGAGGGAAGGCAGCTAGTCAGCGCCACCCACCGCTAACTCTTGAGCTACTCTTTTACCAACGAATAGTGAGATTGACCGTCACTTTATAACGTCCACACCGCTAATAGGGTGATCATGTTTGGTGCGACTGGGATGCAAACCTTGGATTACGAGTCACACGCCTTAACCCATCTGGCCGTGCCGAGCCACGTGTGGTGGGAACAGTTTGGTTTAAATTTGAACTAATCTCCAATAGATGGCACTACAGCAGGAAATAACTTCGATATCATACATGTGTTTCATGTAAAGCATTATTATGTCTTCAGAGCAATTATTAGAATTCTAGGAAAATTCAGCCCAAATATTATTCGAAAAAAACCGAAGAGAAACATATAACGTCCTCCTACTCAACACGAAGCCCTGAGAGATTCAATAAAATAAAAGAACTGTGGACGAGAAATACAAGTATACCTTTAACTAACGCATTTATTTACGTAGTTTTTGCATTTTCATTTGGACGATAATTCTTGAGTTTGGGTTTCTAAACATAACTGTAATGCAAATGAGTTCCAAGATGAGCGTGAGTCAAGCTTGATGGAGTGAAAAAGTTTTTATTACATAAACCCATATTACACGCTAGACTTAATATTATTATGATACCTAAAATATAAAATTAGATGGTAGAGAAAACCCATAAAGAAATGAGAGCATCTCTGGCTCTATGGAGGCTTTTTAAAGCGACTTTAAGAAACGAAGGCCTCAATCGAAAAGCGTCATACGTAAAAGGAGGGCAAATAAAGGCGAAGCTACAAACTACAATGCGGGAAATATAAAATAATGTTAATATGAAAGACGTCGGCAGAAATAACACATACAAAGCCATTAGGGCCACATCAGTAGACAACAAAGCAAAACAGTCAAAAAATGTGCGTTAAGGAAATACAAAGAAGACTCCGACGCGCATTGCAATATTAATAAAATATTTCTAGCTTTAATATGAGAGAAGTGTAAAATAGATCATATTATATACATAAGTATGATCATTTCGTAATGTTTAAGAAAATAATTCAAAACCACTCAAATGTAAACAAGGACTGTACATTGCGTATGTGAGTTGTGTACTGTGTAAAGTATAAAGCTAAAAAAAATTTTAAATCTAATAAAATAGACGTCTTTTCGTTTCGTGCATAAAAAAAAACACACACACTGAAGGCATGGTTCAACAGTCACTCTCTCTTATTTCCAGAACGTTGCTTACAGAGGCGCCAAGGCTTTTAACTTACAAGACTAAAGATTCTAATTAAGTCTTTTTCCGTAGCTGGGAATAAATTTTTTGTCTTCTTTTTCTCTGTTTTCGAACGTTTTTCTCATAGGGTATCAGAACCAATACCAAACCAGATAAGTCTTAAGTTGTGAATACATAAGCTTAGAGAGCCGTGTAGCTCGTGGACTTTTTAATTTCAAGTTTATTATACTAAAACATCCACTATTATTCAGTGTAACTAATGTTATGAAATTACCTCGATTTTCAAAGTGAGCGGACTGTGAAAAATTATGAAACATATTGTCGATGTATTAGTTTTCTAGTAATAAATGTTGATATGGTTTGTCAACATTAGTTTTCTAGTAATAAATGTTGATATGGTTTGTCAACATTAGTTTTCAAGTAATAAATGTTGGTATGGTTTGTCAACATTAGTTTTCTAGTAATAAATGTTGATATGGTTTGTCAACATTAGTTTTCTAGTAATAAATGTTGATATGGTTTGTCAACATTAGTTTTCTAGTAATAAATGTTGATATGGTTTGTCAACATTATTGTAACTCAAACGTTTGTAGGCCCGGCATGGCCAGGTGGTTAAGGCACTCGACTCGTGATCTGAGATTGGCTGGTTCGATTTCCCGTCACATCAAACATGCTCGCTTTTCAGCCGTGAAGGCGTTATAAAGTGACGGTCAATCCCACTATTCGTTGGTAAAAAGTAGCCCAAACGTTGGCGGCGAGTGATGGTGATGACTAGCTACCTACTCTTACACTGTCTTACACTGCTAAATTAGGGACAGCTAGCGCAGATAGCCCTCGAATAGTTTTGCGCGACATACACAAACGCATTAAACTTTATTAAGTGTTTCAGGTATCACAGACAATCGTATTATTTTAATTTAACTAGCTAACACGCATACTATTATAATACGTAATAATCTATTTTCGAATGACATGACCAGAAATTTTAGCATTTAGGATAAGCAGCCAAAACCAGTTATTCACTTGAGATGTTGAACTAATTAAAAACATATAATATGGGCAATGTACAAAAGCAGAAATACTAAAATATATTTTAATTAACAGTAGAACTGTAATATCAAAATACGTTTTCAATATGCGTTAATAGAAGATAGGTTGAGAATATTAACTGGGTCTAGGTTTAAGAGGTTCCTAAGGTTTTATCGACGAACTTTCTTTGATGCTAAACCCACATGATCATTATCATATTCCTACTAGTACCCTTTATCAAGATATAATAAACTTGTCATGGATACCAAAACATATAATATTTTATATATCAAGTCTCCTTCTAAGTTTTAGTGTTACAAACGGCATTAGTTATAGGATGTCAATAACAGTATTTCCTGTCACTTTTAATAACAGTATTTCCTATCACTTTCAATGACAGGATTTCCTGTCACTTTCAATAACAGTATTTCATGTCACTTTTAATAACAGTATTTCCTGTCACTTTTAATAACAGTATTTCCTATCACTTTCAATAAGAGTATTTCCTGTCACTTTCAATAACAGTATTTCCTGTCACTTTCAATAACAGTATTTCCTGTCACTTTCAATAACAGTATATCCTATCACTTTCAATAACAGTATTTCCTGTCACTTTCAGTAAGAGTATTTCCTGTCACTTTCAATAACAGTCTGCCAACGTCTCAAAATAATTTTAATATCCCACTTATAAAAATTAGATCGTTTTGAGACAAAAAATGAACAGAGGTTATTTTTCACTCATCCATAGAAGTAAACTGTTTTTCATTCAGACTATATTGCAATCTTCTGAAAATATGGTAATTTGAAGGAGCAAAATCAGGAGAATTATGGGATTGGAAAGCTTCTCCTTCCGCCAAACTCTTGAACTTTTTACAGGAAGTGATCCTAGCAATGTGAGTACGTGCAGTGCCATGGTAAAAAACAACTCCTTTCCGACTCACCAAAGTTTGTCTCTTTTTTTGTGTGTTTGTGCAGTGTTCAGTCAATCCAGTTGTTAACAGTATTTCTTACCAGTGATTGTCTGTAACAACTCAAAGTGTATTACATCAACTATATCCTACCAAACACTGAGCAAAATCTTCCTAGGATGCAGGTTCGCTTTTGGCTGTGATGCAGCTTGTTTTCCTGCACTATCCCACTGTTCTCCTTTCTCATCTCTAGTCACTAGACGGTTCAAAACGAAGCTTTGAGTTCACGATTATTACCTGACAACCCATGTGGTATCCATTTTCCCAACTTTGAAACTCTACCAAGCTGTTGCAAATGTCGATGGACAGTGGAAAAGATGAATTGAGTTCGTGGGCTAATTCTTCAACAGTTCCAGCACAAAACTCCTCAAGTGTCGATAGAAGCAGGTCACTATCAGACTCAACAGGGTTCCCAGTGCGAGCTGCATCTGTCAAACTGCAGTGACCAGTTCTAAACTTATTTAACCGTTTTTGACACTTCCTTACATTCAGAATGTCACTGCCGTACACCTCTTGAATGCTTCGCATAGCACTTTTCCCTTTTCTGAAGTCACAAAACATTACATACTTTTATGTGCCCCTCTGACACCTCTCGGTTAATGAGAACGAATTTTTGTTAAAATTGATGTTCGCACCTGGAAAACAGGGAACATTTGGGATTTACTTTTCTTGGAAACGGTAATTAAAATATATATGTCATGTGACAGAACTGACAGACTGCACAAAGATGGTAAAACGTGCTGTTAAACGAATAATATTTTATCTCTTCCATTTTTAGCTTTTTGGAAACAGTTTTTCTGCTATCAAAATTTATTTTCGCAGTACTTCTAACATGAATGCTCCCCGCTAGTACAACGGTAAGTCTACGGATTTACATCGCTAAAATCAGAGATTTGATTTCCCTCGGTAGGCTCAGCAGATAGCCCGATGTTGTTTTTGCTATAAGAAAAACATACACATTAACATGAATATATGCGTGTTACTGAAATATCTAAAGAAAATTTTGGATAAACGGCTGTGGTATGTTATTTATAAAATCACAAACAAACATAACCTTAAGCATGACGTAATTGGCTTCGTCTATATAAATATTTTAGTTAACTAACAGAAAAGTTCGTAATTAAATAATTTAACTAAGTTCTAAATAAATCAATGGTGGACAAGATCGATAAAAACTTCAATGTGTTTGTTTTCTTACAGCAAAGCCACATCGGGCGATCTACTGAGCTCTACCAGCAGGGAGCTAATGGTAACTGAAAGAAAACATCTGTAACTTGGTTTCTTTGTATTGAAGTTGTAATTTAGAAATAAAAGTTAATTTATTTCACTGAATGATTTATGGACGTAATACAGAAGACCACCGAATTGCAGGTTAAGACTGATAGACGGTGTATCCCCACCGCAATGCAGGTCTGACCTGCGCAGTCACCTCCAAAACTTAGGATACATTTTATAATCTCACGTTGTAGCTTGTACCCTAGGATCTTTTACAAATATGCATCGTGTTTTTTTAAATTTTAATGTGTTTTGTTTATGACTTAAAAGTTAGGGTTATAATGTATACATAATGTTCGGTGAATACAGACGTTTGAATGGTATTTATTCACACTGAGCTTCCCACTACTGGAAAAAAAATTGTTAGGGATTTCTTTTCTTTTTTTCACCAGAGGTGAAATCGAATAAAAAAACTGAGAAGTAAAGACCTACCGTATTGCGGTTTCGCCTATTCAAGCTTATCAGAACAGCTTGAATCATCCAATCAAAGAAATACTACTAAGCCTCTTGTAATGGTGAACTGTATATAATAATTATGGTGTCTTGTATCCGTTCTACTTCAACATATAGTAACCTAAATTAGTAATTTAAGAAACCATAGATAAAAGATGAAATTTTGGTTTATACTTTTAGGTCGTTATAAGAGTGAGGTCAAATTCTCTAAATTGTCCAGCAAGATTAGTGCAAGGTTAAATTTAGTTCGGTTTAGTTCAAGTAATATGGGACGACTAGCATAGATAACCTATTAAGTAGTGTTGACGAAATACTCAGAAACAAATAAAACATTCATTTTTGTGTTCTTTTTTCATTTTGTAAATTCTATTTATACGATTGTCTGATTAGCAAAAGGTGTTTTCAATAATTATTATCAACACGCTTATTTATACACTAGCCCTCGAATAGTTTTGCGCGACATACACAAACGCATTAAACTTTATTAAGTGTTTCAGGTATCACAGACAATCGTATTATTTTAATTTAACTAGCTAACACGCATACTATTATAATACGTAATAATCTATTTTCGAATGACATGACCAGAAATTTTAGCATTTAGGATAAGCAGCCAAAACCAGTTATTCACTTGAGATGTTGAACTAATTAAAAACATATAATATGGGCAATGTACAAAAGCAGAAATACTAAAATATATTTTAATTAACAGTAGAACTGTAATATCAAAATACGTTTTCAATATGCGTTAATAGAAGATAGGTTGAGAATATTAACTGGGTCTAGGTTTAAGAGGTTCCTAAGGTTTTATCGACGAACTTTCTTTGATGCTAAACCCACATGATCATTATCATATTCCTACTAGTACCCTTTATCAAGATATAATAAACTTGTCATGGATACCAAAACATATAATATTTTATATATCAAGTCTCCTTCTAAGTTTTAGTGTTACAAACGGCATTAGTTATAGGATGTCAATAACAGTATTTCCTGTCACTTTTAATAACAGTATTTCCTATCACTTTCAATGACAGGATTTCCTGTCACTTTCAATAACAGTATTTCATGTCACTTTTAATAACAGTATTTCCTGTCACTTTTAATAACAGTATTTCCTATCACTTTCAATAAGAGTATTTCCTGTCACTTTCAATAACAGTATTTCCTGTCACTTTCAATAACAGTATTTCCTGTCACTTTCAATAACAGTATATCCTATCACTTTCAATAACAGTATTTCCTGTCACTTTCAGTAAGAGTATTTCCTGTCACTTTCAATAACAGTCTGCCAACGTCTCAAAATAATTTTAATATCCCACTTATAAAAAATTAGATCGTTTTGAGACAAAAAAATGAACAGAGGTTA
The DNA here is from genome assembly GCF_004210375.1 of Tachypleus tridentatus. NCBI lineage: Eukaryota > Metazoa > Arthropoda > Merostomata > Xiphosura > Limulidae > Tachypleus > Tachypleus tridentatus. Next base: position 120,614,343 of record NC_134825.1, read on the forward strand.
TTTTCACTCATCCATAGAAGTAAACTGTTTTCATTCAGACTATATTGCAATCTTCTGAAAATATGGTAATTTGAAGGAGCAAAATCAGGAGAATTATGGGATTGGAAAGCTTCTCCTTCCGCCAAACTCTTGAACTTTTTACAGGAAGTGATCCTAGCAATGCGAGTACGTGCAGTGCCATGGTAAAAAACAACTCCTTTCCGACTCACCAAAGTTTGTCTCTTTTTTTGTGTGTTTGTGCAGTGTTCAGTCAATCCAGTTGTTAACAGTATTTCTTACCAGTGATTGTCTGTAACAACTCAAAGTGTATTACATCAACTATATCCTACCAAACACTGAGCAAAATCTTCCTAGGATGCAGGTTCGCTTTTGGCTGTGATGCAGCTTGTTTTCCTGCACTATCCCACTGTTCTCCTTTCTCATCTCTAGTCACTAGACGGTTCAAAACGAAGCTTTGAGTTCACGATTATTACCTGACAACCCATGTGGTATCCATTTTCCCAACTTTGAAACTCTACCAAGCTGTTGCAAATGTCGATGGACAGTGGAAAAAGATGAATTGAGTTCGTGGGCTAATTCTTCAACAGTTCCAGCACAAAACTCCTCAAGTGTCGATAGAAGCAGGTCACTATCAGACTCAACAGGGTTCCCAGTGCGAGCTGCATCTGTCAAACTGCAGTGACCAGTTCTAAACTTATTTAACCGTTTTTGACACTTCCTTACATTCAGAATGTCACTGCCGTACACCTCTTGAATGCTTCGCATAGCACTTTTCCCTTTTCTGAAGTCACAAAACATTACATACTTTTATGTGCCCCTCTGACACCTCTCGGTTAATGAGAACGAATTTTTGTTAAAATTGATGTTCGCACCTGGAAAACAGGGAACATTTGGGATTTACTTTTCTTGGAAACGGTAATTAAAATATATATGTCATGTGACAGAACTGACAGACTGCACAAAGATGGTAAAACGTGCTGTTAAACGAATAATATTTTATCTCTTCCATTTTTAGCTTTTTGGAAACAGTTTTTCTGCTATCAAAATTTATTTTCGCAGTACTTCTAACATGAATGCTCCCCGCTAGTACAACGGTAAGTCTACGGATTTACATCGCTAAAATCAGAGATTTGATTTCCCTCGGTAGGCTCAAGCAGATAGCCCGATGTTGTTTTGCTATAAGAAAAACATACACATTAACATGAATATATGCGTGTTACTGAAATATCTAAAGAAAATTTTGGATAAACGGCTGTGGTATGTTATTTATAAAATCACAAACAAACATAACCTTAAGCATGACGTAATTGGCTTCGTCTATATAAATATTTTAGTTAACTAACAGAAAAGTTCGTAATTAAATAATTTAACTAAGTTCTAAATAAATCAATGGTGGACAAGATCGATAAAAACTTCAATGTGTTTGTTTTCTTACAGCAAAGCCACATCGGGCGATCTACTGAGCTCTACCAGCAGGGAGCTAATGGTAACTGAAAGAAAACATCTGTAACTTGGTTTCTTTGTATTGAAGTTGTAATTTAGAAATAAAAGTTAATTTATTTCACTGAATGATTTATGGACGTAATACAGAAGACCACCGAATTGCAGGTTAAGACTGATAGACGGTGTATCCCCACCGCAATGCAGGTCTGACCTGCGCAGTCACCTCCAAAACTTAGGATACATTTTATAATCTCACGTTGTAGCTTGTACCCTAGGATCTTTTTACAAATATGCATCGTGTTTTTTTTTAAATTTTAATGTGTTTTGTTTATGACTTAAAAAGTTAGGGTTATAATGTATACATAATGTTCGGTGAATACAGACGTTTGAATGGTATTTATTCACACTGAGCTTCCCACTACTGGAAAAAAAATTGTTAGGGATTTCTTTTCTTTTTTTCACCAGAGGTGAAATCGAATAAAAAAACTGAGAAGTAAAGACCTACCGTATTGCGGTTTCGCCTATTCAAGCTTATCAGAACAGCTTGAATCATCCAATCAAAGAAATACTACTAAGCCTCTTGTAATGGTGAACTGTATATAATAATTATGGTGTCTTGTATCCGTTCTACTTCAACATATAGTAACCTAAATTAGTAATTTAAGAAACCATAGATAAAAGATGAAATTTTGGTTTATACTTTTAGGTCGTTATAAGAGTGAGGTCAAATTCTCTAAATTGTCCAGCAAGATTAGTGCAAGGTTAAATTTAGTTCGGTTTAGTTCAAGTAATATGGGACGACTAGCATAGATAACCTATTAAGTAGTGTTGACGAAATACTCAGAAACAAATAAAACATTCATTTTTGTGTTCTTTTTTTCATTTTGTAAATTCTATTTATACGATTGTCTGATTAGCAAAGGTGTTTTCAATAATTATTATCAACACGCTTATTTATACACTAGCCCTCGAATAGTTTTGCGCGACATACACAAACGCATTAAACTTTATTAAGTGTTTCAGGTATCACAGACAATCGTATTATTTTAATTTAACTAGCTAACACGCATACTATTATAATACGTAATAATCTATTTTCGAATGACATGACCAGAAATTTTAGCATTTAGGATAAGCAGCCAAAACCAGTTATTCACTTGAGATGTTGAACTAATTAAAAACATATAATATGGGCAATGTACAAAAGCAGAAATACTAAAATATATTTTAATTAACAGTAGAACTGTAATATCAAAATACGTTTTCAATATGCGTTAATAGAAGATAGGTTGAGAATATTAACTGGGTCTAGGTTTAAGAGGTTCCTAAGGTTTTATCGACGAACTTTCTTTGATGCTAAACCCACATGATCATTATCATATTCCTACTAGTACCCTTTATCAAGATATAATAAACTTGTCATGGATACCAAAACATATAATATTTTATATATCAAGTCTCCTTCTAAGTTTTAGTGTTACAAACGGCATTAGTTATAGGATGTCAATAACAGTATTTCCTGTCACTTTTAATAACAGTATTTCCTATCACTTTCAATGACAGGATTTCCTGTCACTTTCAATAACAGTATTTCATGTCACTTTTAATAACAGTATTTCCTGTCACTTTTAATAACAGTATTTCCTATCACTTTCAATAAGAGTATTTCCTGTCACTTTCAATAACAGTATTTCCTGTCACTTTCAATAACAGTATTTCCTGTCACTTTCAATAACAGTATATCCTATCACTTTCAATAACAGTATTTCCTGTCACTTTCAGTAAGAGTATTTCCTGTCACTTTCAATAACAGTCTGCCAACGTCTCAAAATAATTTTAATATCCCACTTATAAAAATTAGATCGTTTTGAGACAAAAAAATGAACAGAGGTTATTTTCACTCATCCATAGAAGTAAACTGTTTTCATTCAGACTATATTGCAATCTTCTGAAAATATGGTAATTTGAAGGAGCAAAATCAGGAGAATTATGGGATTGGAAAGCTTCTCCTTCCGCCAAACTCTTGAACTTTTACAGGAAGTGATCCTAGCAATGCAGTACGTGCAGTGCCATGGTAAAAAACAACTCCTTTCCGACTCACCAAAGTTTGTCTCTTTTTTTGTGTGTTTGTGCAGTGTTCAGTCAATCCAGTTGTTAACAGTATTTCTTACCAGTGATTGTCTGTAACAACTCAAAGTGTATTACATCAACTATATCCTACCAAACACTGAGCAAAATCTTCCTAGGATGCAGGTTCGCTTTTGGCTGTGATGCAGCTTGTTTTCCTGCACTATCCCACTGTTCTCCTTTCTCATCTCTAGTCACTAGACGGTTCAAAACGAAGCTTTGAGTTCACGATTATTACCTGACAACCCATGTGGTATCCATTTTCCCAACTTTGAAACTCTACCAAGCTGTTGCAAATGTCGATGGACAGTGGAAAAAGATGAATTGAGTTCGTGGGCTAATTCTTCAACAGTTCCAGCACAAAACTCCTCAAGTGTCGATAGAAGCAGGTCACTATCAGACTCAACAGGGTTCCCAGTGCGAGCTGCATCTGTCAAACTGCAGTGACCAGTTCTAAACTTATTTAACCGTTTTGACACTTCCTTACATTCAGAATGTCACTGCCGTACACCTCTTGAATGCTTCGCATAGCACTTTTCCCTTTTCTGAAGTCACAAAACATTACATACTTTTATGTGCCCCTCTGACACCTCTCGGTTAATGAGAACGAATTTTTGTTAAAATTGATGTTCGCACCTGGAAAACAGGGAACATTTGGGATTTACTTTTCTTGGAAACGGTAATTAAAATATATATGTCATGTGACAGAACTGACAGACTGCACAAAGATGGTAAAACGTGCTGTTAAACGAATAATATTTTATCTCTTCCATTTTTAGCTTTTTGGAAACAGTTTTTCTGCTATCAAAATTTATTTTTGCAGTACTTCTAACATGAATGCTCCCCGCTAGTACAACGGTAAGTCTACGGATTTACATCGCTAAAATCAGAGATTTGATTTCCCTCGGTAGGCTCAGCAGATAGCCCGATGTTGTTTTTGCTATAAGAAAAAACATACACATTAACATGAATATATGCGTGTTACTGAAATATCTAAAGAAAATTTTGGATAAACGGCTGTGGTATGTTATTTATAAAATCACAAACAAACATAACCTTAAGCATGACGTAATTGGCTTCGTCTATATAAATATTTTAGTTAACTAACAGAAAAGTTCGTAATTAAATAATTTAACTAAGTTCTAAATAAATCAATGGTGGACAAGATCGATAAAAACTTCAATGTGTTTGTTTTCTTACAGCAAAGCCACATCGGGCGATCTACTGAGCTCTACCAGCAGGGAGCTAATGGTAACTGAAAGAAAACATCTGTAACTTGGTTTCTTTGTATTGAAGTTGTAATTTAGAAATAAAAGTTAATTTATTTCACTGAATGATTTATGGACGTAATACAGAAGACCACCGAATTGCAGGTTAAGACTGATAGACGGTGTATCCCCACCGCAATGCAGGTCTGACCTGCGCAGTCACCTCCAAAACTTAGGATACATTTTATAATCTCACGTTGTAGCTTGTACCCTAGGATCTTTTTACAAATATGCATCGTGTTTTTTTTTAAATTTTAATGTGTTTTGTTTATGACTTAAAAAGTTAGGGTTATAATGTATACATAATGTTCGGTGAATACAGACGTTTGAATGGTATTTATTCACACTGAGCTTCCCACTACTGGAAAAAAAATTGTTAGGGATTTCTTTTCTTTTTTTCACCAGAGGTGAAATCGAATAAAAAAACTGAGAAGTAAAGACCTACCGTATTGCGGTTTCGCCTATTCAAGCTTATCAGAACAGCTTGAATCATCCAATCAAAGAAATACTACTAAGCCTCTTGTAATGGTGAACTGTATATAATAATTATGGTGTCTTGTATCCGTTCTACTTCAACATATAGTAACCTAAATTAGTAATTTAAGAAACCATAGATAAAAGATGAAATTTTGGTTTATACTTTTAGGTCGTTATAAGAGTGAGGTCAAATTCTCTAAATTGTCCAGCAAGATTAGTGCAAGGTTAAATTTAGTTCGGTTTAGTTCAAGTAATATGGGACGACTAGCATAGATAACCTATTAAGTAGTGTTGACGAAATACTCAGAAACAAATAAAACATTCATTTTTGTGTTCTTTTTTCATTTTGTAAATTCTGTTTATACGATTGTCTGATTAGCAAAAGGTGTTTTCAATAATTATTATCAACACGCTTATTTATACACTAGGGATAAAACACACGTTCTTACTGATACAGAAGAGTTACGTTTTCTTTATTCACAGTAATATATTTACACTGTATGAAAACAAAATACAGCCAGAACCATAATCAGGTGTGCCTTCATTTGGAAATAAGTGTTGTTTTTTTTTGCACTTTTATAAGAGCATATAATATTTAATTTTCTATTAATATTTTTGTCAGGCTTATCTAATATACTTTCTAATATAGAGATGACCAGCGAGGGTAATATTAGTCAGAATAATATTTGTACACAGAAAAACTGATTAATATTGTATTCGAATTAAATAAAAAATTAAATCAGATCTATAACACTATGTAACACAAATTTTGTTCCTGGATAGTTTGTGTTATTTCTCAATTGCTTATGTTGTAAAAGTACAGAAAATGGCCATTATTCCCTTCAAACTTTGCTTTTGTAACCTAGATAATGAAATTTAGAAATTTATCTATTTTCTATGTAAAATGTGAAAATTTGCTCATTTTCATTTACATAAGGTCTGAATAAAACAACATATGAATCAATATTTACATGTATTTATACTAAAATTATACAAAAATGTTTAGAAGTGAGTAGTTTTTCGAGATTTGCAACTGTAATGTAAATCACTTTCACCTATCAGCCCCCAAATAAAGTCTCCCATCTTGTTTTCGTTACACGTTCCCAGGTCACAAAAGCAAAGTTTGAAGAGAAAAATAGGTCTTTTCCATTTACTTTAGACATAAACAATTTGGAAATAACACTTTCTGTCCAGAAACAAGAAAAAGTAAACATTCTGTAATAATTTGAATTAATGTTTTATTGGTTAATTAAAATTTGTTAATTATTATATTTTGAACATTTTTCACTAATTTACATTATTTCCTCAAAGTACTTTTACATTTATCTAAACAAAGCCAATTTTCACAATACGTTATTGTAATTGTTTAACAATAATTATGAATTCATAACCTTAATTGTCATACAATGTAAAAATGCATGTTTTATTTCATAACATAAATGAATTGCTTCTGCTAAAAATACTTAATAATTGTCACATTACTGAAACAAAAATATCTTTATTTTAATATCGGTCTTTGTTTCAGTTAAATATACATTTAGAAATGTATGTAACGTATACTGTTAAATCGGTGTTACGAAGTTCCTGCCTATTCAATAAAGTTCTGTTATGACCAACAATTTATCGTGTGTTGATTTAAATACTCGTGATTTCCAGTATTGTTACAAGCTTAAATTTCGAGAACCTCGCAAAACGTTTATAAACGAACGCTCCAAGAGAAATAGTTGGTTAATTACAGCTGGTATACTGTAAGCCTGTCAAGCTATAACCGTTATTAACGTTTATTAATCTAAAAACTACAGGTACTAAGAAAGTTTACAGATGTCGAGCATAACAAACTATTTAATTTTAGCGGATTAACATCGCGTGTTAATTTTTTGTTGTTGTTTTTTTTACGGAGACTCTATACAACTTCAACTGATGAAAAACTCACGTGTGATCAACGAAAATCTAGCTAGCTACCCGTTAAGTGTACTGTACCGTATATCAACTCATAATTAATTCGCTCCTCGTGAACCTTCGTTAACATATCAAAGAATTTCTGGATCGGATAGAAGACCCTAGTATTGTTCGTACGTTTGTGAAACTTTTATATATAAATCATTATTTCTAATAACTAATTGTATTAATGGTTATTATAAACGTATTGTTCTTTGTATTTTAAAATATATTTGTTTTAAGTAAAAAAACTGTGTACATCCATTATGTTTGCAAATATCGTTTTTTTTTTATATCTCTACATTTGGTTTGGTTTGTTTTGAATTTCGCGCAAAGCTGCACGAGAAATATTTACGCTAGTCGTCCCCAGTTTAGCAGTGGGAAAGCAGCTAGTCATCACCATCCACCGCAAACTCTTGGGCTACTCTTTTACCAACGAATAGTGGGAATAACCGTCACATTATAACGCTCTCACGGCTGAAAGAGCTAGCATGTTTGGTGTAACGAGGATTAGAACCCGCGATCCTCGGATTACGAGTCAAGTGCCTCAACCACCTGGCCGTGCCGGGCTCAATTCTACGCTTAATTAACTTTTTAATCTATATATTATTTAAGTCAGTTTTATATTATTTCAAATTATAATACGCAACACAATAAATTTCAAGCTCGTCCGGATAGGTCCGGCACGTCTGGGTCTTTAGGTCATTCGTCTCGTAATCTGAAAGACGTAGGCTTGTATCTTAGCCACTTCAGATATGCTTGCTCTTTCAGCCGCGGGGACGTTATAATTTGACGGTCAATCCCATTCTTTATTGGTAAAAGAGTAGCCCAAAAGTTGGCGGTGGGTGGTGATGACTAGTTGCCCTTTCCTATAGTCTTATACCACTAAATTAGGGACAGCTATCCTGGTCTTCACTACTACGAGCATATAGTACAAAATACCCTCACTAATCCCAACTGGCACAGCAGCATGTCTACAGACCTTTAATGGGTTTCGATACCCAAGGCTGATAGAGTACAAAAACTTCTTTGTGCTTGGCTTGAAACAAAGTAATAAACACGAAAAATGTATTTCGCGTTTACATCCTTAAACGAGAATCGTAATATATAGATAAAACAACAATCTTATTATATAATATATAAATACACAGATAAGACTATTTGGTATAATTTTAAGTTATGTTTACAAATTATTACATGCACCTGTATAAAGTAAATTCAGTGTATAGAGGAAGACATTTCGAATGTGACTTGATTTTAAATCAGCCATGTAAATACACTATCCTTTCTGGTAAAATATGTGAAATAGAACTGACAGAAAAACTCCTTAAAATATAACTTGGGAATCCATATACAACATTTAGCAATCACTATATTGATTAAAGTCGTTTAAGCACTTCCATAAATAAAGGGAGAAAATCAAAAGTGCCCTTCAGAATTAGGCCTGGTATGGCCAAGAGTGTTAAGGCGTGCGACTCGTAATCTGAGGGTTGCGGATTCGCATCCCCGTCGCGCCAAACATGCTCGCCCTTTCAGCCGTGGGGGCGTTATAATGTGACGGTCAATCCCACTATTCGTTGGTAAAAGAGTAGTCCAAGAGTTAACGGTGGGTGATGATGACTAGCTGCCTTCCCTCTAGTCTTACACTGCTAAATTAGGGACGGCTATCACAGATGGCCCTCGAGTAGCTTGGTGCGAAGTTCAAAACCAAAAACAAACAAACCCTTCAGAATTATAAAAACAGATGTGGAAAATTAGACGGCGTTGGTTTTATATTGCCATATGAATCAGATATGAAAAATTAGACGGCGTTGGTTTTATATTGTCATATGAATCAGATGTGAAAAATTAGACGGCATTGGTTTTATATTGTTATATGAATAAGGAAGCGAATTTTTGAACCTTAGAATATGAAACATTTACTTGGAGGAGATTCTGTACTCACTTTTGAATGCCAGTCTGTAGTTTTATTTTTCAATAAGATTGAACGTGATATAAGTATATAAATGTAAAACATGAAATAGGTTCACAAACAAGAAATAAATTTCAACGACACAATTATCTTTGTGTGACGTATTTTTATTATTATAGCATTTTTTCAGTATCTAAATGGGAAAAAAAGTTTTAAGTTTTAGCAATTTTTGAGAGATGTTATTGGATACTGCAGTTTCATCTGTTTATAAAATATAATTCTTTATTTATCAGATGTAGAGAAACATTTTGAGACACGTTACTCTTCTGTGAGATAATATCCTCAGCTTTGTGATGTATCTTACGGAGTTTATTTGTAAGTAAGCTGTTTTTTTGATAGAGATCTAATGTTGAACTCATAAGATTGGCTTTTCTGCCTCAGGTGGTAATAAAAATATTCATTAATAATGAGAGATCTGAAGTGGTGATAAACGAGTTTTATTTTTGCTGTTTCAGAATGTCACCGTGTTATATCCCACACGCATGATCTTTAAAAGTAGATGATAGTGAAATTCCTCAAGAGATTGTAAACGTAATAGAATAATCGGGTAAAAACATATTTATTAGGTTTTACGAAACATTGAAAATTTGTAAGGAAATAAAACATTTGCACCATTGAACCTGTCAACTAAACTCTCTGTCGTTTGAATGGAATCAAACTGGAATCCCATTCGCTGTTTCATCTGTTTAGTAATTTCATCTCTAAGCTTAGATTTACGAGTCATTCGATCTAATGGTTAATGGAAAAGAGGCCATCTGCACTTTGACTAAAGACTATTTGAGGAAATGAAGTACGCCAAGACGTGGTCTTGCGATAAACATTATTATTATATGAGAGTTTTCGAAAGCTAAATAGAATAAAGTTAACTAATCCTAAGAAATATTTGAAAACTTTTTATGTCAGGCAGTTCGAGTTTAAGACCAATAATAATGTTACATCTTTAGCAATGGTATTGTGAAAATTTGTGTTTGTTTGTTTGTTTGAAATTAAGCACGAAGCGATACAATGGGATATCTGTGCTCTGCTGACCACGGGTATCGAAACCCGATTTCTAGCAATGTGAGTCCACATAAATACCGCTGTGACGCTGGTGAGGAATAGAACTGTAAGTGAAGTTTCAAAACGAAAGGCAGCAAACGTAGGCTTAAACAGTTAGGTCAGCGACACCTACGATTCATGTGTAGCCATCCCTATTTTTCAACTACTCATTAGAATGTAATCCGCAGCACGCCCCACAACAAGAGATTTGTCTAACTCTTTGAAGTGATTAACTTGCCCCCAAAGTGTGTTTGATTGGCACCATGTCTTCTATCTGCTACCACGTCCGACTCCTATTATATTAAGAGATGTACCCACTTTACTTTCGAAACCGATTTTGAAATTAAGAACAACATTTGAGTTTTGTCATTTAACTTTAAACTAGATTTAATGTAGCAATCATTTTTCTTTTATTTTCCAATAATATAGAAATGGTGCCCGGCATGGCCGAGCGCGTTAGGCGTGCGACTCGTACTCCGAGGGTCGCGGGTTCGCATCCCAGTCATGCTCGCCCTTTCAGCCGTGGGGGCGTTATAATGTGACGATCAATCCCACTATAAAATATGTAAAAAATATGGTAAAAGAGTAGCCCAAGAGTTGGCGGTGGGTGGTGGCCTGGTGGTTCGCATTTCGTTTCTGCATAATCGCGACGTGTACTATTCGGTTGATGTAGCCTAAACACTAGATGTGAATACTGCTATCTAGACGTCTATCTTTAGCCTATCAAGCCTAAAATAAGGATGGTTAGTGAAGCCATCTTTGAGGTATGTTCTTGCTATTTTCTAAAACAACATATTCGGTTACTTTAGTGGGATATATAAAAAGCTAAACAGCTGTAATTTAACACGAAATATATTTGTCTCTAATAAGTTATGGCGTTAATTCTATCATATATGCTTCAGTAGTCATAGTACAACTGTTACTAATAGCGAGAGTCAGTCAAGTATTCAGTTAATGTTTTAATATGAAATGATAGAAACCACTCTTGAATATCGTCATTCTATTAAAGTACACACATATATACATACATATTTCTAGGGGGGGATCACACAAAGGTTGTGGGGATCTACTAAGTGATACATATGCAGAAGTCACAAATAATAATTGATGACTGCTAGATAGCGAACTTAGGTACAAACATAATTTTATAGAAAAGAAAACATTATTATTCTGTGCATGAACTTTGACTTTACACAAAAGGTCACATGGTGTGTTATTCTGCCTTCAACGTACGATTGTGAAATATTGTTCAAAGTGCTCTGCTCTGTACTTCTCCCTGTAATACAGCTAAGATGTTTGAAATTTAGTTCTTCACGGCTTTTAAATAAGCTCACAGCAGCCTTCAGAATAGTGTGTAATATTGAAATCTGTCTGTACTTATCAGTAGTGAAGGTACCATCAGATTACTGACACTCTTGGCTGAGATGCAACTCCAAACTTATACTATGTCTATAAAGCTTCTCTTTAGATGTTGTACATTGCTTCATTTGTAGTCAGTAGGTGATATTTGATAAACACATTGAACTTGGATTAACCTTTAAACAGCACACATTTGCAGTTTTGGTTCTGGTTTGATAGTTATTTCCGTTCTTTGGTGTGGATAGATGTTGTTGTTTTTTTCGCTACTGCTAACGGTTTTTAAACAACTACATATCCATCGAGACCTCTTTTTGTTGATGTGTAGTTTAATATCCTCGAGGTGACACTTACACACCTACGTATAGCAAGATAGTTGAACAAAATTCAGTGCTTGGTCTTCATACTGTTTCATAAAGTATATACTCTGAGATACTTAGATCACTTTTGGAAAATATTTGTTTTCCTTCCTAGTCTAATTCTGCTCTTAGCAGTGCCAATTTCTTGCACTTGAAGAGTTTTGCAGCCAGCTATACTGTAACATGGAGCTTTTCCAATCGATTATCTTGATAAGCCAAAGCATTCACTTCTACACGCTTGTCACGAGGTATTTTTTCTTTCGTGAGCCTGGACTGAGCTAACAATACCACAACTGGATAATAATATTTCTTTCTGTAATTTTATATGCGTTATACTGACGTGACACTTTCCGATTGGGCGAATGACGGCCAATAAGAGTGAGCGATATTAACACGTGACCGTATCTCGATGAAAAGAAGTAATGTTTTTAAATAGCGTTCACGAAACATATAGTAATATAATTTTAGTTTGAGTAACCTGAAAAGGAAAAACCATAAAGCAATTTATTTCATGTGTCCGGTTTAATCATTCAGCTTTCAAATACTGAAAAAATATACCAAAAATATCAGTCATTTCTATCAAGATAACTAAAACTACTATTAAAACAATAATGCGTCTAACCTATTAATCTTACTCCATATAATATAAAATGACAATAAAACAAACGAAAATGTTTTAAGCACTGATTTATCTTTTGCTAAACTCAGCTTTGGCAACTTTATGCCATTTGTTAAGCCTTTATTTTATCACAAATTAAAGATGACCTTATCTAAACCAAATGTGATCTGAAGTTTAGTAACATCCGGACATGTATTAACAGTATGTAGAATCATACACAGACTTTCCTCTTCGTTAAAATGATTTTATTTGTGAGATTTCGGGTCTCTAATAAGAGTCTTCATCGGACAACGTACTCAACGATAGATTGTTGTTTTTTTTTAATTTCGCTCAAAGCTACTCGAAAGCTATCTGCGCTAGCCGTCCCTAATTTAGTAGTGTAAGGCTAGAGAAAAGGCAACTACTCATCACCACCCACCGCCTACTCCTGGGCTACTCTTTTATCAATGAATAATGGGATTGACCGTCAAATTATAACGCCCTCACGGCTGAAAGGGTGAGCATGTTTGGTGCGACCAGGATTGAAACCCGCGACCTTCGAATTACGAGTCGATCGCCTTAACCAACCTGCCCATACCAGGCCCTGAGCAATAGAAGTTCGTTAAACTGTAGAATACTGCTTTAAAATGGGTATTGAGGCAACAAGTAACAATTACTGACATCTGGAACTAAAGTTATTAAAGGTATAGAATTATGATGAATATAAATCGATTACTTCTACATAAGAAGCATGCGGAAAATACAGTTATAGGTATAATATAAAGAATATTTTTAAAATAGTGTACTATATGGACTGTTTCACAGTTAACGAATTTTTATCTTACAGGTAACTGTTGCCCGAGGAAGGCTCCGGTGAGAGGGACGACCGCTTGAAAATAAAATTATTTTAATGTCGAGAAAAGTCCGTGTTTAATTATACATATTAATTTAGCTACGTTATGAGTCTTAAGAAACATATTAGAAGTCTTCCACTTGGTAAGTTATTTAAGGCTTAAGAAATGGCGTCTCTTCAATGTTGACGTTCCTTAAAAGATACTGAACCTGTTGAAGGAAATGAAGTAGTTGAATACCTTAAAGCGTACTTTGCAAGACCAAATAAATCATCAAAGTTTCACAGGTTTCTACTTTAAAATATAATATCACTTCAGATTATATTTATAATGACTTATGTCTGGTGATTCTCACCTGGGTATTCCATATGGGCTATCACAAACTCACGAAACTGACGTACCTATGTGATCAGCTGTTTTCACCTTTTGTACTCGCAGTAATAAACTGAATATTTTTCTTAATCTATTAAGAAACTATCAAACTATTCTTTCGAATTCATCGTCAAAGATATGTTTATCTTTTCTAACTGAATAGCAATGGTTAGTTTAACAAAACCTATCTGATTGGTTACTTTAACAAAATCTGTCTGTTTGGTCAGTTTAACAAACCCTATCTGTTTGGTTAGTTTAACAAAACCTATTTGCTTGGTTAGTTTAACAAAACCTGTCTGTTTGATTAGCTTAACAAAACCTATCTGCTTGGTTAGTTTAACAAAACCTATCTGCTTGGTTAGTTTAACAAAATCTGTCTGTTTGGTTAGTTTAACAAAACCTATCTGTTTGGTTAGTTTAACAAACCCTATCTGTTTGGTTAGTTTAACAAAACCTATCTGCTTGGTTAGTTTAACAAAATCTGTCTGTTTGGTTAGTTTAACAAAACCTGTCTGTTTGATTAGTTTAACAAAACCTATCTGCTTGGTTAGTTTAACAAAACCTATCTGCTTGGTTAGTTTAACAAAACCTATCTGCTTGGTTAGTTTAACAAAACCTGTCTGTTTGATTAGTTTAACAAAACCTATCTGCTTGGTTAGTTTAACAAAACCTATCTGCTTGGTTAGTTTAACAAAACCTATCTGTTTGATTAGTTTTAATGCACTGTCTTTCTTCATTAACATTCCTCTCAACAAAACCACTGATTTGATCTCAAGGCTAGAAAATTATGACCAGAATATTGTGAGAGATAATCTTAAACTATTTTTCAAAGATTATAGCATTTTGACAACATTGAATAACGAAATACCAAGAAGGTAGAATGATAATAATATATGATCTTACCTTTACTTGAACATCCTAAGTAGGTAGAATGATAATAATATATAATCTTACCTTTACTTGAACATCCTAAGTAGGTAGAATGATAATAAGATGTAATCTTACATTTACATGAACGTCCTTGTTCCTAGATCAATACGACAGGCAGTGAATGGCTAACTCGCCTGATGGATTCAGTTTCATGTTAGGTGTATTATATACACCTTTTAATTGCTTAATATTAATGATGGATCCGATTTTTAACGCATTGTAATAACCAAATATTAAGTATTTATTACGTTTTATTTTTTCTGAAGATTTGCTAAAGGTCAGTTATTTTTCCCAAATTTATGAGGATTAATTTTTTAATAAACAGTTATTTATATTCCTGCACAAAAAAACAACAACAACATACAGGTGAATTTTCTGGATACAGAAAAGAAGGGCTCGACATGGCCAAGCGTGTTGAGATGTGCGACTCGTAATTTAAGGATAGTGGGTTCGCATCCCTGTCGCGCTGAACATGCTCGCCCTCCCAGCCGTGGGGGCGTTATAATGTGACGGTCAATCCCACTATTCGTTGGTAATAGAGTAGTCCAAGAGTTGGCGGTGGGTGGTGATGACCTCTCTAGTCTTACACTGCTAAATTAGGGACGACTAGCGCAGGTAGCCCTCACGTAGGTTTGCGCAAAATTAAAAATACACAAAAACAAACTAAAGAAACGCACTTCAGTAATAAATATTTCATTAGAATAAACCCTAAAAATTACACACCAAGGTTTAGTGATTAGGGATCAGACGTTTATGGTGCATAGATCACGATTTAAAACAAATGATTGACGAAATTCCACTCTTTTCTTTTGTAAAATTAAAATATCAATGTTGATATTATTGAAAAGTCCAGAAGTGACGTCTCGGAGATTCAATATACAGGCTCTGCGAAATTATGTTCTGTGCCTGAGACAAAGAGTATACCTTTACCATCATTTCGTGAGCCTTATTACTAGAAGTATACGAAGCAACATCATTCTTCTAATGAGTGTCCCTTATTCTTTAAACACTTTTATTTATCCTTATTTTATATCTTTTTCGTTTTTCAGAAGTGACAAGAACTTAAAAGACAATTAGGTAGGCTTAAGATTATCTACAACTGACAAAAGACAGTCTCTTATTATAAACCATGTGGAGTTGGCACGTGTCTCACGTGCAAACATACTGATGACACTATAGTTTTATTCATACAAAAGTAAATGGCTAACGTCAAGGGTCACTTCATTTGTATGCCATCTATTGTGTCTGTTCTACTGAACGTAGTCTTGCTCGTGACGGTAACAATGATCACTCGTTCTCAAGACACTTCAACTCCTCTGCTAAGAACGGTACAAAAGACACAGGAGTTTCGGTGTTAGCTCGCCTCGCAAGACATATTACAATGTGAAAGCATAAAACATCGATTATTCTCAATTTGGATTATACGTTATTTCGTTTTATGACTGAAAAAATAAGCTCAGCACATTTTTTTATTTTGATGTCTCAAAGGTTGTCTGCAACTCTAGAGCACAGATAGCCCATTGTGTACAAACAAAACAATAAAACGACAGACGGCGTGCATTGCTAATCAGTTATATGTTTATCTATTTCTTTGGTATTAAACACAAATAACAATCAGAAGAAAAATTGAAACTTGTGCTACCACACAAAAGATGGCTTTGTCAAAAACACACATTTCAAAAACTTCGTGAGATTTGATTGAATATGAACGTCTTGTGTAAACATATACAATTACAATAAACAAAGAATACATAAATTACAGGAACATTTTGTAAAACTATTTACGGAAGTAAATATCTTTACAAACGTCTATTTTCTCTTGGTTTGTTTTTGAATTTCGCGCAAAGCTACACAAGGGCTATCTGCGCTAGCAGTCCCTAACTTAGTATGTAAGACTAAAGGAAAGGCATCTAGTCATCACCACCCACCGCCAACTTTTGGGCTACTCTTTTACCAACGAATATTGGGATTGACCATAACTTTATAACGCCCCCACGACTGAAAGGGCGAGTATGTTTAGTGCTATGGGGATTCGAACCCGCGACCCTCGGATTAAGAGTCAAACGCCTTAACCACCTGGCCATTCCGGGCCTTCAGTAGGTTTCTCTAACATCACCAGGTTGCAAGCTTTGAATAGAATAGTACAATACCTCATTGTGTCATATGTTAAACTATAATATACCACAAGTCAACAGTGAATGTAAATTTATAAATGTTAGTTTTTTTGTTGTAAAGAAAGTAAACTTAATTTTTTCTACAATTTATTTTGTTTTTTAAAGCAATGCTTCCTAAGCATCTGAAAAATAAAATGATTTATTGTGTTTAACAATTTGTTCAAAGACAAGAGCCCTCTTTGTTCGCTATTAAATATTACCTCACTCTTGTTAGGCCTAACATTCCACACAATATTCTGAATCTGATATATCATTGTAGAAACATTGCCTTGACATGACTTAGTTTAATATTTTTTACTGATAAAAAATACATTTGATACAGATCAATATTACATAAAATATATGTAAAAACGGCTCGTTTGTGTTGAAAAAATATTTCACGGTGGACGATGACCGAAGAAGGTCGAAACGTTGTTCGCTCCTCTACGTAAAATATTTTCTCAACCCAAACGAGCCGTTTTTACATATATATTTTTCTCTACAAGTGGATTTTCTCGACATTACTGAATATCATAATGTTTTACCAAATTTTCTGGATGGCGTGTGATATATTTTTTTTTAGATTTTCATTATTAGCTGTTTAACATGCAATTCATATCATGCGGAAGATAAAATTTCATTTACTACTTTGCAAGAATTTCTATTTTGTGAAAAAGTTCAAAATAATTTTTCACGAACCATTGTGTTTGTTTAGGACCGTGGAAGGGATTCTGGTGTGAATTTCATTATCTCTATTTACACCAAACAGTTAAAAACGAGAGTTTACAATGAATCTCATTTCGAACTGTGGAGTTAATGTTAGAATAGATTACATTCAAGTCCGAATTGAAACTGTAAATACAAAGTGAATATTTAAAAGCTGTAAAAATCTATC
This sequence comes from Tachypleus tridentatus, assembly GCF_004210375.1. Lineage (NCBI taxonomy): Eukaryota > Metazoa > Arthropoda > Merostomata > Xiphosura > Limulidae > Tachypleus > Tachypleus tridentatus. The sequence goes on from NC_134825.1 coordinate 120,632,120, forward strand.
TGGACAACGAATGCACAAAAACTGGAAAATGTATGGAACGGAACTAGCAAAATCTTATTTTGTGGAAGCATCTAAAGGAATCTGGAAGTTGAACAGTTGTCATAACATTGCTCAAGGGTCACATGTGTGAAAATATTCTTTTCTTCCTACATCAAAACTAAACATAAAAACCCAAGAGACTGGCACAAACTATGAATTTTAAAGTATTAACATAAATATATGATATTTCTTGTATATTTGTGATTTTGTTTATTATGTTTGATGTTTCACGTGGCTTTAGATTGGTATTTCTGTTCCGATATGTATAAATTATTTATGGTACAAGTCCTATGTTTATGCGAGGGCATATTCGTTTTAATCGTATGTATATATGTACATATTTACAGACTGGCACGGCTAGATGGTTAAGACCCTCTACTCGTAATCTGAGGGTAGCAAGTTTGAATCCCCGTCACACCATACATGGTAGCCCTTTCAGCCATAAGTGTTTTATAATGTTACGTTTAAGCCTACTATTCGCTAATAGAAGAGTAGTCCAAGAGTTGGTGACGAATGGTGACAACAATCTGGTTTCCCTCTGGTCTTACGACAGCGCAGATAACCTCTTTGCAGCGCTATCAACATACATACGAACAAAATATTCTCTCTAGTATGTTTGTCCCAATGAAAACTCGTATTAATAAATTTTATACAAAGCAGCAGATATAATTAAACTGGCAATAGAATCGTAACCCAGCAACTTGACCTTTTAATAAATTAAGATTTTCTAGATGTCATTGGTTAAACAAACTTTAGCACGGACGTAATAGAGAATGCAATCATACTACTATGTAGACAATATTTGGTTAACATTTCCTTGCCTAGAAATGCTCTTGTGACTAGCTCGTTCGATGAAACTCATTAAAAGATGTCCACATGAATAGCTTATAGTTTCTCATTATACGTGCGCTAAAGGTAAGTAACACGTCACACGGCGCCACATAGATCAATAATTAGATCAAATCTCATGTTTCTTACGTCTTTTCACTGAGAGACAAAGACGTAACAAACCGTATTAATTTGAACGTGCAATTGTAATACCGCTTGTGTGTTCAAACATTGTGTGTTAACAATATCAAACGTGAATATCTAAATATAGCCTTTGGTGTAACATAACAATTTGAGATGTTTGGTGTAGCCTTACCAAACATTAGTAAAATGTATTCCTGATACTGTAAAGGTCAAAACTGACCTTTGTTACATATATGGTACCATAAACACCCGGCCCGGTATGGCCAGGTGGCTAAGGCACTCGACTTGTAATCCGAAGGTTGCAGGTTCGAATTCCAATTGTACCAAACATGCTCGTTCTTTCAGCCGTGGGGGCGTTATAATATTCGTTAAATCCCACTATTTATTGATAAAAGAGTAGCCCAGGAGATAACGGTGGGTGGTGATGAGTAGATGGCTTCCTTCTAATCTTACACTGCTAAATTAGGGATGGCTAGCGCAGATAGCCCTCTTGTGGTTTTGCGCGAAATTCTAAACAAACAGAACTAACTGTATGTTGTGTGAAAAACTAAAAACATTGTCTATACATTATGTTACATTTTTAATAAAAAAAGATAATGAAACGAGTGAAGTAAACAAATTCCAATATTCCGAATTTTCTGTTAAAAAAAGCACAACAACAATTAGTTGAAATGAAATTTGTTTTTGTTTTGATCAAAGTAGGGTAATATTTGTTGCGCCATCTACCGCAGAAATCAATCCCTGTATTTTGAGTAAGGTCTCAAATTACCGCTAAGCAAATAAGTGAAGAATAAGTTCGAAATAAAATTGGCTCAACGTTTCTGAGCCTAAAGTTTGTTCCTCAAAGAACAAAACAAAGTTTGAAACCAAAAGGTAACATTGTTACTTTGCAGTATGTTACTTATACTTTTTATTCTAATGAGGCTTTGCAAGTGTAGAATGTGTTAATGTTTACTGCTATCACACTCAAACTCTTTGACGTTTAAGTTCACAGAGTGAAAACTATAAATATATTTCAAAATTTGCCACGTTTAACAGAAATAGATTTTGTTGAAATTTTAAGAAATCAATTCTTGTGTTTCAATGCGAGGAACTTTTTCGAATCTTGAAAGAACATTTATTGATGTGTGATTTTCTTTCTTCTGTTTTGGATGAAGCACGAGACTGATGAAGTCATGCTTAACATAAGAACGAGATCTGAATTTCACTGAAATGAATATTTGAGGTTTAAATATGAAAAAAAGAACATTTACATTTAGATAAAAGAAAACAACGATAACATTTTTGGACTAGATTAAAAAACAACAACAAACCACGAGATTTTACGCGTGGAGATAATGTTCACACATCCAGATTCTGGTGAAGTAACACTCCGCTAGTACAGCAGTAAGCCTACGAATTTTACAACGCTAAAATCAGGGATCTGATTCCCCTCGGTGGACTCAGCAGATAGCCCGATGTGGTTTTCCTATATGAAAATACACACACTTTGGTGAAGTAAAATAATGCTTACACATCTAGCTTCTGACGAAGTAGAATAATGTTTACATGTCCAGCTTCTGACGAAATAGAATAATGTTTACATGTCCAGCTTCTGACGAAGTAGAATAATGTTTACATGTCCAGCTTCTGGCGAAGTTAGATAACGTGTGCGCATCCAGTTTCTGGTAAATAACGTTTACACATTCAGCCTTTGGCGATATAAAATAAGGGTTAATCCAGCTTCTAGCGAAGTAAAAATAGTGTTTACATATCCAGCTTCTGCTCAGTGATAAAAAAAATCACCTCAGCTGAAGGTTTGATAATTTTGATGTTTTTAGAATTCGTAACTTCATCCAAAAAAAGGAAAACAAATTCGAGGTTGGTGACTGAAGATAGTTAAATGTGAAACTTTTGTACATTCTTTGAAAATTATGTGAGGTATTTCTATAGAATTTAGGCCCGGCATGGCTAAGCGTGTTAAGGCGTGCGACTCGTAATCTGAGGGTCGCGGGTTCGCATCCCGGTCGCGCCAAACATGCTCGCCATCCCAGCCGTGGGGGCGTTATAATGTGACGGTCAATCCCACTATTCGTTTGTAAAAGAGTAGCCCAAGAGTTGGCGGTGGGTGGTGATGACTAGTTGCCTTCCCTCTAGTCTTACACTGCTAAATTAGGGATGGCTAGCACGGATAGCCCTCGAGTAGCTTTGTGCGAAATTCCAAAAAACAAACAAATAGAATTTAGAAAATAATTTAACTTTTCTTATAAGAAAAATATGTATGTTTTTGATTATTGTAATGTTTGTACTTTGTTTTTATTGGGTATATATATTAGTTTGTTATAACCAAAAATAAGCCAAAACAAAAAATAACATACAAAATGAAAAACGCTGCACTAATTGAAAGTATCACCAGGGTACAAGCTATAATGTGGGATATAAAATGTACCCTGGGTTTTGGAGGTGACTGTAGTGGTAGGACCCACATTGCAGTGGGGATACACCGTTTATCAATCTTGACCTCTATTTGCCAGTATCACATCAAGAAATACAATGAAGGAATAACAATAGATATTAAAACAGAATTTTGGAGAGCGAGGTGTGAGTGCTCAAGTCTCATTCACCCTTCATTGTCTGCAGGTAGTCGTGGGTAGGTTACTGCTCTCCAAAGTAATGAAGAAGAAAAACAATCAATTGAAAAAAAAAAGAAATTATTTTTTGTTCTTGTAAGAACTTAAACCTTAAAGTCAGTTATAAATACGAAGCTCCAGTTGGTCAACTATTATATAATTATAATGTTTTTAAACAAATTTAAATGCAGATGAAGTTAATAACTTACCTTGCGAGTGTAAAAAATAGTTAATTTATCGATACCTTTCAAAAACATATTGTTACTGGTAACTTGAAAATTATTCAAGATAAAATATTACGTGAAATACTAAAAAACAAGGACCTAAATACATAATAGCCATAAAATGTAATAATAAAAATATTCTAAATTCTATTAAAGACAATATTGATGAATACATTTTAAAACATAACTATGTTACATCTATTCCACCAAGATGGTTTCTAGAATGGAAACAACAAATAAAAATAAAATTATGCCACATAAAATTTTAAAAAATACAACAAAGGTTTATCGTTTCATCAGTTACAAAATAAGATTCAAAAATTGCAAAAGAAATATGTTATAATTCCCATTGATACGGCTAACTGTAACATTCATATCACTTGTAAAACGTTAACACAAACATTTAAACTTATTAACCAATCTAAAGTTACAGTAATTAATATTTTCATTAAAGATTATAATGAACTTTAACCTAACCAAATTTTTTATGTAGATTTGCGTTATGCAATTCCCAAACACCATTAATCCCCGATTCAGTTTAGATTTAAGGCCCCGGCACGGCCAGGTGGTTAAGGCGTGCGACTAGTAATCTGAGGGTCGCGGGTTCGCATCCCCGTTGCGCCAAACATGCTCGCCCTTTCAGCCGTGGGGGCGTTATTATGTGACGGTCAATCCCACTATTCGTTGGTAAAAAGAGTAGCCCAAGAGTTGGCGGTGGGTGGTAATGACTAGCTGCCTTCCCTCTAGTCTTACACTGCTAAATTAGGGACGGCTAGCGCAGATAGCCCTCGAGTAGCTTTGTGCGAAATTAAAAAAAACAACAAGTTTAGATTTATGTCCACTGCAATGAGAAAAAAAAATATTATACAACCAGCCATTTTATTGAATAAATTACTTAATGTTTTACTTGATAAAATTGAAAATAAAAGTGTTAATAATAAAAAAAACATACTTTTTGGGTAATAAAAATAATTAACCTATTATAGAATATTTAATAAATTGAGAACAAATAAATAATATTTAAACATTTAATTTCATTATATCGTACACCACAATTATTTTAAAATATTTAATATTTGATTAAAATTTATTAATAGAACAGTTTTTTTGTCCTTTCATAGAACTGGAAGAAAGAAAATTTAGTATCCAAAACATAAAAGACATATTAAGTCTCTGTATTTACAATAGTTATATATTTTTCAATAACCAGGAGTTCAAGTATATGGTTTACTCTCTATAAATAGTAATGCACCTTACCCTTCTGTTGTAAATTTTGCCACTTTATAATTATTCAGATTTTGTAAAATTTGTGATAAATTACAATATTTTATTATTAATGTTGAAATATTGATTAAAATTTAACAGTTAATGAATTTAATAAAGAAATTTTGAATAAAATTATTAAACTACTCTGTAACAAATATAAGGATGTATCAAATAAATACAAAGAATCAAAAGTAAAGAAACTTTACTGAAATTTCTAGTTATTTTTTGTTGTTAATAAGGTCATCTAACAACTTGGCACTACCTTATGCAGATGTATACCTGAAGACTTGCTTTGAGCACGATAATTACAGTACATTTAACGAGTTGTGGTTGGGAGTTATAGTAGTTAATTTAGATAACTAGAATGAACCCTTCATATTAGTATAATATGTTTACTGGGCTACCAATTAGTGTCGGTCTACAATAATGAAGGTTGGAATGCTAACTTCCAAAAGTACGTTTATTTTACTTTCTCCCCAAGTGAGATAGTACCTTATTATTATTTTTCAATTAACGCTTTGAAAAGCAGGTGTTAGCTCTTAGTTTATTACATAATTTCACATTTAAAGCAACCTTTAAATGCGGTCTTTCATTATGAAAAATCTACAAAAGATTCAGAAAATGAATATAAAAATCTCAAAATACACTTTTCCGTAACGTAAAGCTTTTAATGAATGGCCACTTATAAATGGATTTCTTATCTTTCTGTCTCAAATTACTTTCTGTGAAATTACTTAAATCAGTAAAATCGACATTAATGGTTCGATAACAATTCCTATGGTCTTTTCCAAGCTGTCAAACCTTGTGTATAATTAATTATACTTTTCATAAGACATGGATATTTCTTACATTATATTTTTAATGCTACATTATTTATTTAATTAAACCGAGTAATAGAAATGTCGTATAAATGTTTTCAACATGCTGTCATGTTAGAAGTAATCTTAAGTTCCCCTCTACAAGCAACATGGAACAGCAAAGTATCTGTCGTATAAATGTTTTCAATATGCTGCCATGTTAGAAGTAATCTTAAGTTCCCCTCTACATGCAACATGGAACAGCAAAGTATCTGACGTATAAATGTTTTCAATATGCTGTCATGTTAGAAGTAATCTTAAGTTCCCCTCTACAAGCAACATGGAACAGCAAAGTATGTGTCGTATAAATGTTTTCAATATGCTGCCATGTAAGAAGTAATCTTAAGTTCCCCTCTATATGCAACATGGAACACCCAACAGGATCTGCAAAGTAACTAAATCCCCATAAATCTACACTTTTTTACATATTACTAGTCGTGATGTTCGTACAGCCAGGTAAAAGTATTTAGAATTCATACGTCAGTATAAGAATGTGTGTTGCATTTTGGTGAAAATAAACATCGACTCACGAACTGATAGCTGTTCTGAATGGATCAAAATCGATATACCATACACGATACATTTTAGTATTAGCGAACTATTGCTGTTGACGTGTGATAAATTATCTTTTCAACAACTTTACTTTGATGGACCTAGTACATCAATAAATCCAGTACATGGATAATCTCAAACTGTGTATGGATTTGTTAGTATGGATGTGAGTAACTTAGAGGACAGTATATCAATTCGAATATACGTTATATATTACGATATGTCATTTTACTTTCTAATTAAAAAAAAAATATTCAAACGTTTTGGTAAATTATTGAAGCTCTGTTTTATCACTAGATTTTTGTGTGTGCTTTAATTTAAATTGGGTTTCAATATGATCACTTGATTGTGAATCTTTGTTGTTATTTTGTTGTTAATTATCAAGAATACTAGAGAAATACTTAATAAAATCAAACAAAACCAGTAGAGGAATATAACGATTGAAAAACACAGAAGAAACTGTTTTATTTCCTTCTTATCAATAGTTTTTCTAGTGCTTCTTTCAACAGAAGCCAGGTATACGTCAACTTATTAGATACTAGCTTTAATCGAGTCTAGCTGCGGTCAGGTTTTATGGTATCCATTTGTCTTGTATTCGAAGATTAATATTTCTGTCTGTTATTTCAGAAATTGTTTTTTCTTGAGGTATTGATGGCTCTTGGAGCTAAGAACCTTTCTGCAGACCCGATGTTCAATCAACCTGTAACGGTCTCACGCTCTTTGATGACGAAGATAAAGGAAGATAGCCTATCTGAATGTTTTGTATATATATAAGACGCGCTCGTAATAAGTTTATCAGGGAATACATCGAAGATAGTAAAGAATTGCCAGAAAAGAACATTTCGACAAACGCAACGTTCAGAGTATTAGGAAATAATTTCTGTTTCCTGATTTGTTCTATGTTAAAATACAAGATCTACGAATTAATGGTTATTTATAACGTCCATTATAGAATATTTCTGTAAAATGTGCAGAAAAAGACATTTTAATTTGTTTTATATACCAGAAATGGATTAAATATTTCCTGGTGACTCAGCTAAAAATTGAGGTTCGAAACCCATTGTGGGCAGAGCAGAGAGAGCTCATTATGTCAATTTCGTATTTGACAAGAAACAAACGAACGAGCAGAGTATATAAACATTTGATAAAAAAGAAAAGAACCGAATGTAAGTAATAGTTGATATATTTCCAAGATGGAAGGCTACTGTATACATTGTATGGTAAAGTTGGACATTCTTTTCTTAAATTTAGACATTACACAGCGCGTTTCTTGAGTTATAAACGTAAAAATAAATACGTTATCTATTATTTGTCAAAGATGACAATAGGCCAAAATTGATATTTTTCACAGTCTTAAAATGGCTTTTCAGTATATCAGCTCTGTTTATAATTGTGGTTAAGCTATTCTGCAAGTCGCTCAGCTAAAATTAAATGTGGCTTTTCCAACTGCTATATAATTTTACAGATCGATTGTTTCTCTTATCTTAATAAGATTTTCAAAACATGTTAAACTAGTATGTTTTATTAAAATATTGGAGCTATTCATCGGATTCCTTTCAGTAAAATATATCAAGTTTGGTGTCACCGAGTTGAAATAAGAGTTCTGAGTCTGTGTTTACTTAAGAAAATTTAGGTAATTTAATATTTAAGTCCAAACGTCTTTTCAAACTCTCCATAGCACTAATGCTACGTTATAATTAATTAATGGGTTGGTTTTTGCAAAGTTTGTCTTTACAGTGTTTTAAGTTCTACATAAAATACAAGTTTGTTTGTTATCTTTTCTGTAAGCGATTAGAAACCGTTGTTTGGTGTTCATAACTCGATTGTTATAAATTGTCGATAAATCAACAATTCCTTTTAAAGTTATGATAACATTAGAATATTTAGGTTCTCTACATTGCGCAATTGTACTTACATACTTCGGTAAATGTTCATACAAATGATATATAGGAATGGCTTTCTAAACTAAAAAAAAATCCACTTTGGAAAAATTAAATTAATTATAGCAGTTATTTAGCGAGTTAGTCTTAGTTTGGAATTAATTATCAGACATCTTAAATACGATTAGGCATGTCCAAGTGGTTAAAGCACACGACTCGTAATCCGAGGTTCGCTGGTTCTTATCCCCCTTACACCAAACATGCTCGCCCTTTTAGCCGCGGGAGCGTAATAATGCGTCGATCAGTCCCACTATTCGTTGTTTAAAGAGTAGCTCAAGATTTGGCTGTGGGTGGTGATGACTAGCTGCCCTCCCTCTAATCTTACACTGCTAAATTAGGGACGGCTATCACAGATAGCCTTTGTGTAGCTTTGCGCGAAATTCAAAAGCAAACAAACATAACTAAGAAAATAATACTAAAATACCCGAGAAAAATAAAACGATAAAAAGATATTACAGTATTTACTGTGGCAATGAATCGATCATTAAATGCATATTGGCTTGAATGGAACTTTTCAACAGACCCTGCATTTTCCACATAACAGAACTTTGAGACACTAAACTAGCATGAAAACGGATCATTACTTGAACAGTTTGTGAACGTCACAACAATAATCTTTTTGATACAAGGGAAATAGGACACGCTCCGCCGATTATCTATACACTTATAAGTAGTAACTTCAGAACTTCCCCATGCTTCAAAAAAAAGTCCATGAGGGGCCATTCACTAACAATGTGATTCTTTGAAATATTTTCTTTTTTATCAACGCAAGCGACCATTCTTTTGTGAATAGAGAAGTAAAGTAACTTTATTGTTATAATCCTGTGAAAGTATGTACAGAGCTGTTATTTTAAATATGTCGCATGCTGTAACTGTTATCACTTCATTATCTTTCTACAGTTTGAGATGTCGATAAAGTACGGCGAGATATTTGTCACTTTAAGAGAGTCACATATTTTTCGTTATCATAAGGAATCATTAACATTTTAAATATATATTTCTATTTCTATTTCAAAACTAATGTATTGATAGAAAATATATATTCATACATTTGGGAATTTGTTTTAATTGTATTAGTCACAGCTGCTTCCAAGTGTCCGAAAACAATTAATTTATTGTAGAAAATTTATCTATCTATGATAGCCGTTCCTAATTTAGCAGCATAAGACCAGAGGGAAGGCAGCTAGTCATCACCATCCACCGCCAACTCTTGCGCTACTCTTTTACCAAAGAATAGTGGGATTGACCGTTACATTATAACGCCCCAACAGCTGAAAGTGCGAGCATGTTTGGTGTGACGGGGAGTCGAACCCGCGACTATATTAAATTAAGGTTCTAGATTTGGTTTCAAAGTACGAGAACATAAAACTAAATACGAATTTCTTTTATTTATTTTTAATGTTCTCTATAAGTTAAACAAGAACGACCCGGCATACCCAGATGGGTTAAGGCATTCGATTCGTAATCCGAGGGTCACAGATTCGAGTCCCCGAAAACATACTCGCCTTTCCCGCCGTTATGGCGTTATAATGTGACGGTCAATCCCATTATTCGTTGGTAATAGAGTAGCCCAAGAGTTTGTGGTGGGTGGTGATGACTAGCTTCCTTCTATCTAGTCTTACACTGCTAATTTAGGGACGGCTACCGCAAATAGCCCTTGAGTAGCTTTGCGCGAAATTCAAAACGACCGAAAATAAAACTGGCTTCATCACAACGTTGTGGTCCAGTAATCGAAGCAACATAAGCAACAGTACCTAGAAGCGTGCACATAAATAATAAATCTACGACTGACGTATTGTGTCACGAAACATAAATAAAGCATAACTTATTAATTCAGTTGTGGTAATTTGTTAGACAAAAAATAAACGTGCACAAACTTTTATATGAAGTCAAGAAGTGAGTGAGTGACTGAAAAACTTGTGTTTTAATCTTGTAATAGACTTGTCTGTGAGTTAACTTTTCTAATAACTAAATCTGTCTGTTGGAGTAAGCTGGAATTTACTGTTATAGTTACAAGGATGTGTTTTCTCTGTACTGTTAGACGTATATTACTAAAAGTGGTTTATGAGAAATAAAAATTCAGTCTATGAGCCTGTAATTTTTAAACATCAATGTACAGTGAAATAATATTGAGTAAAACATCTGAGGCAGAAAAAAAGAAATTATGCTATTTTTAAATTCCAAATTAAGGAAATGATAATAGGATATTACATAATCGATGTAACTAAGCAATAAACTTAGCTTATTAAATTGAAGAGGATATTTTAGTTACATTATATCATTTTTTTTTCTTATTTTAACTTAGGAGAGCAGTCACCTTCCCACAACTCTCTGCAGGTAGTGAAAGGTACTATAGATGTGGGACATTGTAGGCTTAAACACCCACATCTCGCTCTCCTAATTTTTAATCTTCTTATGTGAGACTAACGAATTGGAGGTTAAGACTGACGGACGGTGTATCCCCACCACAGTGTGGATCCTACTTCCGCCTTCACCTCCAAAACCTAGGATACATTTTATAACCCCACGTTGTAGCTTGTACTCTGAGATCCTTTTTTTAATGTGCAGGGTATTTAAAAAAATCATGTTGTTGTGTTTTGGTTTATGGCTCGAATATTTTATGGTTTTATATATGTAACACAAATTAGAGTACTGCCAATTTATTTTATCACTTTAGGAATTCTGTATAAATACATATAGACTGAAGAAGGTATTGTAGTAATATATCATTTTACAGATACTATACAGAGAGATGGGAATACTGTAGGTTTCTTCCTCCACATTTCTGTTTCAATGATTTAATATGTATTAACTTAAATGAGCGTTTCGTGCAAGTCTGTTTGTTGAAATATTCATACAAAAATTAATCGCGTTTCTGGACAGAATTAAAACTTTAATGTAACACAGTTATTTATATCAGTAAACTCGTCAAGTGAATGAACGGCAGAACGTTTATCTGGAGGTTTGAATCATAAATAAAAGTCGCGTTTTTTTTAAATATCTAATATATTTGTTTGTTTTTGAATTTCGCGCAAAGGTACACGAGGGCTATTTGCACTATTAAATTATATTTACTAAATGAAGTGTCCAGGAGATTAAGGAAAATCCGAGGGTCAAGAGTTCGAGTACCTTAACTACCTGGCAGTGCGTTATAATGTGACGGTCAATCCCAATATTCGTTGGTAAAAGAGAAATTCAAGTTTTGGCGGTGGGTGGTGATGACTAACTGGCTTCCCTCTAGTCTTACACGGCTAAATTAGGGACGGCTAGTCCAGATAGCCCTCGTGTATCTTTGCGCGAAATTCGAAACAACCGAATATTTAAAAGTTTATATTTAATCAGTCATTCGCTGGTGAAGCAACGAAAGCCAAAATACATAATATTTACGATAAGGTCTCGGTTAAAACAGAGGTAAGTTAACGGACTTGAAACGCTAATGTTAGAGGTTCAGTTTCTGGCGGTGGAGACATGCAGCCTAATGTAGCATTGCACTATAACAAGCAAGCAAATTAGCTATTTGTGACAAAAATCACGTAATTTTTATACTACTTTAATCTGAAATTTGAAATGGTCAAAACACGAGTAACGTAAAAAAAAAACACATCCGTAGCTTATGTGCTTTTTATATTAAATTGGTTCTCCATGCTTCGACTGCGTGGTGCTTAAACTATACCTTGTTAAGACTCTTGTGCTGCATACATAAATAGGGTTTCTGATTTACTTTGTTCCTTTCCCTAAAACTTTTAATTTTTTATGACGTTTCCAATCCATAACGCTAATGATGTGGATATCTCAATGCCAGAGAATGAGTCTCCATAAAGGCTGTTTTTGGCACTCTACTATTAATTCTAGTCACTGGAACACATATCAAGTACGAAATGGCCTTATTAAAGGATAAATCAGATACAAACACATGTATGGAAATGCAATATCCCTAAGAGTAAAACTGTAGTAAAGGTAAGGCGAAGATGCGATTTGAAAGATTATACAGAGACGTGAAGTGATCAAATCTACAAATGACATGTCATAAGTGACATTAAAACCACAGCTGCGTCAGGGATGTTACGTTGAAAGTGTGCAGAAATCCAAACAGTGTAAGTGAACAACTGTTTCACTGTTCACATTTAGGTGTACTTGCTGGTCAATTTTGTTAAATAAAGGTTACGAATATTACTTGCCTGAATATTATGAAAGATAGAAAATATTATATAATGTCAAAGACACCACAGTGTATTTAAATATTCGAGGTCGCAGTTTTTGAGTGTTCAGCATTCGTGATAATATGTATATTGTTCTTAGTTTATAAGCACGTGAACGTAGCACATTAGTTTTCATATATGATGTGTATTTAGTTATATTTCACATACATCGTAAACTAAACTGTGGTAAGTGCACATGTTCGATGTGAAAGTCGAATTAATAGATGAGTAAGCGACTGATCTTTGGTGAAGAGCGAAAACCAACCATAATATGTGCACCATATCAACGAACACATTGTACAGACCTTCACATTGACTTGTTACGTGGGAGGAAGGTACCATGAGTCGTTTCGCAGTATTGTTTGTTTGTTTTTGAATTTCGCACAAAGCTACTCGAGGGCTATCTGCGCTACTCGTCCCTAATTTAGCAGTGTAAGACAAGAGGGAAGGCAGCTAGTCATCACCACCCACCGCCAACTCTTGGGCTACTCTTTTACCAACAAATAGTGGGATTGATCATAACATTATAATCGTCCTACGGCTGAAATGGTGAGTATGTTTGGTGCGACGGGGATTCGAACCCGCGACCTTCAGATTACGAATCGAGTACCTTAACCACTGTTTCGCAGTATGCTGTTGTTCGATAAATGTTAGAGCATACCCATACCCATTTATATTTCCAGATAACTGAATAATTATTTTTCTTTCAGTCTTTTTCTGACATATATTTAACTTGTAAAGACAATTTTTTTTTTTTTTTACAAATTATAACTTCGTCCATAAATCAGCTTCTACAAACTGATACGTTTATATTCCCATTATATACGCCAATCTCCAGTTTCTTTTCAACTCGTGGTTGAAGAGAGGATGCAGGGACAAAAAATGTTTTTTTCCCTCATCGTTCAACTCAGTTAAAGAGTTCTGTTTTTGAACGGAAGTGTTTGTTTGTTTGGAATTAAGCACAAAGTTGCACAATGGATTATATGTGCTCTGCTCACCACGGGTATAGAAAACTGGTTTCTAGCGGTGTTGAAAGGAAGGGCTCCTAGACGAGAGAAGAACTTGAGATTAAAATAGGAATAAAACATCTGGAGTGAACGTGAAATTTCATCTCAGTTTCTAGCCCTAAGGCTAAATTATCGTCAAAGCCCAACTGTAAAGACAAAACGGAATATGGGTAATTTAGTTTTTTAACTTTTATAATGCCCCCCAGTGGCTCAGCGGTATGTCTGCGGACTTACACGCTAAAATCCGGGTTTCGATACCCGTGGTGGGCAGAGCACAGATAGCCCATTGTGTAGCTTTGTGCTTAATTCAAAACAACAACAACAACTTTTATAAAAACATATCAGATATTATATTACGTAATTCGTTTATCTTCACCAATGAAAGTGTAGGACGAGTACGACTCAGTGGTTACGTGACAAACTTTGCATCTGTTCCCTTTCCAATACCACAAAATAAAGAGGTAATAGATGTGTCGCAGGTGCGCCAAATTTTGGTCAGATTCCGTTATTCTCTCAAACCAGAGTAGCTCAAGAGTTGGTGGTGTGTGCCATTGACTAGTCTGCCAATTCAAAATTAAGGTGGGCAAATAGCTCTTGAGTAGCTTTGAGCGGATATTCGAAAATAAACGATTTGAAAATGTATCAGAAACACATGTTAGACGACTCGGAGAGTATCTGGACATTCTTGTGGTGGAAAGCTACACATTAATAATGTCGTTACCAAACAGATCCATCCGTCATTTGTATCGATTTTAGATGAAGTTAATATATTGCAGAAACATGTACTAATGATTAATTTTTCTGTCATAATATTTTTCACGTTTCTCACATATAGATACGAAAAACAGGTTTTTTTATGATTCTTTGATACATTGTTTAGGCAGAGTACTCATGATGCAACTGTCGTCCATTCTACAAAGTTTCATCAGTTTTTTATTATTTTCTTACACATGATACTTTGTATTCACAATTCCTTTTTTTCAAGAAATTTCAAAAATAATTATTTTTAATGACAAGTTAAGGGGGGTTCATTTAGATAATATTATAATCCGAACTAACATGTCTCCCCCTCTGCTGGCCCCATAGTGGCACAGTGGAATGTCTGCGGAATTGTACCACTAGTAATTGAGTTTCGATACCCGTGGTGGGCAGAGCACAAAGCTACACAATGAGCTATCTTTTTCCGTTAACAGGTTTTGTCCGAGCCTTGCCATAATCAATCAGGACTTAGGGGGTCTTAACGGGCTCAGGTTTCGGAGGTTGTCAAATACTCCCCTACCTGGACGTTAATTTCAAATTCAAATGTTAATTTCAAGACAATATCAATTGAATAATTGACACGTGCACGAATCAGTTTTATTACAATGAACGTTTGAGGCGAGATACTACAGGTAGACATAAATATTCAGTAAATTATTTTCATTTCTGTCTCATTTACACCACGCAACAATTCTTGTTTATCATTGAAACTGCTTAATTAACCTATTCAGGAATGATGCATCTGCTAGTTGATATAAATGGATCATGTTCTTTTACACGGCTGGTACAACGGTGTGTCTACGGACTTACAACGCTAAACTCAGGAGTTTGATACTTTGTTGACTTCACATATTGCTAATTTTGAAGATTACTAATAATGAAAGTTGTCAAATGCTACCTTTGTCTTCTATTGGGTAAAGGAACAAAGGTACAAAAGTTGGTTCTGTTATTCATGACCTGACATCAACTTATTGTATGCCCAATAGTCATTAGCGGAAACTTTGTGTTCGGTGTGCGAAACGAGCACGAGCAAGCATTTTTCAGAAATTCAAGGCATGAACTAATATCAATGTACTGCCTGGTACAGCAAACAATAAACTTCGATTTCACTTACTCACTGCTTATTGGACGAACGTCTCTTGGAAATCTACCCGTTTCCTCAGTTTCATAAATGATGAGGTAAGTTAAAGATTGATCCTTTCCACTTGTTCGAATCATATGAAATCATTTATTTTGGGCTCAGTTCTTCAAGTATCTACCTATTTATATTATACTTATCTATCCATATAGGTGATTATTAAATTACTAAGATAATATTTTTGTGTTGTCGTTGGTAAATCGATTTGTATTCAGATGTTTGTTTACTGGTAAGCACACAGCTGCATAATAAATTCTTATTGCCGTGTCCACCAGGGATATTGAAGTCTGTTTGTAAAACATTATGTGCCATCAGACTTACTGCTGAGTCACAATGGAAAACATTAATTCGATTTCACACTTGATAAAAAAATTTTTTCTTGGTTTCCAAGAAAGTTGAATTTTATTATGAAAGCCATTTTGGAACATCACGTATAGTTAATAGCAACTTTTGTGATCTTTTTTATCCAGAGATACTCAGCTGATGTATTAATACCTTCATTTGTTTCTTAAAATGTTTCATAAAAGTTAATTTCTTACTATATTTCCATTCTACACTCAAAATCCGTGTGGAAAGGTTTTTGTCTCTTAATAGAAGGAATAGCAAAGTATATTACATCCAAGTCTTGGAATTTTCGTGATCAACTTATGTCATTTTTATCCTGTTGTCAATACGTTCCTTCTAACACAACAGCAGCCAGTAATTGTATAGTGTGTATAGGTTCGTACTATCGCAAATACCGTTGGGAAGTGAGGAAAATAGGGTCGTTTTCACAAAGTTGCCTATTTCAGTGTATTGGTATCACCTGAAGCGAGCTAATAACATATCCTCAGTGCCATCTTGATTAAGATGATTTCTAGGTCGGGGTTTTAGAGCGAGCCATTAAACAACGGGAACGATTAGGATTTTATCTGTTATTGCTGGAAAGTCTTTGGCGGAAATAGGCATTTGAAGCGAACTATTCCAAGATTAGTGAAAAAAGCTTTGAAAGTAGTAGCTCCCAGTGCGTTTATATCGAAACCTGTGTAATAAAGTTTGATTTCTCGCCTTCGGTTATCCAGTTTTGCTGCTTGTTGAAACACTGTATTTGATGGAAGTAAAGTTTTTATTCATTTGTTATTTTGGCGGGAAGGTTTTTCACATGAAATGACGTATTTAAAGCGAATATTTTAACTTTAGTGAAATGTAAGAACTGTTGTTGTTTTTAATCTAGGATCTAACTCGAAACATTTTCTTGCAAATAGCTTAACTTTGACTGTATTGTCAAGAACAGGTTAATAATAGTCAGAGTACACAATACAGTCTATATAAATATAATAATACTGTCTTTACGTCCAAGTTTTCACTATGGATGGATCTTCACCAAAATTGGTACGAAAGGTAAATACAAGAGAAGAAAAACATTTTTTTTACTTCCACTCTGCCTCTTTTTTCACCAAACTTTGTAAGAAGTTTCATTTGATCCATGGAGAGATTCATGCAAACGGTTGGTTTCATTTTGTGTTTTGTGTTTTCCAGTTTTTACGAACGTTTTTTGCGTTTTTTACAATTACACATAAGGGAAGTAACTTTATGTCCTAAGACAGTATTTCGTAATTGCATAATTTCCGTCCAGTGGACGAATGCTCCATCTAGTAAAAAACAAAACAAATAATTTAGGGAAGTTAAATAATTAATTTCAAAACAAAATCTTATCGAATTAAACTGAATCCCCATCAATCGTACAAATCTTTTTTTTTTTCCCCAAATAACATTAAAGATAAGTTAATAACTTAAAGTTATTCCAAAAATGTCCGAGTTGAATGAGTTGACAAGTTTAGAAAAAAAATTATAGTATCTATGAAAGGAAACAAAAACAACTGAGATTGAAATGGACAATTAAAATAATGATGGACAGAATAAAAATACTAAAAAAAATAAACACCTTCCTCTGTAGAGTAGTTAACTGACATGTTTTAAACTTCATAATAAAGTTTCACATCTTTACCAAATAGAACCAAGTTCAGTGTGTACTGCCAATCTCAAACTCATGGTTCGTGAACTCGTTCCATAAAGACAAGTGTAAGATTCGAAACCCGTAAGTTCGCTTCTTTATTTTGTAAGAAAGACTGTCAAGTCCCAATATTTCGTCTAAAAAGAGTAGCTCAAGAGATGGCGGTGTGTGATACGGTTGTCTAGCTGTTTTCTCTCTCTAGATAAGTTCTTGATTAAAGTTGTCACTGATAGACACCCTTTGTGTAACTTTTCGTAAAAAACAAAGCAAATTTAGTAAATTCAATACTAACATGGACTGGTTAAAAATATGAAATGTGTTTTTAATCAACGGTAATTACTAAAACCCTGACGTTGTTCATTGATTATTACAGGTATGTGATGTTCTTATGTATTTATCGACGGAAAACTTACAATTCTTGAAAATAAAATTTCTTTTTGAATTTCGCACAAAACTACACTAAGGATATTTGCGCTAGTCGTACGTAATAAACAGTGTAAGACTAGATGGAAGGCAGTTAGTCATCACCACCCACTGCCAACTCTTGAGCTACGTTTTCTACCAACAAATAGTGGGATTGATCGTGACATGTAACGCCCCAACAGCATAATCACTACCCTAAGAACCCTCTGTAAAAAGACTTTCGAGCGTGATCTACGAAGGATTTGTTGTCAATGCTAATAAAACTGTAGAATATGTATTACAAGAACAGCTGTCTGTGATAGACTTAATAGCAGCCATGATACTGTAGCGACTGCAAAAACAAAAGCCACTTAATTAATTGCATGAACGTGTCAGAAACAGAGTACAACCTGTCTAATTGTGTAAGCAAGATTCAATTTTGTTGATTGTTTGCTATTTTCAAAATAGTCATGCCTCAGATTGCCAGCTTTCTTTGTTTTACGTATGCTCATTTAAAAGGCTTAATTACGGTATGTGTCAGAAATATATATCTTTACCTCTTCTAAAGTCTAGTGTCAGCTTTAGTGAGCACGAAAGGGGACCATTACAGTTGCACATAGCAGCATATATGCAACGTGTTGACAAGTTTCGCCATTTGGCACAGTTGTTTACCTGAACATTGGAATCTATATGGACAGTATGAAACGTTTCTGAATGTTATGTTATAGATGTAAGGAGTAAAAATAAAAGAACCAACGACATAATGCTAGGGAAACGAATTCACGTATGGTTTTTAGAGATATTTCAAATCACTGGAACATTTCTTGGCCCCGCATGGCCAGGTGGGTTGAGGCGTTCGACTTGTAATGTGGAACACTTAGCAATCTATTAACAAACCAGTCAATTAATTGGAGAATGAGTTTCTTCCACTTATTGTTAGTTTGTTTTTTAATTAATTGTACAAAACGATTTTTATTATTTTAATTTTATTTTTAATAAGGGAAATACATTTTGGGAAACTGCCGTTTATAATCATTATAAGAAATTTGGACTCGGCATAGCCAAGCGTGTTAAGGCGTTCGATTCGAAATCCAAGGGTCGCGGGTTCGAATCCCGGTCGCACCAAACATAATCGCCCTATCAGCCGTGAGAGCGTTATAATGTGACAGTCAATCGCACTATTCGTTGGTGAAAGAGTAGCCCAAGAGTTAGCGGTGGGTGGTGATGACTACCTGCCTTTCCTCTAGTCTTACACTGCTAAAGCTGGGACGACTAGCGTAGATAGCCCTCGTGTAGCTTTGCGTGAACTTCAAAAACGAGTAAGACCAGTGCTTTACCATATACTTATTTTAGTTCATATAAAATAAAGTAAACATAGATTATTTCTTCCATCTTTCTATAACAATAAACATGTGTATTTTTTAAAACTAAAATACTTTGATTTTTATTTAATAAAGCAAAATATAATTTTCCTATTTTCGCCTCTGTTTTGGTTATTAAGGTATTAAATAATTTGGTTTGGTTTGTTTTGAATTTCGCGCAAAGCTACCCGAGAACTATCAGCGCTAACCGTCCCTAATTTAGTAGTGTAAGACAAGAGGGAAGGCAGGTAGTCATCACCACTCACCGCCAACTCTTGGGCTACTCTTTTACCAACAAATAGTGGGATGATTGATCGTAACATTATATCGCCCCTACGGCTGAGAGGGCGAGCATATTTGTTGTGTCGGGGATTCGAAACCACGAAACTCAGAATACTAGTCCAGTGCCTTAACCTCCTGGTCGTGCTGGGCCAAGGTACAATGAAAAAAAATCGAAGTATACTTGTCCTTTATAAGTGAATAAAGCTGAAATGGTCTTCAATACACACGAAAATAGCTACTTTTAAGAGCAGTGTTTCATTTATAAATGTGTAATTTTTCTATCTTCTGAAACGGCAAGAGATTTCGTTTGGTTAAAGTATAACACATTTGTTCTTTGTTTCAAAGCCACGTGGTCAGCTGTAAGTTTGGTAACTTACAATGGTTAACCCCAGGATGTGATTCTCCGCGACCAGAGAAGTGCACATAGTTTTTAATTAAAAAAAACAAACGTTTCTGTACTTGTACTGTATTAGTGTTAACAATCCTATCAGTAAAAATATAATGGAAGAATATGTTTACATTATTTTAAGCAGATCACATTTAAAAGAGCTTTCTTTGCATAAGCAAGAACTTAATAAAACTTATTCTATACATTTCAGAATATAATTCTGACAGTAAATATATTTCCCTAATTAATCTAGTTTTTTCTAAAGTCAATCCTTTTCCACATCAATATAATGTTGTGTTTTTTTCTTGTTTCTTCCTGCGTTTCTTCACGCTTCGCTCCCAAATAATTTCTTATTTTTGTTGTATCGACTTCTGTCGACCAAGTTGCATTAATAAGTACAGGCGCCAAGGAACTGAATTCAACACCTTTGATGTAACGTTCACACATGGTTATCTACATGCATAGAAGCGAAACTGTCAGTCTAGTTTATTACGTAATGAAATATTGTTACGTTCGATTAGAAACCCCTGCAGTACCACTCTCAGCGGAAATAGCATTCAATCTAATATATTAGAGAAAAAAAACAACAACCAACTTTCATCCTGATATATAGACAACAGTTTAGTGGTAATCACCGACGAACTTTGAGATACAACTGTCTTAAACCAAGAATTTCATGGTAGCATCAACTATTTTTATAATGGAATTGGTATAATGTTACTGTAGTAAAGAGCAGTTATTTTGTTACCATTGCATGCCTTAAGGGGCCCGGCATGGCCAGGTGGGTTAAGGCTTGCGACTCGTAATCTGAGGGTCGCGGGTTCGCATCCACGTTGCCTCAAACATGCTCACCCTTTCAGCCGTGGGGGCATTATAATGGTACGTTCAATCCCACTATTCGTTGGTAAAAGAGTATCCCAAGAGTTGGCGGTGGGTGGTGATGATTAATTACCTTCTCCCTAGTCTTACACTGCTAAATTAAGGAAGGCTAGTGCAGCAAATAGCCCTCGAGTAGCTTTGCGCGAAATTCAAAAAACAAACAAACAAGCATACCTTAAGCCTAAGAAGTGTTGAAAGAGGTTCACAACATTTTGAATTTGTTTGAATAAAACAAACAAACCTTTTATGGTACATTTCTAATTGTACTTTAAATGTACTATTTTGTAAGACTATGTTTCCTTGTAAATTTAATTCTCCAAATTCTCCAAAAAGAAAACACGTTTTAAACGCTTACAAATCTCACTGTTACAATTATAACGCTTAGAAGCTTAAGATAATCACTTCCAGCCGGCTATAAAATAATAACAAATGGATGTCTGTAAAACGTTATGGTCAATTGAAATAAAAACATAGATTAGAAACACTTATTTGATTGGCTCGAATCTCGCCTGGGCTGAGTTTTAAACGATTCAGAAAATATGTATTTGACACATTTTTTTTTTATATTTTATTATCGAATTTGTATACTCTACGTGGGGAATGTCCGTAGATTTATATATATTGTTACATAACAGCGTCCCCTGCTGGTACAGCGGTAAGTCTACGGATTTACAACACTAAAATCAGGGGTTCGATTCCCCTCGGTGAACTCAGCAGATAGCCCGAAGTGGCTTTACTATAAGGAACACACACATTATAAAATTATTATTTGATTTAAGAATAATTTTTGGAATTTACCGCAAAGATACATGAGGGCTATCTGCGCCGGGCCTTCTTGATTTTGAAATGATAGCATACGAACTAGAGGGAACGAAGCTAGTCAGCATCATCTATCACGACTTTAATACAGCGTTTTTCAAACCGAATAGCGGGATATGATTGTGACTCTTATTACACGTCTATGACGGTAACGAGAAGCAAACCACTGAACCCTATCCCGTTTGTCCAGTACATTCACAAACCCCATTTGGTCTATTTTCTTGGACTACTTCTTTTTCAGTTTAAGGTACCATTTATTTTTAGTACTTGTAGGGTTTTGTGTTTCTGATTTCGAGCAAAGCTATACGAGGGCTACCTGCGCTAGCCGTCCCTAATTTTAGCAGTGTGAGATCAGCGGGAAGGCAGCTAGTCATCACTACCCAATGCCAACGCTGGACTACTCTTTTATTAACGAATAGTGGGATTGATTGTTACATTATAATGCGCACACCCCTGAAAGGGCGAACATGATTGTTGTGAAGAGGATTCGAACAAGCGACCCCCATATTACTCCACCTGGTCCACTTATTGTTATCAAGTAACACTATTTATAATTAGATTATGAAAAACGTAATCGAAACGTTAGTTTATAAATAAATTCAATTTCTGCAAAACTTGAATGATATTAAACCTACAGTAGCTGTAAACGTGTTTTATAAGCATAATTCTATTCTTTTTAATTGTCGATTTAATGAAATACTATAATAAGATTTTTATATCACCAAAACATTTCTATCCTGTTAACACACCTAGTTGACGAGAACTTAATAGATGGGCAGTTTTTATTATTTCGGTTACCATTACGATGAAGGGACCTGGCATGGCCTAGCGCGTTAAAGCGTGCGCTTTGTAATCTGAGGGTTGTGGGTTCAAATCCCCATCGCACCAAACATGCTCGCCCTCCCAGCCGTGGGGGCGTTATAATGTGACGGTCAATCCCACTATTCGTTGGTAAAAGAGTAGCCCAAGAGTTGGCGGTGGGTGGTGATGACTAGCTGCCTTCCCTCTAGTCTTACACTGCTAAATTAGGGACGGCTAGCACAGATAGCCCTCGAGTAGCTTTGTGCGAAATTCCAAAACAAACAAACAAACATTACGATGAAAATAAAAATATATTCTAGAGATACTGGTTGCTATTTTAATTACTTTAATAGCAGTATCTTATAAGAAAGTCCAATTTGTGTTAAAGTTAAGAACAATTATTTCTTAAGTTTTAATTTAAAAGGAAAAGTAGTAATTTGTACTATATATGTACACGTATACATGCATCAAATATTGTTTTAAAATACTAAACACATTTCACGGGATGTTTGCTACAGTCAATATTCGCTTCTATTATATTCAATGTGATTGAAGATAGGCGTGTTTTAAGTTCTCTTATATTCGAGAACGTTTTTTTAACCTTGTTGTATGATAAATCAGCTGTAATGTCAGTTGATGATTTATATAATTACTACTAGAAATAATAAAAAAATAGAAACGGTGGATTACATTCATATTTATATAATGGTGGATTACATTTATATTTATATAACGGTAGATTACATTCATATTTATATAACGGTGGATTACATTCATATTTATATAACGGTAGATTACATTTATATTTATATAACGGTGGATTACATTCATATTTATATAACGGTAGATTACATTCATATTTATATAACAGTGGGTTACATTCATATTTATATAACGGTGAATTACATTCATATTTATATAACGATGGATTACATTTATATTTATATAACGGTATATTACATTCATATTTATATAACGGTGGATTACATTCATATTTATATAACGGTAGATTACATTTATATTTATATAACGGTGGATTACATTCATATTTATATAACGGTAGATTACATTCATATTTATATAACAGTGGGTTACATTCATATTTATATAACGGTGGAATACATTTATATTTATATAACGGTGGATTACATTCATATTTATATAACGGTAGATTACATTTATATTTGTATAACGGTGGATTACACTCATATTTATATAACGGTGGATTACATTCATATTTATATAACGGTGGATTACATTCATATTTATATAACGGTGGATTACATTCATATTTATATAGATGTTAAAAAATTTCAAAAAGTAATTTTGCCAACAAGTGAACTTTTTCTTTTCATTCACGTAAACACAAAAACATCTGGATCATAAATTCTCGTCGAATATTATCTTCTTCGTAATAAACAAAATGTAGGGATTTCTTTTTACTCTTTTCAAATGCATATCACAGCCTTGTCTATGTATATTCACCGTAATGTAATATTTAATGTACAGATCCTCTTAAGTATCTGGCTTCTATAATCCTTTAAAGCACTTCTAGCATTTAGTAAAATTTACGTTCTTGAAAATAACTGTGAAACACTTTAAGCCTACTGCATGGAGAAATCTGATTATCTTTTAAACTTCATACATCATTCAAGGTCTTCTAGAAACTAAAAGCACTCCAAGAGGTAGCGTGGTTGTTCCTGTCTCTTTATTTATTAAATTCTGAGCTCTTGGTCCATCATACTTGCTATTCTAACTTAGAAAAGACTTAACGTTTTTAGGTGAACTTACAACTACCGTAGATTGAAAATTTGATTAACCCTTACGTAAAACTAACAACTTAAAGTAGGAACAACAGAATAAATTAGTCGCACCATTTCAATATATTCTTACAATGTGCAAATACGAGCGAATAAAAATGCTATAAAGATGACTAATTGTTAAATACAAAAAACAATCTGAGTTCTGCCCACAAAAGGTATTGAAACTTGATTACTAGCGTTGCAAATCCTCAAACATATAGCTATGTTACAAGTGTGTCTATAAATGTGAATATTTTGTGTATTTATCAGAAAATATACGGTTAGTTCTAAACGAATAACAATAGCAAAATTTACAATAATTAATTGGTGCTATAGAGAGGTTTGATCTACTTTTAAATGTTTCTTTCTTTTTTAAATATTTGAGAGATAATATTTAAGAAACTGATTTTGTTTTATCATAAATATATCTAGCATTGATTTATATTAAAAACGTTGTATTATATCAAAACTCAAACTAGGTTTCAGGATCAAAAAAGAACGTAGCAGATATAAATATATTTGTTATTCAATGTGATTGTTATTGTATATAACTGCTAGAATTAGAGTAAAATTTATTTAAAATGTAAGTTCAGTAAAACTTTTACTTTAGGAGCTAATATAACACTACCATTAATTGTTTTTAACTGTTAAATTTTACTCAAAATATGGCCCTGCATGGCCACGCGGGTTAAGGCATTCGACTCGTAATCTGAGGGTTGCGGATTCGAATCCCCGTCGTACCAAACATGCTCGCCCTTTCAGCCGTGGGGACGTTATAAATTACAGTGAATCCCACTATTCGTTGGTAAAAGAGTAGCCTAAGAGTTGGTGGTGGGTGGTAATGACTAGCTGCCTTCCCTCTAGTCTCACACTGCTAACTTAGGGACGGCTAGTGCAGATAGACCTCGTGTAGCTTTCCGCGAAATTCAAAAACAAATTTACTCAAAATAATATACTAAGATAAAAATACCTACTTGTCATAACAGTCTAAAGACATCAATGTCGTTATGGGGTTAATATAAAAACTGTAAATCTAGACTGTGGAAAAATGTTGAAATGGAAATTACATTTTTTTTAGTTTTGGGAATCGGTTAACGTTTCAGGGACTGGGTTAGAGTTTCTCTCTCTCTAACTTCCCTTTTAAATTTTAATATTTTGTTTCAATTCTATAAAAATGGGAAATCACCATTTTTGTACAATATATCACTAGTAAATAGAGATGTCCACAGATATACTGCTATGCCACTAGGGACCATATTGGAATCACGTTTCTCATCATTGTACGCTGGGCCTAAATCATTGAAACGTTAAATATGTCGAAGCTGAAATTACTACTGTATGGTTGTCTTTGTTTTACTTATAAAAATACCATATGTATTTCCATAGTTTCTATGCATGTATGATAACAAAAACAACCACATACAATACCAATTAAATATACTAAACTAAGACCTGTAGACTCATATCATTTAACAATTTTGTAGCGAGTACATGATTGCTCTAAAGGTCCAAGCAATTTACTTTTTAGAATTAAAATACTTTTATCTGTCAGCTTATGGACCTCTTAACCGAGCTTTCACTGGACAACAATGTACCCTATATTGTTGTTCTAAGAAAGCTCTGGTAAGAGAGCCTTAAGTTCGCAAATAAAGTATTTTAACCAGAGAGACATTCGTGCATAATCCTATAAGTTAATTTAACTCCGTCATAAGTTTCAAACAAGAATTTATATTGTTACATCATACAGCAAAACTGCAAAATTAATGTAAGTGTACATATGTCCTAATACTAAACTTTCTATTCAATGACGTATTTCCACAACATTATATACATTTTTGAAACACAAATCACGATGGAATATTTCATTCAGTTACTTAAGCTTCGTCACGCACAAACAAAACTTCCATACAACTGTTTTAAAGCATTCACGTTTATAAAGGAAAATTCTGTCGAAATGGGGGAGCAAAATCCTTGATAGTTGCAGTTTACCAAACCGTAGAATTACCGATGGAATATTTAGGCTTTTCGAGATATATTTTTCTTAATTACTTGTGTGCCAAATTATTTGTAGATCAATGACATTGCTAGTTACAGGGTGCTTTATTGTAGCATGCTTAACAAGTTAAAATCAAATTGAAACCAACATTGGAATTA
Source organism: Tachypleus tridentatus (assembly GCF_004210375.1). NCBI lineage: Eukaryota > Metazoa > Arthropoda > Merostomata > Xiphosura > Limulidae > Tachypleus > Tachypleus tridentatus. The sequence continues at coordinate 120,658,563 of NC_134825.1, forward strand.
ACAAAGCTAATTACTATTGCAGCTTCCAATATTTTTATACCAGAAATGACTGAACTGTTTAATCAGCCTTTTACACCAAATCTTGTAAGAGAGCTAAGACAGAAATAAATAGAAGTCTTAAAAACAATACCAGAACAAGTTTTAAATGGCCCAGCATGGCCAGATGGTTAGGGCGCTCGACTCGCAATCCGAGGGTTGCGGGTTCGAATCCCCATCACACCAAACATGCTCGCCGTCTCAGCCGTGGAAGCGTTATAATGTGATAGTCAATCCCATTATTCGTTGGTAAAAGAGTAGCCCAAGAGTTGGCGGTGGGTGGTGATGATTAGCTGCCTTCCGTATTTATTCCGTCTTTACTCAATACGGTATAACATACAAGCCCTTTTGTTAGCGAAAATTGATAGTGTACTAACTTATTACACTGAAATCCAGGGTTCGATTGCTCGCAGTAGACACAGAAGGCAGCTAGAAGTGACTTTTCTCAAGAAACAAATAATTTTTTTATATTGTTTGTTTGTTTTTAATTTCACGCAAAGCTACTCAAGGGCTATCTTCGCTAGCCGTCTCTAATTTTGCAGTGTAAGACAAGAAGGAAAGCAGCGAGTCATCACCACCCACCGCCAACTTTTGGGCTACTATTTTACTGACGAATAGTTATAATGCCCACATGGCTGAAAGGGCGAGCATGTTTAGTGCGACGGGGATTTGAACCTGCGACCCTCAGATTACGAGTCGAACGCTTTAATCCACCTGGCCATACTGGGCCAATTCTTTTATCTCTTGGCTCCAAAATGATTTGTTACAGATGGAAGAATTAAAAAAAAAACACGCTTCATACAGTTGTTGATTACATACATTCAACATCTAGAAAGGGTTTTTCTTAATGAATAATAAGTGTCAAAATGATACACTGCGCTGAGAACAGGACACTACTGAATGGTTTCGTGACGAAGCAGTCAGTCGACTACTGTGTTGGAATAATGCGAAACGTGTTGCTCTTCTGGTCCTTATATGAACCATAAGATATTGTATTTACCCAGTTTTAAAACTGAGTCCACGCAGATGTTAAAAAACGTTCAAATTCACGAGACATTTCGGAATACTGTGATGTTGAATTTATGGAAAGAGTGGTTTTTACAAGAATTTCGGAACTTTATGTCCTTTGGAAATTACTTTTAAATCATGGTTGAAAGTGAATTTCCATAATTCTAGCTTCGATGGGGTGAATGTACTTACAATGTTGAAATAAGTTTTACACACACAGATCTGGATCATGTTTGTCAGGTTTCGCTTCTGAGTTAATTAATGTTCGTAAACGGAAAACTAATATTTAATCAAACTGATTTTAAGCTGCCAATGCGCACGCAATCAACATTATCTATGGGTGTTTCAATTCAGAACTGAAATAAGTAAAGAACGGAAAAAAATTGTTGAAACAATAATATATAAGTTGTGAAATGCAGGTAAGTAAAACATTAATTAGCCAGGTGGTTAGGGAGCTTGACTCACAATTCGAGGGTTGCGGGTTCAAATCCTAGTCGCACTAAACATACGAGTCCTTTCAGCCGTGTGGGCGTTATAATGCTTGATCAATCCCAGTATTCATTGCTGAAAGAGTAGTCCAAGAGTTGGCGGTGGGTGGTGATGGCTAGCTCCCTTCCCTCTAGTCTTACGCTGCTAAATTAGGGACGGCTAGCGCATGGCCAGGTGGTTAAGGCACTCGAATCGTAATCTGAGGGTGGAGGGTTCCAATTCCGATCACTCCATATATGCTCGCTCTTTCAGCCGTGGGGACGTGATAATGTGACTATCAAACCCGCTATTCGTTGGTAAAAGTGTCACCCAAGAGTGCGGTGGGTGGTGATGACTAGCTGCCTTCCTTCTAGTCTTACACTTCTAAAATTAGAGACGGCTAGCGCAGATAACTCTCGTGTAGGTTTGCGCGAAATTCAAACAGACAAAAAAAACTTATAAATATTCATACGTTCGCATGAAAATATATTTATAAAACACGTCGATAATCATGTATTCTTATCTCATTGAGATTTCCCTTATATCGTGATAATATTAAACGAATATATAGCTGGAAAATAACGACTAGAATTCAGGTGTTTAGAGACCGAATGGTAAACGTTTCTATCTGTTACTTATCTGTTTGTTCTTGAATCTGTTCCGAAGAGTCTATGATGTTTCATGTTGGTAAAGCATGTTATATCGTGTGTATTCGGATACAGACTATTAATTAGATGTTGAAGTCCGTTGTATTCTAACGTTAAGAGTTATTTCGATGAATTCACAACATTAGTTGTGTAAAAAAAAAACAATGTAGCTCACCAAGTGTGGTTCTGTTGTTCTGTTTCAGGTGATTAGGTTTTAGATGTTGTGGTTCTGTTGTTCTGTTTCAGGTGATTATGTTTTAGATGTTGTGGTTCTGTTGTTCTGTTTCAGGTAATTATGCTTCACATGTTGTGGTTCTGTTGTTCTGTTTCAGGTAATTATGGTTTAGATGTTCCATTAAAAACTTCATAAAAAATAAGTTGTCATTTCTGAGAACTAGAGAATGGGTTTCGGTTGTGAGTTTCCCTTGCTACACTTGTAAACAAACCATCGTGCTATTCAACAATTTCCTGCAATTTTGATACATTAGCTGAAAGTCGAAATATATTCGAAATTTTTTAAACACTGTTAGTGTGTTTAAAACGCGAGAACGTTTTAAAACTGTTATGGAATAATACACTCAACTGAGATGTCCAGAAGGAAATGGCGTGAACAGAAACGTGCCCGAGCTTTGAGAACGGTTTTATGGTTGAATTTCGCGCAAGGTTACACGAGAGTCATCCACCCCTAATTTTGCAATGATAGACTGAACAACATCGATTGCTATCTCGTGAGTTTCACTTGTCACACCTAATAGTGGGATTTAACCATTACTTGTATTACATACCCTCGATCCCATCATGCAAAGCTAGTATTTCTTTCTTTTATTTGTTTTCTGGAAGGAGGGATATGTTTAGATCTCGACTGGGAATGAACCAGGGAACCCAAAATGCTTAGTTAATCGGGACATTAATCACTAAGCAGCATTCGATCTTGGTGAGACATGAGACTTCTTTATTATAAATACTCTTTTACCATTAGCGTATAATACATTAATATTTCTCCCTATTTGATTCGTAATATCCGATGCATGATTTAGAAATGTGAAGTTGTAAACGGACTGAGAAACGTCTTAGAAAAGTTAAAGACAATAGAAACCTACACCTGAACGACCATTTTTCATTAACATACTTGACTTTGTTTTTTTCCGAAACATGATACTCAAGATAAAATTTCTGGAGCTTCTCCTAATATTCCTACTTCAAATGAAATGTCTCTGGAACCTGAATAGAGAATCATGTCTATTTACTACTTTTATAATAGGTATGCATTCTATATAATACGTTACTGTTATCAATACTTGCTAGCTATTTAACTTTATACAAACTAGTTTATTCTTGAATGTCATCGACTTAGGTTTCACGAGTAGGACATGTGATGTCTTAAAAAGTGTTTGCTTTGGAATGAGTTGAATATCTGACGAAGAGCTTGAAATTAGTTTAAAAACTACGATGCATTAAACCATACTTTGATAAACTATACTCTTGTCTGTATACAGATGATTTCCGAATATTGAGGTCTTCATACACCTATACAGAACATGTTACACCTATACAGAACACGCTACACCTATACAGAACACGCTACACCTATACAGAACATGTTACACCTATACAGAACACGCTACACCTATACAGAACATGTTACACCTATACAGAACACGCTACACCTATACAGAACACGCTACACCTAACAGAACATGTTACACCTATACAGAACACGCTACACCTATACAGAACATGTTACACCTATACAGAACACGCTACACCTATACAGAACACGCTACACCTATACAGAACACGTCAATATTCCAAGCTCATAAAGATCATACAACAAACACGTGCCACGTGTACGTTATATTAGCTTAAAAGTAGTCGTACACATCAATATTTTTTATCTAAAACTAAGAGTATAACCACTAGGGAAAAAAATATTACCATATAAGTGGAATGGAACTACCATTTTGAATGTTACCTTGTGAGTATGCTAGTTGAACAAACAGAGTTAGTTTACCTTAGGATTAATTCTTAGCAGTTCCTTATCTTCAGCTATTCACCAGAGAAAGGGCAACCGGACAAACATCTTCTGCCACAAGGACATTTTCTGTTAGTTTCGAACTTATATTATAGTGTCCTCACCCCTGCTGGGAAAGCGATAAATCTTTGGACTTACTACGTTGAAATCAGGGGTTCGATTTCCCAGGATGGTCAAAGCAGATAGCCTGATATGGCTTTGCTATAAGAAAAAAACGCACACAAACACTCTTTTATAAAGTAAACCCAGTTGAAAGTTCTAATGTCTATTAAGTAGTATAGCATGCCTCGAACCATGGATTTTTCGAGTTCCATCCTGGCAGGCTAACATTTGATCCAGGCACGGCTTCATATAAATAGAATTTGTAAAAAAAAAAAAAAAATTTCAAAACGGCCACAATTTCACGAGAGTGTTATTAAAATAAACCAGGAAGAAACTAGTGGACGAGTATCATTCAATACATCTATATATGATCAAGAATATAGATTTGTCAGAATGAAAAAAACTTTCAAACACAAGGTTTTTCTCCTTTATCTGATGTTGTGTGTTACAGAAGTGCATAAACGACCAGTGGATAAAGGTTTCTAGAACCAGAGGTTTGGAACACAGATGTTCCTCACAGATAAGTTAGATGAGATCTCCACTTAGCATCAATCATTACAAAAATATATCTTTTTGAAAACTTTAACCCAAAGACAGTGAGAGAGAGAGGTGAGGTTAGGAGTCCACGGATGTTCATATGAGATACGATACTAAGTACAGTAAAGCTTATCTCTTTCTATTTTGAAGATAAAGGTACAACTAATGTGGTTATGATGTGGAAGATAAAGTGGATAAAACTGGTAACGGGTCTTAAGCTACTGTACAGGAGGCAAAAATATCTTCACCAAGTTTTGTAACGAAGGATGGTGGGTGGTTTATTTGCCATATTTCACAAAATAACAACATGGTGGCGACTTTGTAAGTCTTTTTTTCAGTTTGACATTATATGCTTATTATAATGTTTAATAATTTATGCCACTCGCAAATCCGAGTCGCGAAATATCTGATAAACACCCATGTATGTATTTTTTACACACACAGATTAAAATATAACAATGAGGTTAATGTGCTTGAACAAGGCACATAAACACGATAAACATGTGAAGTTGTGAGGAAATTCATCATAGTTAGCAAAATTCTCATTGTTTAGTTTTTTGTTTTTTTCTAATTTCGCGCAAAGCTACTCGAGGGCCATCTGCGCTAGCCGTCCCTAATTTAGCAGTGTAAGACTAGAGGGAAGGCAGCTAGTCATTACCACCCACCGCCAACACTTGGGCTACTCTTTTACCAACGAATAGTGGGATTGACCGTCACATTATAACGCTCCCATTGTTGAAAGGACGAGCATGTTTGGTGCGACCGTGATTCGAACCAGCGACCCTCGAATTACGAGTAGAACGCCTTAACACGCTTGGCCATGCCGGGTCCAAAATTCATATAATGATTAAAAACGGCAGTTGCCCAAAATTCATTTCCCTTATTAAAAATAAAATTAAAATAATAAAAATCGTTTTGTACAATTAATTAAGAAACAAACTAACAATAAGTGGAAGAAACTCATTCTCCAAGTAATTGACTGGTTTGTTAATAGATTGCTAAGTGTTCCACATTACAAGTCGAACGCCTCAACCCACCTGGGTTATATGTGCATTGCTCACCGCGGGTAAAGAAACCCGGTTTTTATCGTTGTAAGTCCACAGACATTCCGCTGTGTCACTGGGAGGAGGGATATTTATGATGACTGCGGTAATCCGCTAATGCGCGATTCATGTCTTCCCTCGTAACAAGCTTGCGACGGACGTCGAGACGAATCACAGATTGTTTTCTGAAAAGCTTCCATTCTCTTCCCAATGCACATAAACATCGGCTTTGGATATTATGTTTAATAATGCATATCAAACCAAAAACAGTAGGCCCGGCACGGCCAGGTGGTTAAAGCACTCGATTCGTAATCCCAGGGTTCGAATCCTCGTCACACCAAAACATGCTCGCTCTTTCAGCCGTGGGGACGTTATAATGTGACGGTTTATCCCACTATTCGTTGATAAGAGTAATCGAAGAGTTGGCGGTGGTGATTGGCCTTCCCTCTTGTGTCACACTGCTAAATTAGGGACGGCTAGCGGATATAAAGCTAGTTTAACTTTGCGCGAAATTCAAAACAAAACAAACCAAAAACAACAATGGGAACAACATCTGAAGATGTTAACTATTTAATTGTATTTTGTTGACCATCTTTCTCATGAAAACAGCATCGATTTCACGACATTCGTAGAAATACTTAAATATTTGGTTTGTGAGCTTTTACCAGCTTTAAATTCTTCTATCGTATTGGTTACAGCGCAAAAAATCTTCAGTTTCCCCACAAAGGATTTTTTTTTTTAAATCAGATTATCAGATTCAATTTCTGGATATGGACGTTGTTTAAGATTGTTTATGGTCTAATATCCAAACATACTGCTGTTCACTTCATCTGAGAATATGGAAGTTTGTCTTCTTTGAAACATAGTTTATCTCCTTTAGTTCTACATTGTTTAACTGTCTCTTGTCTTCATTTGTTGAATTTCGTGCTAACCGTACCTAATGTTGAAGTAATAGACAAGAAGAAAGGACAGCTAGTCAACACCATGCACAACCAACTCGCGGGCTACTCTACTCGGATGATAGGTTTTGACCGTCACTTTTATAACGCGTTCAAAATGTGGAGCACGACTTTTGTGGGTGTGGCGACATCAACGGGACGCAAACCACGAAACCTCATAAGACGTATGTTTGTTCAATAACACATAAAATATTACCCTTTAAAAAGAATGTTCTAGATTATGCATACTTAACAAAATTTGAAACCAAAAGACTAAGGGCTTCGTTAAAAATGATAGATTCCATCATTGGTTAGGAACAAAGCACCGTGTAATGGTTTGACGTCAGACATGTTATTGCATCGCAATACGGTATTCCAGTCACACGTCTGTATGAACGTTCACGACATCTTAATGCAAAGCTCCAGAAATCGTACAAGTACTGTCTCAGTAAACAGAAGTCACCAAAGGTTATAAATGATTTATATTCAATGGACTTTAAGGAACATTAGGCATGTGAGTGACGTCAGTAACCCTCTGGAGGTTGAAGACGAGCCTCTACACGAGGCCTAATGGAGGATGAAAATCTGAGAAGCGTGTAGAGATCTGTCATAAATGTCTTCCCTATCACATAAAACATGACTCTGAATTCATTTCTTAAGTTCTGTTACGCAATTTATATTCTAAAATATGCCTGTATAGTACGAGATATTCGGAAAACACTCCAAATGTTGTTCAGTTTTTTTCGTATCAAAGTAATACGGTTCATAACTAAGCGGTTGAACTTGTATCGTAAACTCATAAAAAAGTTAACTTAAGAAAAAAAGTAAGATGGAATCCTCAACAGCCGCGACAGAATTCGAATGAATTTATCTTTGTGAACAATTTTGAATTTTTAGCAGTTATATTTTTGTTTTCCGGCAATACCCAGAGTGAGTCGCGCGTATACCCAATTCAATTTTATTATCTATCACCCATCTTGCCCTTCTATCAAAATTATTTCAGACGGAGTTAGAGTAAATTAATCTATAAGATCATGGGCATAAACCAAAAGGGTTTGATCTCGTTAGTCCAAAACTGTAATTAGATTTAAATCGGTTAACAGATGACGAAACTATAAGTTAAAATTTTGCACTTTAAGACAACTGAAATCTCTGAGCTATTCCATGAGCCACTAGGCCGCGGCTGAAAATACTTAAGTGACTATTGAAGTAAGTTATGCATAAAAAAGCTAAAACTTTCTCCGAAAGAGAATGTTTAATAGCAGCGTCATAGATCTTTTCTTTGTCAAGTACAAACGTTTTAGCTGATTGCTCTGTCTTTTCTTGGCCCCTTTGAGAACTAATTACAGTTTTAGACTCAGGAGGTCAAACCATTTCTCTTGATGTATTTGACCAGAGTTACCCAAAGTTTTGTTCAGTGATTTTACTTTAATCTTACCTAAAAGAAATTCAAGTGCCGTGACTATTGAGGATTCCCTCTTGTTTTTACTCATTATATAAGAAATGTAGAAACAGATATGTGCTTCAACATCTTAAAAGAGATTCATTGATTTGAATTTCGTTCAATGAATCATGTTCACCTAATCATTATCATGTTTGAATGAAGGTAAACTTTAGTTAGTTGGTTACAAAGAAGCTACTATGTGTGCATTTAAAAACACCATACCACTTGAAAATCTTTTTAACGACACACAAGTAAGGAAGAAACTCGTGAAAGTATAAGAAACCATATTTTCTGAACTGTTGATAGTTTAGTTTCATATGAATTTCGTATAAAGTTACACAAAGGATGTCCGTGCTAGCCGTCCCTAATTTAGTAGTAAAAGGCTAGAGGGAAGGCAGCTAGTCATCACCACCCACCTCAAAGTATCGTACTGCTCTTTTATCAACGAATAGTGGGATTAACAGTCATATTATAACGCCCACCACGGCTGAAAGGAAGAGTATGTTTGGTGGGACGGGGATTCGAACCCGCGACTCACTGATTGCGATCGAGTGCTCTAATCACCTGATCATGCCGGGCCCCTGTTGATAGTAAATATTTAGGCTCCGTGAAAACATAATATTTATTGTGATAATTTTATGAACACGTTGTGTTTAATTCTAAAGATATGTTGTCTGATGTAGACAGCACTGGCTAACTGATTGATTAACATGCAATGTTTAAGTGTTTTCTGGGGAGTAATTACGAATTATAATAACAATAATAACCAGTTATTAAAAACAAAAGCCACATTGTTCGATTACATAAAGATCTGTTTGGTTAAACACCTCTATCTATACATTACTATCATAACAGGATAAACATTTCTAAAGTAGTTTTTTTTTCTTTTCATTTAAATGAACCATAATCTCTGCATTATTAAAAATCAAATAATGATTGGTCCAAATGTATTGAAGGATCAATCAGCTCGTGCAATAAGTTCTCTTGTGATACCTCTCGTATGTTCTGCCAAAATATTCGCGAATTAATATGAAAATTTATCTGTGGCCGAAATAATCTAATTGAAAGCTCATACGAGAATAATCTAAAATATGCTTCGACTGATAAAAGAACTAGTCAATATTTCTGGTGTATTGAGGAATTACAACAGGGTAATTACAAAAAAGTTTCGTAATCTAAGAAGATTAGTTTAATACCAGAGACATGCAAATTGCATTAAGCTTTGTTAGTTTCAATGGAAACAGGAAGTTCTTTTTGTAAGATTATATTCAGTAATATTTTATGTTTTGTTTTTTGGAATTTCGCGAAATGCTACACGAGAGCTACCTGCGCTAGCCGTCTCTAATTTAGCAGTGTAAAACTAGAGGGAAGGCACCTAGTCATCACCACCCATCGCCAACTCTTGGGCTACTCTTTTAACAACGAATAGTGGGATTGACCGTCACATTATAACGTCCCCACGGCTAAAAGGGCGAGCATGTTTGATACGACGGGGATTCAAACCCGCGACCCTCAGATTATGAGTCGAACGCCTTAACCCAACTGGCCATGCCGGGACTTCAGTAATATTTCACTAAACTAAAGTTAACACAATTTGCTTCTAAAACACGTGACAAATGTCTGCTTTGACAATGATTTTCCCCATTACCCTGAAAAGAAAAAAAAAATATTCTGTTTTAGCTCAACTCGAAACAAATTGTTTTATTTACACTTTTTGCTTGATTTATTTTTCTATTTAGGCTTTTAAACACGATGAGAATGAGAAAAAATAGATATCTTTCTTATACGAATTTCATTCCATATGTGTAACACTTTGGTTAGGAGGACGTAATACTGTGAACCATGTTCTTAATACTTTATTTAAAATGTTGTTTTCTGGAAGGAGTATTGCTATTACCTAATGATGATGCGTGACACCTAGAAATTTCCTAAATGCCCAGATTTGACACGATGTCTCGAAGTTTCTAGACCCCTTCGGGGGGCGAGTAGTTCATATCAACGCCAGAGATTTGTTGTTGACAAGTTAAAAGAGAGTGATTAGACGTTAAGTAGACATATGTACTGATAACTAGGCTACAGCAACCGTAATTATGAAACGGACATGCTGAGCAAACAAAACTACTTTGAAAGGTTTTCACTGTTCTTTTACTTATGGCCAGGCAGTTAGGGCGCTAGACTCGTAATCTGAGAGTCGCGGGCTCAAATCTGTATCACACCTTTCAGCTCTGGAGATCTTATAATGGGACGATGAATCCCACTATTCGTTGATGAAAGAGTAGCCCAAGAGTTGGTGGTAAGAGATGACTAGCTGCCTTCCATCTAGTCTTACACTGCTAAATTACTGACGGGAAACGTAGGTAACTCTTGTGTAGCTTTGCGCGAACATTTTAAACAAACAAATGTTTCATTTATTCTAAATTCAGTGAATTATTCAGTTTTGTGATGTACAACTGTGTGCTCGTCCAGGAGATACGAGAGGATATTCAAAACGTAATTGGCTATTTAGTTCCATTTCTATATTAGGCTTAACGTTTGGTTATTGCATCGTTGATTCTTGAAATCGTGTAAATTGTAGAACTTTTAGTTGGAGTAATAAAAGTACAATTTGCACACGATTGGTTTAACACCTTTTTGATCTCTTTTGAGAGCATTAAAATAATGTTTCGATTGGTTTACATAATGTTTTCTAGTTTCAAAATTAAATTTAAATTGCAATTGTTCTGAGTTAAATGGCTGCCATTTTAACCCGTGTTTTGGTCTGTTCTTTTTTTGTTAACCAATATTTCTTATAATCAGGAGGGACGTGTTATTAAAATAAGAGTTCCTTTTACAACCTTTTTTCTTTTTTCATGATTTTATTGATTAAGTTGTTGTTTTGAATTAAGCACAAAGCTAAACAATGGGTTGTCCGTGATATGCCCACCACGAGTATCAAAACCCAGTTTTTAACGTTGTAAATCCGCAGACATGCCGCTGAGCCACTGTAGGGGCTTTTATTAATCAAAAATTCATCAAAGATAAGGTTATCTTGGTAAGTTACGTTCCTCTACTTGATAAGAAACAAAAACCTGGATGTTTTCTGTTCGACTCTTCAACTTTTTATCTACTGAAGTGCCGATAAATAAACACAGAGAATACTTTTTAAAAAATCGTAGATTTTTCAAAACTCCAAATTCATAGTTGAAACGTTTGTCGATAGAATAATTTACGAACAAAAACATAATATACCAAAGAATGAAGGTTCGGACGAAATATCAAACGTATTAAATGTATCTAAAGGAATTTTATCTCTACTAGCAGACTTTAATTAAACGTTGTTAATGGATGAATAGCGTTGTAATCGGGCAGAACCTCATTCAAAACTGTCGCTATTGTAACATAGGAAACTAGTATTTGAAAATTAAAAAAAAAACTTTTATTTTTTTTAGAATTTCTTGTAATTTGTCAACATTTCTTATTACCCATCATTTCAACATTCTCGGTTCTTCAGTAAAAATTGTTTTATCTAAACAAAATGAAAGTCACGTACATATATTCTCATTATATACACGTTGAAGAAATTTAAACCTTTGTGGTTCCAACAAAACCTTATTACTGAAGCTATCGGGATTTCATTACAGTTGTTTAGCCTATCTAACTTCAAACTTTGCCGAGTGAGATTGAGGATAAAGCCGTAATTATCTATGATAAAGTTTTAAAATCAAAAACAGAGAGGATTTAAAGATATATACCTATGAAATAAGCTTAAATTTGCTATAGTATTGAAATAAGAGGAAGCCGTTATTCAAATATGTTACTAATGGAGAAGATAGTAACATGCTTTATGTTAAGGGAAATAATAGGGTAAAAACAATATTAATATTTTATTTTGTATTATCGATTAGAAAACTGACAAAAACGTAATTTTGCCATTAATGTTTGTTTGAATTTCGCAAAAACTACACGAGGGCTATCTGCGCTAACCATCCCTAATTTAGTAGTGTAAGACTAGAGGGAAGGCAACTAGTCGTCACCACCCACCGCCAACTTTTGGGCTACTCTTTTACCAATGAATAGTGGAATTAATTATGACATTATAATGCCCCTAGGGCTGAAAGGGCGAGTATGTTTGATGCGAAAGGGATATGAATCCGCGACTACTCAGATGACAAGTCAAGCACCTTCACCACCTGGCTCTGCCGGGTCTTGCCACTAATACCTGTAATAATAAATCAAGCACCTTCACCACCTGGCTCTGCCGAGTCTTGTCATTAATACCCCGTAATAATAAGCGTCACTTTTTTACCCGGCCCGACATGGCTGGGTGGGTTAAGGCGTTCGACTCGTAATCTGAGGGTCGCGGGTTCGAATCCCCGTCGTATCAAACATGCTCGCCCATTCAGCCGTGGGGGCGTTATATTTTTACGGCCAATCCCAGTATTCGTTGGTAAAAGAGTAGCCCAAGAGTTGGCGATGGGTGGTGATGATCAGCTGTCTTCCCTCTAGTCTTACACTGCTAAATTAGGGACGGCTAGCACATATAGCCCTCCTGTAGCTTTGTGCGAAATTCAAAAACAAATAAACAGACAAACTTCTTTATACATGGTCTTGTTAGATAAATATTCTTTTGTATGTGTTTATGAATTTCCAACTTATGTATATTTGTTTAGTTATTGCATTTGTAACATTTTTCTTACTATAGCTTCGTATTGTTTTAGCTTCATACTTTCAAGAAGAGTATGAGATATAAATATCAAAAGAGCATCCATTATTATTTGAATTTTTTGGCTCCCTCTATTGGTTAAGTATAAACTTGAATAATACCATAATTATTATATGTACATGTATATACGTATATACGAAAATATAAAGCTTAGAACACGATTTAGCAAAAACCGGTTAGAAATAGTTTCATAATTTTGTGTTTAAATAGAAACATTAAATACATTTGTAGTTTTTACAGCATTACAAAAAAATAAGGCAAACCATATCTCACAAATGCGAAAAAAGGGTTAACTAACAGAGTTACAATTACAACGCTTTGGGTGATTGCTTAACATTGTCTGTGTTTGGTAACAGTCTGTTATTAAAAATAAAATATGTTTAAGCCATAGAATAGTTTACCAGTCAAATCAGGTAAAAATATACAAGTAAAAATGGACTTTAAGACTATAATGGACTTCCTTTTTGAAACTCTTGTAATGAGCCTTATATATTCTATCTTAAAAGTTTAGCAGGCTATTATAGTGATGAGTAGATACAAATACATTTGGAAATTCCAGCATGAAACTTCATTAAAAACATAAGAAAGATAGATTAATAGTTGTTAAGTAACGGTTTGTGTTTCAGCTTCTGTTTCTATTAACATCATGGCCATTACTGTGTCACAAAAACTATCGTATAATGAGAAGATTATAATGCTACCACAGAAACAGGCACGTACTAAGACATTTGTTTTTTGGATGTAATTTTGTCAAGATTATTGTATATCATCCCAAAGGTATTCTAACATTTCGCAAAAATATCCTTCCAAACCTTTTCTTACAAGTTGTGATAAATAACGTTTTCTAATTCAGGCTAGAAATGGTAGAGCACATTACAACAAAACTAAGGAAAAACATATGTAACATCTAATATTAATATCAATGACCAATTATGTTTTTGTTTTTACGTCTTCAGATCTTACAAAAATAATGAGACATCCTAGTTTTCCCTTGTGCAGAGAATAGAGTAAATTAGATGTCTTAGTTTTAGCTTCTATGGTTACCTATTATTTTACCTTTAATTCAGAATTTAATGTAAAAAAAAGAAATTTACAATGATAACAAATATTGAAGTACAATTTTTATGTTCAGACAATGCGTGTATTTCAATATTCGGCATTATACAACAAGGGCTGATTATTAATAAAAATATGTTAAAAATCATGTATTCGTATGGGGTTTCCTTACTACGTGCATACAGTTACTTAGTTTCAGACGAAATGTTCGTGGTGAGAATTGGTAACTGAAGAGTCATGCTCTTTAGATTTGTTACGGTTTAGTTTTTACTGCTGTATATTTGTACATTTTTACAGTAATATAAAATTTAAGGAAAACCACATGCACGCTTAAAAAGGGTTACTTTACAAACTTATAATTACAATAGTTTGGGTGCTTGGCTAAAATCCGTTGTGTTTCGTAATAGCTTGTTATATATATGTATGTATGCTTGTTTGTTTTAGCTGCTTTTCAAAACTCTCAGTTTCAACTCAACACAAGACAACACGTGTTATACTTGTCGATGTTGTCTACATCTATTAAATCTCGTTAAACTAATTACAGAAACTCTTTCGACTTCAACAACACTATAATTGACTTGTCATACAAATCTATGGTACGATTTGCGACATCTTTATACCTACTTCGTTTCTGCATCGTATTTATATTGCTTTAGTCCAGAGCTTCACAGTGGACTACTGTGGTCCGTCCATTGTTTTAATTGAGATTCTCAAACTCCAATCGTTTATTAACTTGTGGATTAATTTGAGTGTCTGAATAGAAACATTTATAGTTTTCTTGTCAGTGTTTGAAAATAATAACGAGAAATATTTTTTTAAAAAGTTAGCTTACAGCTCAAAAATCCAAATCTTAAAACTGTTGTATGAGTGTATAATAAGAACGGACATTAACAAGACATTACTGAAACTGCAGCAGGGGAAAACTGAGGTGGTTGGTCAACTTTTAGCTATATCAAAAAACACTGCTCACTACAAGGTTTTTCATACTGTAGTTCCATAATTTATGTCACTATTACTGAATTTGTTTTCAAATATTTTTAAATGACTTTTTATTTATTAAATTCATCTTTTATAAAGATCTGAAATATATTTGCCAGTTATAAGAATATCCAATGACAGTATTAGTTTACTTTTAATATATAATACTTAGAATATTGATACTGAACATTCAAGAATAATAGAACAAAATAAAAACGAAAAACTACGTTAAAAATCCATGACTTGGATGATAATTTGTTATTAACAGAAATAAGAATCGCAGCACTCATTGAAAGTATTTTCAGGGTACAGAGTATAATGTGGAATTTAAAAATGTATCCTAGGTTTTGGAGGTGACTGACGAAGTAGGACTCACTTTGCGGTGGGGATACACCGTCTGTCATTCTTCACCTTCGCTCGTCAGTCTAAGATGAAGAATAATAAACTAATCAAAGTAATATAAATATAAATTAGGAGAGCAACATGTGAGTGCTCAAGCCCACAACGTCCCACATGTATATCACCTTTCCCTGCTTACAGACAGTTGTGAAAAGATGACTGCTCTCCACAGTAAAGAACAAAATAAAAATTAGTTAAACAATAGGCTAAAAAACTAGTACTGCAAAAAAACATTATAGGGTCGCGGGTTAGAGTCCCCGTCACACCAAATATAGTTGCTCTTTCTCCCGTGGGGGCGTTATAATGTGACTATCAATCTCACTATTCGTTGGCAAAAGAGTAGCCAAAAAGTTAGCGGTGGGTAGTAATGACTACCGTGTTTCTCCGAAAATAAGACAGGGCTTATATTAATTTTCACTCCAAAATATGACACTAGGGCTTATTTTCGGGGGATGTCTTATTTTGATACATTAAAAAAATGAAGTTACAAAGTAAAACTATTAAACTAACCATTTAAAATAAACTATTATTAAACTATTAAACTAACTGATTAATACTTAAACAAACTAATTAACTAACTATTAAACTAATTAATAAATTAATTTTTTTTTATTTCTTTCCTCTTCCTGCCACTCTTAACTAGGGCTTATTTTAAGGGTAGAGCTTATATTAAAACTATCCCCAAAAATCACACTAGGTCTTATTTTATGGGTAGGTCTTATTATCGGAGAAACACGGTAGCTACCTTCCCTTTAGTTTACACTGTTAAATTAGAAACAGCTAGCATAGATAACCCTCGTGTAGCTTAATGCGAAATTCATGAAACCCACACAAACCTATTTCTTGTTTAAAAATTTGGTTATTGAAAAATATATAATTATTATAAATGCAGAAACTAAAATATTTTATGCTTTTAAAGCTAGTTTCTTTCTTCCTTCCAGTACTATAAAAGGATAACAAAACTATATTATTATTGATTTTAGAAAAAAAAAAAAATGGAACTCTAGTGTACAGGTGAAATCAAATGTTTGAATATTCGTACTTGTTCATATTTTTATTAGATATTTTAAAATGGGTTGGTTATTTTTTAATCCGAAACACATTTTTTCTTATTGCCTGTTTTTTAAAAGGTCCCAAGGTTCGAGTACTGCTATGTTGCTGAAGACGTTTCACATTCATCTGTGAAAACTTTATAACCATTATGGTCAATTAAACAATTCGACTGAGAGTATCCGGATGTTACTAATTTATGGTTGTCGTCCCTCTGGCCAGCAGCTAATAAAGAGTAGATATCATGCTTTGAGGTGTTTCGTTCAGGTTGATAACTACAAATAACAAAAATGACAAGTTATACAAAAAAAAGCAACAGAATATTTCGATTTTCACTTTTCATTATTATAACTGCATTCGTTCCAATTATATATTGCATTTGTTTGTTTGTTTTCCGTTTTGGAACGAATACTGATCATTTTTTTTAAATAACAATGGTTTGTTTCACTAATTACCTCCAGTTTAACTCCTGTTGAGATACACTGATAAAAATAGTTTTTTCAACGCATAATTTCTGTTTATTATTCGCTTTTTTAATAACCTTAAACTGTTCTTTACTTTTTTTGTTCATTATGTATGTTTAGTGCACAGTCATTACTACTAGTAAATGAAGGTGGATTTCTAATTGGCATGTTTTTATATTCGACTTTGAAGTCACGAATTAAAGAGTCTAACATAGCGCAAAAACATGAATGGACATTTACAATCAAATACAAGATTTGAAGTTGCGAATGTGAACTTTGGGCCCGAAAAAAAATGTTGAAATACACACTCAGATTTAAAGATATATGTCTTAATTCCACTCAGAATAAGTTCGATGACACAACTTACTTAGAAGATTGTTAGTTAGGTAGCTTACTTGTCTGAATACGACAAAACTAAAGCCTAATTAAGGGTTTTATTAGCCCAAGGCTTTTCCAACTTACAGAGGCCCTTCGAAGATAGCTTGAAGCCCTGGGCTTCAGCCCGATAAACCCATACCTTAATCCGGGGTTGGACAAAACTAAAATATTTTCTATTAAATAATATTGCATTATGGTTCTTTAGGAAAGCTTATACCGTTTAAATACTCACGAACAGTATGGTTTATAATAGCCATTGTAAAGGTGTATTTTGCTCAAAAATAATTTAGTTCTTTTCAGTATTTTTATGCAAGTAGTCATTTAAACTTGCAACTTTGCACGCCCGACTAATCAGTATTTTAACCAGAATCTCCTTAACAGAAACTTGTATAAAACTGTTAAAAGTAGCATGAAAAGGTTTCTTTGTGAAGTTCCCCCCAGTGGCACAGCGGCATGTCTACGGACTTACAACGCTATAAACCACAGTAATTGTGGTGGGCAAAGCACAAGTAGCCATTGTTAAGCCTTATGCTTAATTACAAACAAGTGTATGATCGGTTTTCATTCCTTTACATGAGATTCTAAGACTCTGAAAACCTGTATTCTCGAACAACCAAGATAGAGTAATCGATTTCTAGCTGGAAATCACCTTAAATTCATAACCTTTCGTTAGGAGTTCTACTTCGGATTTGTTATCGGTGTAATAAAATGGATTCCATTAGAAAGCGAACCAAAACGAAAGAGTAAGAAATAAAATAAGAGCTATGTTTGTAGTTAAGCACAAAGCTACATGATGGACTAAGTGTGTTCTTCCCACTTTAAAGATTCAACTTATCCTTAGCATGGAACATACAAAACCTGATTATCTTTTAATCCACATCTAGAAAGATGGCTAATTACCCAACTCATCTAGAAGAAATAATTGAACAATATAATATACGCACCCATTCGTATCACTAAACGTAATTAAAACAATTAGCTACAATATTTTAAGTCCGAATTTTGGTTTGTTTTTGAATTTCGCGCATAGCTACTCGAGGACTGTTTGCGTTAGCTGTCCCTAATTTATCAGTGTAAGACTAGAGAGAAGGCAGTTAGTCATCACCACCCACCGCCAACTCTTGGGCTACTCTTTTACTAACGAATATTGGAATTGACCGTAACATTATATAACGCCCCCACGGCTGAAAGGACGAAAAGGTTTGGTGCAATGCGGATTCGAACCTGCGACGCTCAGATTACGTGTCGAGTGCCTGGCCATGCCGGGCCCCGAATTTTGGTAATATGGGATAAGTTATATTGTTTAACATCAGTAAAAGAAAGGTAAAATCTGATTTTATATTCCTGAGTTTGGAAGTAAACACAGCTTTTCAGCTCTTGTATCGAAACCTGGGTTTTATCTAGCATTGTAAGTCTGCAAACACATCGTTGTACCACGAGGGGGGGCTAGAATTAAAAGACTAATGATGAATGTTTAAGTAAATGTTGTGCTGTTTTTTACATTGTGATATTTTATTATTTCAATATACAAGATACGGTAAAGATACATTCTATAGCTTGGGTCACAATAAATAATATAAATTATTATTTTTTTTACAAACAAGGTATCTAATTATAATTGAACTTGTAGAAATGTTAACGTATGAATATATATTAATTATTCACCCAAAGCAGCGCTTAGGTGTCCAATTAATCAGAGTAATAGGGTTTAGTGATACCAAACTTGTATTATCTTATCATAACTGTTGGCACTAGTCGATTATTAGTCCCTTTATGACTAATATAAACTAATCTTAATGTTTTAATATGTACAATTTATTCTTAAAGTGTCAAATGAAGAATACCTAGAAAACAAATTACATGCTATTGAAGAAATTAAAATTATGTTTGTTTGTTGTTAAGCACAAATTGATATAATGGGCTATCTATGCTGTGCCCGTGACGGGTATCCAAACGTGAACTTTAGCAACATATGCTGGTCCAACCAAGGTCCAACCATTTTAGTACAGAATACAATGAAAGTTTCGGTAAAAGAAAGGAAATTAATTAAGCTGGAGTTAGTTGGTATGAGCATGTTGTGAGACGATGTAGCTACAAATCAAATACAAAATAATTACATGAGGACAATACTTAAAACTGCTTGTGAGTAGGATGAGAGAAGATCAAGAAATATACCATATGGTTCATTTTATATTTTTGACTATAGGGGATTAATAAGAGAAATTAAACATATTTCTCGGTCATCCTTCAGAAAATATGTAATCTATAACCTTCATTCTTGTAGGTTAATTATTAAACATTATTATTACAGGCATGAGTGTTAAACTAAGTTAACCTCAAACATTAAAAACAAAATCTACTTGTGGAATAAAATATTATATTTGTATGTCAACAAATAACTGTCCTTTATCCTAATGGTTAGGGTACTGGACTCGAAATTATTTGGCACTGGAGCTTAATTCATTTACTACAACAGAACTGTTGACTCTGTTGGCACTCTTATGGTTGCACACGTGACGTATTTACGTGAGACTGTTTTAGAATCACAAATACTGTTGCTCGTAATCGTAACCTCACAACAGATTTTAAGTTGTCACACACAAACGTGTGAGTGAAAGCGAAGAACGAGTTTGCCATTACATAACCTTTAGCTTGCTCACGTATTTCTAACTAAAAACTTAGGAAAAAGTTTCGAAAACCCATTAACACAGACTGTCATCAACAGGTGTCACTGTTTTTACTTTTGATTTTCTTCTCGAAAGTGCAAATAAACAGCGATTTCAGGATGTTGCTTTAACGTGTTAGAGCAAAAGAAACTTTCGCTTTTTGTCTTTCTAAACAGTTAAACCCCAAAATTACACGCGCTAGACATCCACCATGTTGTTATGGTAACAAATGATAGAGGAAAAACTTTCGAAGTCAAACCCAAAGTGTTGTGAAGTTAAAAGAGTAATGGCCAACTGAAAAGTGCCACAAAAACACTTGTGTAATTCACAAGTAATCCAAACGCGTTTTTAAAGGAACAAGGCGAATGTTTTTAGCGCTATTACTTAAGTGGAGGAACTGAGGTGTATAGAATCAGTTCTACAAGTTTCTTTTTCTCTAATCGCTAATAATAAACTTTTAAAAGTATTATAACATATTTTATAATAATTTTCAAAACATAATTCATTCTATCAGTTCAAGCGTACTCGTGTTTCAAAAACAAACATAAGAAAGTAGAAGGGCTAGATTTTCTTGGGGTAAAGCCATAAAAAAATGTTTATATTTCAAATTACCCCTCAATTGTTACGTATATATATATATATAAACTAGTGCTGAAGCAAATATGTATCATAGCCAGTTGGTTAAGGCGCTTGACTGCTAGCCTGAAAATTGCGGGCTCGAATCCCTGTCAGACCAAACACGTTTGTCCTTTTACGACGTGGGGTCGTTTTAATGTTTCGGTCAATTCTACTATTCATTGATAAAAGAGTACCCCAAGAATTGGCCGTGGGTGGTGATGACTAGCTGCCTTCTCTCTGGTCTTACATTGCTGAATTAGAGACGGTTAGCGAAGATAGCCTTCGTGTAGGTCTGTGTGAAATAAAAAAAACAACAACAAACGCAAACATGCATCGGTGATCGCCGTAACATTTATAGTGATGTTGTAAATAGCTGAACGATTGTTTCAAAGACTAATTTTTCAAACGTAATTCACGACACATTTTGTACGTTAAATAGATTACATTATTATGTGTGTTTGTTGGCTGCATTTCGCGAGAAGCTACTCGAAGGCTCTCTGAGCTGGGTATCCCCATTTTTCAAGTAATATACTCTATACTGTAGTGCTCTCAACTCTTGAGCTACAAACTAAAAGTGGGGTTGACCACAACATCATAACGCTTCCAGGACTGAAAAGGTGTGAGCACATCCGACGAAAGGATTCTAGTTCATCACCCGCAGATTGTGAGTCCAGTGCACTAAACATGCTCACTCATTCAGCCTTTGGGGCATTATAATGTTACACTTAATCCCACTATTTGTTGGTGAAAGAGTAGCCCAAGAGTTGGCGGTGAATGGTTATGAATAGTTACGTTCCCCCTAGTCCTACACTGCTAAATTAGGGACAGCTAGCGCAGATAGCTCTCGTGTAGCTTTGCGCGAAATTCAAAACAAACAAACAATATTATATATACTGCGTACACCCTTGTGCAAATTAATTCAAACCAAACGAGTCTAGTGTTTCAACATACCTACGAGAAGTTCTGGACAACTAATTTACAGACTACTAGCGAAACATTCTTAATAAACTTGAATAATTTAGTATTTATTAGAAATATTTCAGGTACACTGATTTCTTTATTAAATATTCAATAGCTTAATTTCCTCCATAATGTCGTAGCCCACATTGTAACAAAATGATTTAGTTTCTTTAGCTTGCTATCTTGCACATCCTTGAAGGAATTTTTTCCTCTTTAATGAAACTCTTAAACCATTCAACTACGAGGCCTACAATATACAGCTTTACGGGGAGGCGATACGTTCTTAGAATAATCTAACGTTTCATAGATGCGATTGTAAAACTTCTTTACCGGTTCAATAACCATAACGCACACATTTTATGGTTATTTTCGTTTTTTATCGGGTTCAGTTCAGACATTTATAATATCGAAGACCGTCTCGCTATAAGTAACACTTGTACGTATGGTAATCATACATAAATCTTTGTAACCACTCATCTCTCAGCGCGGTTTTTACAAGAATCATTGAACGCCATAAGAAAAGGAACTTAACAGATGTATATGTTATTGTGAAATCTAATTGTTATCCATTGCGAAAGAACTCTCTGTGCTCTGCCTACCACGGGTATCGAAACCCGGATTAAAGCGTTGTAAGTTCGCAGACTAACCGCTGAGCGACTGGGGGACTACGTTTCGACAACAATCAAAGTGTTAACTGATATAAGAAATTATGCTACACGTATTGTTTATGTCATGTTTGCTAAAAACGAAACATGATTTATTAGAAAATACGTATCATAGAGTGGTACATTTACAGCATGTCTCCTTGTAACAACGCTCCAATAATCTTTGTAGGTAAATAAAGGGTCGAAAAAGCATTTCATTGATACAAAGCCCTAGATAATGTTCTTACAGTGAGCAAACTGTGTATGAAAACACAGCCTTTGTTGATATAATAACTATTAACTGATAGACTTTTCTTTTTTCAGGAAATGAAAGATTATATGTAACATACTTAGATTTAAAGAAATAACACGTGACTTAGCTAAAATTACGTGTACGTCTCACGCTCTACGAACTTTCCCAACTGGAAATAATCAAAGACTAGACGTACAGGTAAATTTCGTCCTTTTATCTTGGGCTAATGCTTCGTATAATTACCCCTACACTAAATAATAGCGTGTTTACGAACTAACATTCTGTGCGTCACACTCAACGTTTCGGTAGTCAGTGGTTTCTTTCCTGATTTTAGTGATGAATATTCTAAATTATGGATCACAAACAGCGATAATTATCATAATTAACTCCTGGAAGTCAATTTAAATCGTAATTTAACACTACTATCCTCAGCATGTAGCTATAATTAAACGAGATTATTAAATTAATATGCTAAGGGGTTTGGGCGTTGATGGAGTTTTCGTATCATTGTTGAGTTTGTGTTTTCTTATAGCAAAGCCACATTGGGTTATCTTGCTTTCCCACCAAGGGAAATCAAACCCTTGATTTTAGCGTTGTGAATACGCTGACATCATTGTTGAAATGGAGTATCGCTCAAACGGGATAAATTCTAGATGTTTCAAAACTGTAAAAACTTTGACGTGGACAATATGGCTTTTACGTAAGATAATAACATTGGCTGTCTTATGACAGAACGTATATCCCTCGTTATATATATTTGTTTTGAATTTTGCGCAAAGCTACACGAAAGTTATCTGCGCTAGCTGTCCCTAATTTAGCAGTGTAAGACTAGAGGGAAGGCAAATATCATCACCACTTACCGCCAACTCATGGGGTACTCTTTTACCAACGAATAGTGGGATTGACCGTCACTGTATAACGCCCCCACGGCTGAAAGGGCGAGCATGTTTGGCGAGACGGGTATTCGAACTCGTAACCCTCAGAATACGAGTCGAGTGCCTTAACCACCTGGTCATGCCCGGGCCTTGTATATATATATATATATGTTGATTAAACACGTTTAAATTAATTTCCTTGATACTTGGTGATCGTAACTTCTGGTTCGTGTTAATCATTTTGCAACTGGTTACGGGTGAAAGGTCATGTCATCGCGTTTGTTGATTTGCATTAAACGTCTGTTGAAATACTATTCTATGATGTCATGTGAATAAGTTTGGAATCAAACTGTAGATTATAATTCTAACTTTAATGTTATATATGAGTTAATTTCTTAGTTTAAACGTGAATATCAAAATAACACATCTAAATATTTTGATGAGTCAAGTGGTATGTTGAGTGCAACACTGTTTAAAATTAGATGTTAATGACGTCACAATACCAAATCAATAGTTTTGTACAAATTACGAACAAATATTGACAAACTAGAATATAAAATAAGAACCCCGTAACTTTTTATTTTGCTGAGATATAGTTTATAGGTTCTGTTCATTTTTGAAAACTTTCCTTCACATACATGTACTTCAATTTACGACACGTGAATAATCATTAGACAGTTCAAAATGTCCCCTAGTGGTTTTCGCAGCCATTTTAATATGTGAAAAAGGCTACCACTTTCTATCGATCCAAGAGTTCATGAAGGTAGGTTGCGTCCTTGGTGTGCTCGAAGTTTCATATCTTTTTAAAATCTAAATCTAAATTTAAATCTAAAACAGTTCTGTCAGAGAAACGTCGTTAATTACTTTAGCTAACAGTTAGTTGAGAGAGTGCAAACGCACGTATTTAAGCTCTAATGGTATCTTATTTTTTTACGGCATTATGTAAGAAGACATTTCGTACATTTAAAAATCAAGCTTTAGGAAACTGTATGCGATATTACTGTACAGATATTAAACTATCAAGTGAAAGTTGTATTTTAAATCAAGAAGGATGAATTGAATACTTAAATCGGCTGAAAGGTCTCCGATTACGCTGAAGAAAGATGAATATTATTTTCGAAACGTAATAAATGTGTTTCGAACTGAATTTTAATTATCACATAAGTGTGTATAATATTATATATGCTTATAAATTAAATACTTGGTGGTGTTGATTCGTTTTCACTGTGTTATAAATGAAATGGCTAGTGGTGCTCATTTGTTAGCACTGTGTTTTGTACAACATGCTTTTCATAATGGTGGACCGTGTGCAAATTTTGCACCTACCATAAGCATGTTCTTCGATTGAATTAACCCTCATCCACAGTGGCATAACTGCAGACGTTAGAAACTGGGTTTGGTTACTCTTGGTAGGCTTAGCATACAGACGTTAGAAACTGGGTTTGGGTACTCTTGGTAGGCTTAGCATACAGACGTTAGAAACTGGGTTTGGGTACTCTTGGTAGGCTTAGCATACAGACGTTAGAAACTGGGTTTGGGTACTCTTGGTAGGCTTAGCATACAGACGTTAGAAACTGGGTTTGGGTACTCTTAGTAGGCTTAGCATACAGACGTTAGAAACTGGGTTTGGGTACTCTTGGTAGGCTTAGCATACAGACGTTAGAAACTGGGTTTGGGTACTCTTAGTAGGCTTAGCATACAGACGTTAGAAACTGGGTTTGGGTACTCTTGGTAGGCTTAGCATAAATATCTCAACTTGTAGCTTTTACTTATTTGCAAACACACAAACTATTCAGTTGTGAATGCTGTCAGTTGTTCAGAATACACAAACACCCATGTTTTCACTGTCTAGTTTATTTCTTAAGACAAAATTTTATTAATAATGTATATTTTAAATTTCGTTCATCTGTTTCTAGTTTTTCTTTTCAAATTTTCTTTCACAAAGAACCACAAAATTTATTTTTAGTTGTGCTAAAATATTTCAAAGAAGAAACCTTGATTACATTTATTATATATATTATATGTATTATATATATTATATATATTAAATATATCATATGTATTATATATATTTGTTTAAGTCTCTTACCAACTCCTAATATTTTATTTATCATGTTGTCAACGTACATTAACCTAAATTATACTGAGAGCAGACAAGACCATATAAATTGTAGAATGAATTACTAATCATACTGTTACTTAAACTTAAGACGATGATAAAATTCTCGTGTAAATGCATTAGAGATGTACTTCAAACAAACAGCTTGTTCAATGTGATATAATAAAAGTATGAAAACCACTTACTCTTGTTAACATGTTTACATCTTAATTACTGAAAACTGGTGCTCATTATGGGAAAACCAATTAATTTATTTCTCTATACTTATAGTATACAAATATTAACGTATCTTGGTATTTAAAACAAGCAAAACAAGCATACTTGTATTATTATTCATATAATAAAATTATCCATCAAATATTACTTATTTCAATCTAGTCTCTTAAGCCTAAAAGAATAAAGTTTTATATACACAATAAACTATAATTCTTTTATTGTCTTATATTTGAATATCCACGTAGGATTAAATTAGATGTATTATAAAGAGATTCATATATCTGTCAGAATGGCAGTGAAAAGAAAAAATGAAATATGAGATTAAAAATAACTATTGGTTTAAAATCACATAACAAAGGCACTTCAGTGGTTTCACGAAAATTTCGCGTGAGGTTTCTGAATGTCTAACTGTTCTAAGTGTTTCATTCTCGAGCTGATGTGTCTAACCAACATCACCAAACGCCATCTCGCGGGTTACTTCTCATCAACAGTTGGATTGACCGTAAAATCATAAAGTTTCAACGGATGGAAAAATGAATACATTCGACAACGCGTTTCGATCGCGCAATCTGTATATTGCAAATCGAGATCGCTGGTCAATAGGTCTTGTCAGGACCTTTATTGGGAAGTGAAAAATAAAGTATTAAATTGAACTGTAAACTGTAAGAACTTTATAACTCAGTAAGCAAAGAGAATGGTTAATTTCAAACCGTCAGAATCTTTAATAAAAATATAGAAAACAAATGTCTGAACATTTTATCCTTTCTATATTATTATTATTTACCAATGCGAGTAAAAAAATGCTTTGTTGCAAACAGACAAATTCACAATCCTAGTCACTGTGCGAACATGATGTTTATTTCTTTCCTTTAGCACAAAGCCACACTAATCTACTATTTGCTGTCTTCCTAAATTCACGGCCAAGCATGGCCAGGTGAGGAAGGCAATGGACTCGTAATCTGAGGGTCACGGGTTCGAATTAACGTCGTACCAAATATGTTCGCCCTTTCAGCCGTGAGGGCATTATAATGTTACGGTCAATCCCATTATTCATTGATAAAAGAGTAGCCCAGGAGTAGGCGGTGGATGGTGATGACTAGCTGCCTTCTCTCTAGTCTTTCACTGCTAAATTATGGACGGCTGGCACAGATAGCCCTCGTGTAGCTTTGCGCGAAATTCAAAAACAACAACAAAAAAGGAAAACAAAATGTTAGTAACCATTAATCATGGAATTCGTTACCTTTAATAATGGATATGATGAAAACATAATTAGTGAAGCTGCATCGTCATGTAAAGTATCAAGTGAAAATCGTAGCTTCCTTTGTTTTTTCACAACAAGAAAAATTGTTTTTGAAAACAAAGCTGTACCTGTTTTTGAGTTTTCATGTTTTTAATGATTCTTACGATTGCATTAATGATGATAAGAGATAACACAAAAGGTAATTAAAGAATTATAACAAAGGTATAGAAAAACTAACACAAATCGTGTCGATTAATGAACCTGATTAATACAATAGTGATGTTAATAAAAGATAACAAACGGTAGTGAAAGAATAACAGCGATAAGTGATGAACAAAAAATCAATGATAAATTGTTTGTTTGTTTTGAATTTCGCGCAAAGCTACACGAGGGTTATCTGCGCTAGCCGTCTCTAATTTAGCAGTGTAAGACTAAAGGGAAGAAATCTAGTCATCACCACCCACCGCCAACTCTTGAGCTACTCTTTTACCAACGAATAGTGGGATTGACCGTCACATTATAACGACCCCACGGCTAAAAGAGCGAGCATGTTTGGCGCGAAGGGGATGCGAACCCGTGACCCTCAGATTACGAGTCGCACGCCTTAACACGTTTGGCCATGCCGGGCCAAACTAACAAAACCACATTCGGCTATCTGCTCAGCCCACCGAGGGGAATCGAATCCAGCTTTCTCATTAGGCTTTTTTTTTTGTATTTCGCGCAAACCTACCCGAAACCTATCTACCAGCTGTCTCTAAATTAGCAGTGTAAGACAAGAAAGCAGCTAGTCATCACCACCAATCGCCAACTCTTGGGCTACTGTTTTACAAATGAATAGTGGGATTGACCGTCACATTATAATGCCTCACAGCTGAAAGAGGGAGAATGTTTGGTGTGACGGGTATTCGAACCCCCAACCTAGAATTACGATTTGAACGCTTTAACCACCTGGCCATGCCGGGTCCCATCGGATTGTATCTGCTCACTACTTGTACTACTGATATTTATCGAGGTTATGATCTCTGCTTTGATAGCATCTTTCAACAACAAACAACTCTGTTATAACGGTAATTGTCTTACTGACGTAACATCGCATAACGCTGTAAAAACACGTTTCCATGTTTCTTGTTATTGCTTGGAAATTTGTGGTTGAGTCTAAAGAAACGAAATATACAAACCAATTTAGTTTAAAGAGATGTGTCACTTCAAAAATGTCCTCTAGTGGGACTGTGGTAGGTTTAAGGTTCGATTTCCCGCGGTGGGCACATCAAATAGCCCAATATGGCTTTTAAAGAATTGAGCAGCAAGTTGATGGTGATTCAATTATCAGTGTGAATCAATATTTGTTGCAAGTATTCTCGAAGCACGTGTTCCTTTCACAAAACGGTAGAATGTCTGGGTACTTATACCGCTAGAATCCGAATTTCAATTTTGGTGATGGGCAGAGAGCAGATAACCCAAAATAATATTACAAAACAGGCGATTGAGGATCACATTAATCACTTATAACAAGACTCGTGAAGACTTTCTGATTTACTCTTCAGTCAGTTTATGTAGCCTAAACAACGGGTTGTTATAATGAAATCTTTCGAGATTCACGCTGTTTTAATAGACTGTAACACCTGTATTATAAAGTCCATTGATTTATATATGAGACATTGAATATATCAAGCTACTCGTTTCGTAGATAATTCTTAAATGAGCCCGGTATGACTAGCTGCCTTCCCTCTAGTTTTACACTGCTAATTTAGAGACAGCTAGCACAGATAACCTTCACGTAGCTTTGCGCGAAATTCAAAACCAACCAATAAACAAGTCCTTCCTAATTGTTCATACTACGTTTTCCTATTGGTCAAGATGTTTATTCAACACACACACACAAACAAGAGCAACAGAAATTAATTATGTATATTTATCTATTTTTAAAATTATACTATGTTATGTTTTCGGAAATTTGGAAATTCACCCATGCTTGTTTTCTCAACATTTTTTCCCTCTTTTAATTATTACCGTTTTCATTTAATTAATTACTTTCAGTTTCATCACCAAAGGCGTAGATCATTTTAGGTGGGGGTATGGTGCATACAATCACCCCCCCTACAGTTTTGTCTGTTGAATTGTTTTATTACATCACAGGCCTACAAATTGTGTGTTTGTTCTTGTGATTCTCGTGTTCTTACCAATCGAATTACATAATCAGGCCTAGATGTAGGCTTTTTCAGTAGCCGAAATGTACATATTTAATATAGGCGTGCTTCTAAGCTTTTCGATCTAAGCGATAGTTCGTAAGTATCAGTCAGTAGGCTTAAGTATACATCCAAGTATCGTGGCAACAAGATTACTCTGTGACCGCATTTTTACAGGTATCAGGTTCATGTAATCAGATATTACCAATTTGTAAATTGAACAGTCCACATAAGTGGTTGCAAAAATCATCCCACCCATCTGGTGAAAAAATCTCCGCCCCTGTTCATCACAATGATTTAGTTGTTTCAAAACTAGCCTTTGTATCTCTAAATATTAGTCTACTTTTCTATTTCGAAATATCGATAGGATAATACACTAGAAATTTTCTCACCTACGATAAGTTAACATTACCACTTTGCATTAGATCTCTTTCTATGAAGAATCTCGTGGTTTTTAGATATTGTATTTTTATGTTCGATATAAGAAACTTTATATTTCTTTAGTCTAATTCATTATTCTGTCCCTCTTTTAACAATTAGCTGACGTTGGAAAATGTTAAACATAATTTTCTACTGAGCTTTTGTAAAATAAAATAATTAAAATGAATGATGATAAAATGAAATGACGTTTTTATGTAAAACAAATCGTACAGGTGGTATACTATTGTTATAAAGTTATGTGTAAACAAGAAGTGTAAAACCGGCTGAGTTTTGTTCAGCCCATAAGGAAACAATTACAGGAAGCGCCCGCCTTTCTAATCAGCTGCTTTAAGCCCGGCATGGCCAAGCGTGTTAAGGCGTGCGACTCGTAATCTGAGGGTCGCGGATGGATCCTATAATTTTAGTTATTCTATTTTTATCTTTGTTATTTTACTCTAATTTTCAGAAAACGTTTTGTTTAATATATGCAAGAGTTCATTATTGAAACAAAAATTTTCTTTTAACAATCAACCTTAATACTTAATATATCAAAACACGTTATATAAATGCACCTTATAGGTTCGAATAAAATTTATTGTATAAACCATTCGAAGATTTGTACCGTCAGTTTCGGTTTTTATTTTACTTGAAGCTCCTTAATAAGTTATAAAGCGAAACGTTGAATTTTTAGTCAAATAAAATAAATATTTTGGTGGTATAAGGTTGTTTATTTCTAGTATTGATGTGTCTTCTATACTTCATTATGCACCACAGAAATTAAATAATTGTGTGGTTCATTGCTTCCTTTTTTGACAGTGGTTTGGTTAACCCTTTCTGGTTATAAATTGTGTGTTTTTTTGTTTATGAACAAAGAATTAATGCTAGCATGGGTGAGAACTGCAAATCTATTAATCACTAAACAAGTAATTTAGTAAATAAATCGAGAAAATTACTTAACTTGTAACAGCGAGTTGAAGAAAAAAAAAACAGGATACATGAAGTTTTAATTGAATCACAGTAGATGATTTCTGGAACCTTGAGCTCAGTGATTATACGAAAACTGCGAGTGGTGTTTGCAAAGGTTGTTATAGTAGTAATATTTTACTTGTTAAGATAAACGTAGAAATCAAATGCCTGGAAGCTACGAATAACTACTGGAAGCCTAGAGTAAACACCTGGAAATTGAAGCTAAGACAAAACTTCTAGAGCTGGAGTCAAAAGGCAAGATTAGGCTTACATGCTTGAAAAAAAATACCCAAACGTAGTTACCTAAATTTTATGAAAGCTATGTAGACGTATTTTTCTCTGCTTTGATGAAGTAGCGAGAGCAGATAGGTGGCAGTAACAAGATACGGTTAGGAAAGTATTGCCTGCACTGAGATTACAAATAAATGAAAATACGATACAGTTAAACCCACTTATTTTCAGAGGTATATGCATTACGTCCAGAGACTTATGATAGGAGTGTTAGAAATAAATACAAATGAGACATTTAAAGAGTATGTTGTTAAATGGACCTGACTTCTCTCTGCCGCGATTGTAGACTTAGTGTTTAATGAACACATTTTGACAGTTACCAACACAGTTGTAATATAACTAAACAGATAGAGAGCCATCAAACGAAAGCGAGACAATGAAATTAGCAGATGAAAACCGAATGACGAGAAACCATGGTGTGCTGAAACTAAAGCTAGTAGAACGAACCATCACAATATGACGAAATTGGATTGGCAGCCTTCATGAATTATAAGAAAAATAATTTGTTTAGGGTTAAGCATAAAGCTACACAAGGGCTATCTGGGCACTAGCCCCCCCCCTCCTCGTATCGAAACCATTAGAGGGAAGCTAGAAAAATACTTATTTTTTGTTAAGAAGACGAGAAATTGTAAAAATTTGCCAAAATGTTTTATATGTGACCATGTTTGGCATGTATCTAAATTATGTAGGTAGGACAAAAAAACTTTAGAAAAAAGTTAATATGTAATTTATTGTGTTGAGACGGAGAGAAAATTTCAAATAACTGTTTAGAGAAAGTGATGAAAGCTTGGCAAATGTAAAAGGACAGTGGTTGCTGAAAGTCTCTGGTGAGAAAATAGTTCGTAAATTATAACTCAAATATGATATTATATTTTTTGTTTTTTTAATTTCGCGCAAAGCTACACGAGAGCTATCTGCGCTAGCCGTCCTTACTTTAGCAGTGTAAGACAAGAGGGAAGGCAGTTGGTCATCACCACCCACCGCCAATTCTTGGGGTACTCTTTTACCAACGAATAGTGGGATTAACTGTAACTTTATAACGCCCCTACGGCTGAAAGGACGAGCACGTTTGGTGCTACGGGGATTCGAACTCGCGACCCTCGGATTACGAGGCCATGATATTAGATTGAATTTACACGAGCTTTCAGCCACACCCCAGGATCAACGATTATTTTCATGATAGTGATGACCGATGACACAAAAAATAGAGTAGTTCCACTCGACCACATAATCCCAGTGAGATATTGCACTTTGATCTTCGAAAACCAAACACAGCCTGGTTCATTGATTGTTATTTTAAAGTGTGAATATATCCTCGTTTGTCAAATTGTGCCTTTTTATCACACATTTAGATAAGTTGTTGAAAGAAAATAGAGAACAAATATCAAATTATTATTAATCGATAAACTTATATAAATAAAAAAAATGAAATCGAAGATTGGACAATAAAAGCCCTTTTGTTTATACAATTACTCGGATTTTAGTATTTTCTGCGAACTTAATAGCATGTGTTTTCTTTTATAACCTAAAGAAGAATGTCATTTCTTTCACTCTAAGTAATTATCACAAAGCTAAAAGTCTCAACAGATTATTCTAACCTTTTACTTAATTATTAAATTCAAAACAAACAAACAGACTAATACTTCAGCATTAAATACGACACTCCAAAGTATTGTTTTTACTGTTTTCACGGTCCAGACACACAGGAATGGGGCTGTAGGGTAGACCTGAATATATGTTATCCTTTCGGAACGAGCTAAAACTATATTAGTAATGTTTTCAGGTTGAACTAAAATTCCACACAGTGTTACAAAAAATTCATAGATTTAGTAACGTTCTTTAAAGTTTATGATTTTAGTGGTATGTACTAGTGTTGTGAACTCACTCTCTCGGTCTCTTGGGTAAGATCAAACGTAGATTGTTATGTTCTTGGCTATTTCTTACTATTACTTGGTTTCAGAGTAGTGAGAAAGGTCTTGACGTATGCGTCAGTGGGATAATTAGCATCACCTTGATTAATGGTACATTACTGTTTTCAGTGTAGCTCTCTTAGAGTAATGCTGTGCAGTTCCTACTGTAAGTTCTAGCTAAAACCCAGACTTCAATCGACAAAAGTGACATCTTCCTGTTTCAGAAGCTTGCTCTCCAATTTTCAATCTCTTTTTCACTTGTTTGAATGTGATCTATTAAAATAACTTTCACTAACATAACAGTGAAAGTATAACTTTTCTCTGTAGCAGAGCTTGTCACACACAGTTAGCAAATGATAATAGTTTTGTATCATCTGATTTCTTATAAATACCCTTTCCAATCACGTTTTTAAGACCACCTGGATCTCCTGAGAGTAACATGATGCATAGAATCATTTATACAGCCATGTATAATGCAAGCAGTCGATTGTTCTTGTCAAGATTACTGAAACGTGATGACTTCCATCGAGCTTCTTCATTTGTAAAGTTTGTCGCTGAGGGTCCGATTCCAAAAAACTTCCGAAATGAACATACATCGTTCCCACGTCCTACTGGAGTACCGAAACAACGTCTTGCCTTCACAATTGAGTTATTGGACGATTTGTATCGTTTCTTCAGTGTCACGAAATGCATAATATCCTCAGTAGCATCGTAAGGTATTTCATCTTCTTCATATAGAATGGAATGGTATAATCAGTTCTTCCTCTTTCCTTTATTCATGCTCTGTCATACCCAACGTGCTCCCTCTTTCAGCCGTAGGGGTGTTATTATGTTGCAGTCAGTCATACTATTCGTTGGTAAATTAATTGCTCAAGAGTTAGCGGTGGGAGGTTCTTGACTAGCTGACTTCTCTCTATTCTTACAATGCTAAATTAGAGACGGCTAGCGCAGTTAGCCCTCGTGTAGCTTTGCGAAAAATTCAAAAACAAACAAATGAATAAGGTTCGTTTTAGGAATGAAGACAAGATAGAATGTTTTAGGGTAGACGATACGCATTTATTAAGTTTGTTTACAAAGAACCATTCAGAAAGAACCTTGAAACAGAGCATAATTAATAATATTAATTCACCCTGATTCTGATTACAATAACCCTTAGTTGAACCATTTATCTAGCAGAGAAGCACTGCCCTAATGCGTGTATGTGCAAATGTGTTTTGTGGATGACGCAATAATGTTTAATTGTTGCATCAGCAGCTTTAGTGGCAGTCTAGGTATTACGTCATCCATTTCGTTCACTGTAAGTAAAATGTCTTATCGAAAATCTATTAAGATGTCTACCTGCTACGACATACATGCAATGTCACCATAGCCAACAGGTGTAAGAGCTCCATGAAGGACAACAACCAAAACTCTCATTGTTTCTATGAGCAAATATAACTTTCGACAAGCAGCAGAAGGAAAATAAATAGATAAACTGACTGTTTAAAGCAGCAGAAGGGAAGAGGCAGGAAAAACACTTTCACAGTATATGACTAAGTCTTAAATGGGTGAAGAGAGGACATGGATCGTTGAAATTGAACATAACGAATAAAGATGTTTTGAATTTATTGTGAAGCCTCGTGTATGGTAAAGTGTACTGCTATCATACATTCTCTGGCCCGGCATGGCCAGATGGGTTAAGACGTTCGACTCGTAATGTGAGGGTCGCGGGTTCGAATCCCTGTCACACCAAATATACTCGCCCTTTTAGCCGTGAGGGCATTATAATGTTCAGTCAATTCCACTATTCGTTGTTAAAATAGTAGACCCAGAGTTGGCGGTGGGTGGTGACGACTAACAGCTTTCCCTCTCATCTTACACTGCTAAATTAGAGACGACTAGCGCAGATAGCCCTCGTGTAGCTTTGCGCGGTATTCAGAAACAAACAAACAATCATATATTCTCTTTATTCTACTGAAGAAAAATAGTCAACTATTCGAAACTGCTTCGGTTTTGGGTCTCGTTTTGCAAATATTACTAATTTCGTATGTGATCCCGTGAGCTAACTCTTTAACCTGATGTTATATATTTGAAACGACTACGGTTATTCTGGGTAAAAAAAGCCTAGCAGTATTTTGTTATCGACATTTCTTGTAAAAATAACGAAACTTTTGACATATTACACGAAGAGGGAGCGAGGAATATGAACTGCCTTTAGGTTGTATAAATTTATTTATACGATCTCCTTACTGTGCAACAGTTCTTTAGTGCACCGGCCTGGTGGAAACATTTCATGAATGCAAACTTGTTGAAAATCGATCTTAGAAGACTGTTGCAGAAGTCTATCCACAGACTATTTACTCAGTATCTGTGTTATGGGTTTAAATGTGTGTTTCCTCTAGGTTTTGTTTTGCTGATGACAAACTGACAGGAAGCTACTTCCTTTACCCCTTCTGGTTGGTTTGATATAATTTAAATAATAACCAATTTTATTCTGGTTCGATCTGTAAGTCATTATGTGATTATTTAATTTTTTTCTAGAGCACACCATTCATCATATAGAAAATTAATTCAAATAAGGCTAGAAGAGCTTTTCACTACTATTCGAGTTCTTTAAAGCTTACGGATTACAGCCTCAAGCAATTATAATTAACAAAAATACAGAGACCTGAATAAATATAACAATAGAAAATGAACGTAACATCATATATAAGAACTTTCATTTTCTGCATAAATATTATTATGCCGTGCTATATTACAAGACAATAAGTTGGTGAAAATACATTAGAACAGTATCACACAAC
Source organism: Tachypleus tridentatus (assembly GCF_004210375.1). Lineage (NCBI taxonomy): Eukaryota > Metazoa > Arthropoda > Merostomata > Xiphosura > Limulidae > Tachypleus > Tachypleus tridentatus. The sequence goes on from NC_134825.1 coordinate 120,693,992, forward strand.
ATTCGATCTTATGACTGGTTTGGTTTGTTTTGAATTTCGCGCAAGGCTACTCGAAGGCTATCTGCGCTAGTCTTTCATAATTAGATAGTGTAAGACTAGTGGGAGGGCAGTTAGTTATCACCACCCACCACCAACTCTTTGGCTACTCTTTTACCAACGAATAGTGGGAATGACCGTCAAATTATAACGCCCCAACAGCTGAAAAGGAGATTACGGGTCGAGTGTCTTAATCACCTAGCCATGCCGGGCCATTTCCTAATGAATGTATATGGATAACGAAGCGACAAAAGAGTGAATAGTTCTTAACTAAGGCATTTACGTGAGTTTGAAAATGAAATTGTTATCTCCAGGCCAATTCGTTTTCTTTTTTTTTTCCTAATGAATGTATATGGATAACGAAGCGACAAAAGAGTGAATAGTTCTTAACTAAGGCATTTACGTGAGTTTGAAAATGAAACTGTTATCTCCAGGCCAATTCGTTTTCTTTTTTTTTTAATGTTACTGTTTCTACTTTTAACAATTTTTATATATTTCGATTGTAATGAGTTACCCTTAAAACGAGAGTGAGGATTGTAATGAGTTACCCTTAGAACGAGAGTGAGGACTTTTATTTTTCACATTTATAATTAAAAAACATAATGCGACCACAGCTGAAAATACAGAACGTGTTCGAGACTTGAACCTTAGACTTCCATCCGAATTTCGACATGTTGACATTGGAACATGCCATAACTTCCTTTTCCTCGAGGATTACACATAAACTTTAGGATTAATTTATTCAGTGTTCTTGACTGAAGGAAACAGGTAAAATAAAGTATTTGCACATCCTCTTCAAGATTTTACATTTTTATTTTTCCAAAATCAGTTAAAAGTAGAATACTTGAAGACATCTGTCATACATTTTATTTCTGTTTCTTTCTGTCTTTAGTCACAGTGAAATCATAATTTGACTCAAGATTTCTGACGAAAATAAAAAAACAACAACTTTTCTTAAGAAACACCAGCTGAAGCTATATTGAATAGTTGTCCTTTCTTTCCAATGTAATATGCCGAATTTATAAGCAAAATCACTGAAGCATCGGTGGTTTAACGAATGCATTCATCCAGAAAAGAATTGAATTTAGTTTAAGAGATTGGTATCGCAGAGAAAAGAAATATATATAATAATATTCGTTTAAAATTACAGTACGTCGATAAAATAGCTTAGAAATAACCTTAGTTAAACTAATCACTATTTTAGCTTTAAGTGGAGCATGCGCAAAAGCTTTTTAATATATAATAAGAGCAATCAAATCTTTATTCCACGTATGAAGTGGTCTGGAACGTCCAGGTGGCTTAGACATTCGACTCGTAAACTGAAGGTTACAAATTCGAATCCCGGTCGCACCAAACATGCTCGTCCTTTCAGCCGCGGGGGCGTTATAATGGGACGGTCAAACACACTATTCGTTGGTAAACGTCTAGCCCAAGAGTTGGCGGTGGGTGGTGATGACTAGCGGCCTTTCTTCTAGTCTTACACTACTAAATTAAGGACGGCTAGCGCAGATAGCCCTTGTGTAGCTTTGCGCGATATTCGACAACAAACAAACAAAACAAAACATTTTCAGATACAGTCATTCCACTGATATTATGTTTCATGATCTATGTTTTTGAGACTAAAATATATGTGGATCCCAGACTACCTATAGAAACAGAATAATGTCGGGTGTCACGACAACAGAACATCAACAAAGCGAAGACGAAATATAAAGGTTTTTAAATTTAAAACATATACACTGTATTTACATTCTTTGATTATATGTACCGAAACAACCGAATCGTACCTCAGCTTATAGTGGCAAATACATAAAACCTGTTTAACTAATTTATTGAATTAAAAATAAAAGGAATACTTCAGACTTATATGTAACCTTTTTAAATGCAGACGTGAATATTATTCACAACTGCTCCAATCGTATAATCACGTGCATTTCCAGCAGGTGGTTGAAAGCAGTTATAAGAATTGCCTACACAAGCTTTCAAGTTTTGTAGATTCTAGGTCGATTACAGCATTCACTTGTACTGCAGAGGGGAACGGGTTGCGTACGTTTCACGATAATATTATTTATTTAGAAGTAATTTAGAATTTGTATTACTATAAAAGAACACTATTTACTAATACAGTAATGAGATGCACATGGATAAATACAGAATCACTTAAAAATACAATAATAAAATACGAACAAGGGTTTGAAGGGTTTTCAATGATAACTTTCACAGGCTCAATGATAATTCTTTCACAGTAAAGTGTTTCAGTTCACAATAATACATTTTACTTTAGTATAGCCACATTGTCCCTAAATTGTTGGACCAGCCTTTGTTTACCATTTACTCCAAGTTAATACGTTTCTAAGTAATTTTTGCTCTATTCCAGCCTTGTTAGTATCAGCGTAAATAACGTTGTCTGTTTCGATAACTCGCGTTTTATCTCGTAAATGGTTTTCTTACAGTTTCACGTGCATTTATGTGGATAAAATATGAAAAAATGTAAACATTAAAACTTAAGAGTAAAAAAAGTTTAGAAAAAGTCTAAAGAATCAGAAAAAACTTAATTATTTATTATTAATTATTTATCATACATATCGGTGAAGTAGAAACAAATTCTATTATTAAAATGGCCTGGCATGGCCAAGCGTGTTAAGGTGTGCGACTCGTAATCTGAGGGTCGAGGGTTCGCATCCCCGTCGCGCCAAACATGCTCGCCCTTTCAGCCGTGGGGGTGTTCTAATGTGACGGTCAATCCCACTGTTCGTTGGTAAAAGAGTCGCCCAAGAGTTGGCGGTGGGTGGTGATGACTAGCTGCCTTCCCTCTAGTCTTACACTGCTAAATTAGGGACGGCTAGCACAGATAGACCTCGAGTAGCTTTTTGCGAAATTCAAAAAAACAAAAACTAACAAATCTATTATTAAAGGTGAATTTTACAGAAAAAAGAAAAGCTTGCAGTCAAAAGAACTATTCATACTGATTAATTTTACAGGTTCACATTTTTTATAAAAAATGTGTACTAATAAATAAAAACATAGAACTTGGTGCAGAAAGAGCCCTTTCAAAGCAGCAATCCAAACGTTTTAGGTTTTACGTTTGCCGCTAAGAAAAGCACTGTGACGTAATAGTTGCCAAACAAACCGCCAACACCACCGCGTTGAATGCAAATAAACACGGCCAGTGCATACGGAGAAACAGAGGCGGAGTCTGTTTTGTCTTTGTGTTCTGAACAGTGTCGAGTAGCACCATATCAATTCGAACCTACTCTGAACGAACCTAGAACAGTTACTTTTGACACAGATCTGACAAGTTCTAGTGATGAGGACAGTTCCACGAGCGAGAGTAGCGGAACTGTGAGTGATACTGATAGCACCCAGGCCGGTTGCGAGTCGGTCACACCTCCGGTGGAAGAATGGCAAGCCTAAGTCATGACAACAAATATGGTCTGTATTATTTCACGTGCAATTTTAAGCAACTCGAAACCTGTCTGTTGTTTATAAATTATTTGTATCAGAGACTGGGTTTTATTTGTTTATACTTTGACGACTACAGTAACTAATACTCGGCCCTTCCACAATCATTGTACCGGCTATTTATGACTCGTAACAAATTGAATTTCAATTATACGTCATAATTCTGTCTATAAAATCGCTTTATACTTTGCACATACCTTTAAGTTTGTTCTTTTCGTGATGGCAAGGGTTGGCTTCAGAGGGGTGGAACCTGTACGCTGCAGGTTGAGATCAGTCCTCAGCTCTACACGAGGAAAGATGGTGGGAACGATTTTGTCTACTTCCGATGGTTTTTTCAGTCTCAACCTGCCTGGCTTGAAACCAACAGAATCCAAAACGGTGGGATCCGACATAAATCATGAGCTTTCAAAGTGATCTTCACAGAGCTTTGCATGGTGTGAAGGATTCCAGTTCTTCCTATTGACCATCCGCATCCACTTTCGCTACCTTGCACGGAAACGAAAAGAAGCTTTGGCCCGATACCGAACCGTTTTTACATCCACAAGCAACGCAGCAAACCATGTTATCTTAAAACAAACATAAAGGTACCAATATCAAAATAGAAAGTAGTCTCACAAAGTATGTAATCCGAAAAAAGCACCGATATATTTACATAAAACACCAGCACTGAAGGAACTAAAATGGTCGGCGCGCAACTAAGCGTGTTTGGCAACTATTACGTCATAGCTGTAAAACGTCACGGAAACAGTTGAACGACCGAGAAGAACATGAGTTCGAGACCCGCATACTTTGTTTAATTTTTTACTCAAAAACTAAAGTGTTTAAAAAATATGGCAACTACACAGGAATTATACCAAACCAAAGTACAGTTTCTAAGGCAATTATTAAATTTGTTGAACATTCACCTTTAAGCTTTGTTTGTTTTTGAGTTTCGTGCAAAGCTACTCGAGGGCTATCTGCGCTAGCCGTTCCTAATTTAGCAGTGTAAGACTAGAAGGAAGGCAGCTAGTCATCCCCACCCACCGCCAACTCTTGGGCTACTTTTTTACCAACGAATAGTGGGATTGACCGCCACTTTATAACGCCCCCACGGCTGAAAAGGCGAGCATGTTTGGTGCGACTGGGATTCAAATCCGCAACCCTCGGATTACCAGTCGAACGCCTTAACACACTTGGGGGCCTATTAAGCATGATCGAAACCAAACATTATATATATGTTTATATATTAGTGAAATTAAATAAATATATTTAAATGAAGTTAAATAAGTAAACAAAATCATGAGGAAGGACTGCGTTAAAAACCGCAAATCCCAACCCCTGATTATTTATATTTTAACGATAATTATACATTTTATAATCCCATACTGTAGCTTCTACCCTAGGATCGTTTCTTAAAAATACAGCATACTTTCTTCAAATTTTTTTTCTTAATTGTAATGTTTACAACGCTAAAATCAGGGGTTCGATTCCCCTCGGTGGGCTGAGCAGATAGCCTTTGTGGCTTTGCTAAAAGAAAAACACACACACACACTTAATTGTAATGTGTTTTGTTTGGGTTTTAAAGATTATGGTTATTATATATATATTTATATATACACACACACACATATATTTAAATATTTAATATGTTACAGTTATTAATCGGCTACATTTAATCTGGTTTTCACTAATTTTGTAATTCTATAGAACTACTCTGAGATTTTACATCTCATTAGATATTTTTACAGTGACAGTTGAAAAAATACAATAAATATAAGTATTGTTTTAAGACGATTTATAGGGTATGCATTATTAATTGCTAGGAAACGAGAAAGTGTTACAGTACATATTATTTTAAAATAAAAAAATACCTAAAACAACAGCTTTACTTTCCAGGTTATAATAAAAAAAAAAACCTCCCACTTCAGCCAACGTTTCGCCATTAATGCCTTATCAGGGCTACCAGTTTAATTTTATTACAAATCCCTGCAGTGTTTCTCGAAGTTCTGAGAAACAATTGTTCTATTCTATTTGTTCCCATAAGCTACTTAATTTTGTGAATCATAATATGTGAAAGATATTGAAATTAGGGACATCATGTGATTCTTACCGAATATTAACTATTTTTCTGAAACGCAATTGATTTTGTATTTCATTATATTTTATGTAATTATAATCACAACAACATGAATCGTGCCAAAGTACAATACACCAACTGGGGAAATGAAGAATCTCTCTTATCTTTACTGGTGCTCATTTCAGTATTTCTCAACGTATTAGGATATTGTAATTATTTGTAGAAAATAAATAAAAAAATAACATTTGGTTAAAGTAAATATACAAAAAGGTATAAGTATGGTTTCGTTTGAATTTCGCGCAAGGCTACACAAGAGATATCTGCGCTAGCCGTTCCTAATTTTGCAGCGTAAGACGAGAGAGAAGGTGGGTGGTTATCATCACCAACCGCCAACTCTTGGGCTACTCTTTTACCAACGAATAGTGGGACTGACCGCACCTCACAATGCTCCCACAGCTGAAAGTGCGAACATGTTTGGTGCGACGGGGGTTCAAACTCGCGACCCTCGGACTACGAGTTGAGTACCTTAACGGCCTTTCAACGCCAAGCCAGAGGGTAAGAAGCTGAGTAGTTTTGCTCCTATGAAGGAGTGTAACATGGAATAAAAAGTGTCTAAAATACAATTTATATTGTAAATTCCATGAACACTTTTGTCTGAGAGTAAAAGCTGTTTGCACTTTGTTCACCATGGGAAATCGAACCTCTGAGTTTAGCGTTGGAAGGCCGTGAACTTACTTTAGAACCTTTAGAATGATCAGATATTAAGTTTGTTTGTTTGTTTTTTGAATTTCGCACAAAGCTACTCGAGGGCTATTTATGCTAGCCGTCCCTAATTTAGCAGTGTAAGACTAGAGGGAAGGCAGCTAGTCATCACCACCCACCGCCGCCAACTCTTGGGCTACTCTTTTACCAACAAATAGTGGGATTGACCATAACATTATAACGTCCCCACGGCTGAAAGGGCGAGCATGTTTGGTGCGACGGGGATGCGAATCCGCGACCCTTAGATTACGAATCGCACGCTTTAACACGCTTGGCCATGACGGGCCCAGATATTAAGTAATTAAAATATATCTTTTAAATTCAGTTCTAACAAAAGTGATATAGTCGTATAATCTCAAGCACAGACCCAAAGTTGTCCAGTAATAATGGACGTCACAGAACTATATAGATCAATAAGGCCTCAAATGACGACAAAAACTTCACAAACAGATTAATGTCTAAGATCTAATCACACTTAGAACACTTGGCTTTATTACAAATGTGTTGTCCACCGTTGGTACAGCGGTAAGTCTACGGATTTAGAACGCTAAAATCAGGGATTGGATTTTCCTCGTTGAACTCAGCAGGTAGGCTAATGTAGCTTTGCTATAAGAAAACACACACACACACAGAGAAGTGTGTTTATTTATTGTTGAGTAAGAAACGGATAATGAGTACTCGAGCTTTCCTCTGAACCACCTGATGGGGGTAGGTAGAGTGAAATTTGCGTGAGGGGAGGTTGTAGGTCTGAAACGTGTTGACTTCAATTTCTCACCAGTTTTCACATAACAGTGTAATCGTGTTGAAGTAAACAGACGTGTGTTTCATAGCTAGTTTTATATATAATCGATATATATTGTGGTTTCTTTTAATGTTTGTTTAGCACACATTATCACAAAGTGTTCAGACGCTCAGACAATCGTACTTTAGAAAAACGATTTGTATACACTAATATACTAATATGTCTGTCAGGTGAACAAGCACATGGGCTACATGATTAAAATATTTTATGTTAAATTAATGGAGTTTTTTAGTCCTTTTAAGAGTGCAGAGCTGCTAAGACTAAACTTATAGTTTGAGATTACTGAAGTTAATGAGAAAGCTAAATTATGTATTACCAAGAACATCACCCATGAAGGAATATTCAATGTTTCCAAGGAAAGCGAAAAAGTGCGCATAATAGAACTTTTATGACTGCAATGTTTTATGAAATCATACTTACGTCAATGGAGAACCCCCTCCCATACGCAAAATGAACAAAAATATGTATTACAAAGGAGAAGATTCTAATTAAAAAGAAAATAAAAAAATCGAAAGAAAGCATTGTTATGGAACATCTTCTGGTTCCAATAAGAAGATGGAGAGAAAAGTGAAAGAAGAAAAAGGCTAAAAAAGTAGACATTCAGAAGTTCCAATCAACACTTCGAAATTAACGACTGTTTTCATGAGAACGAAAACAGAAGAAATCATATCCGCAGTAACGCTATTCGATCACATACCTGTCATGTTCTCCATTGCTGATCCAAGGCAATGTTAGTCTTAGTTGTTTAGGTTTAGCATTGGCATTGCCTTACTTCATAGAAACTTGTTAAAATGAAAATTGAGGCGTCTAGTGGCGGCGCTCAAAGGATGCCATGAAAAAGAGCGCAAGCTGTTACGGGAAATATAGTTCTATGAGTAGCACAGAATTGTAACATCGTTGCAATAAAGTGTGATTAACCATCAGTAGAGTTAATACACTGGCATGATTAGCTTCGTTCTTTGTTTCCAGAAAGAAATATATATTCTTTATATACAGTAAAGCTTGCTTGCTTGTAATTGAGCACAAAACTAAACAAAGGGCTATTTGAGTTATGCCCATCACGGATATAAAAACCCATTGCAAGTTAGCTGTACCACTAGGGGCGTTAAAGTAATTTTATGTAATTTTTGTTTGTTTGTTTTGAATTTCGAGCAAAGCTACAAAAGTATTATCTACGCTAGCCGGATCTAATTTAGATATATAAGACTAGAAGGAATGCAGCTAGTTATCACCACCCACTGCCAACTCTTGGGCTACTCTCTTACCAATGAATAGTGAGATTGCCTTTCACATTATAACGACCTCACGGCTACAAGGACGAAGATCTTTGGTGGAACGGAAATTCAAACTCACGACCCTAAGATTACAAGTATAGAGCCCTAAACACCTGACTATGTCGGGCACACAATAAAGTACCTACATAGCTAGACAAATTTGAATTTAATTACATATCCATGTAGTACAATTGAAAAGTTTTAAAGATGCAATTAAAAACAGTGTCAGAAGAAAACCTTCTGTTCTTACAGATTATTCTAAAGATAAATATACGTTCACCTCTCATCCAAAACATGCACGCCCTTTCAGCCGTGGGAAGGTTATAAAGTAACGATCAACCTTACAACTTAATGTTAAACACTAGCTCAAAAATTGTCAGTCAGTGGGTGGTGATGACTAGTTGACTTTAATTGCTAAATTAGGGGTGGCTAACACATATAGTCTTTGTGTAGCTTTGCGCGAAATTCGAAACAAAAAGAAAACAATTCCATGATTAAAATATATTTCGCTAAAAGGATATTAATTTTTGTTAATTAGTTTTAAAGGTTTTTGTATATTTAGTCTCTGTATAGTTTACCTCCGAAACGAACATAATCCAATATTTGTATATTATTATGACAGTCTAAAAAACACAAGGGTACTTTGGTTTCCTAACGCAATGATTACAATTAAAACATATAAAATGTACATTTGTTTCTCATATGTCAAATACATAGAACTGGACTAAAACCTCTCCTGCAAGTGCACTTGCAATGTAATGTTTTGATGTTTCAATTGTTTAAACATGGATACTTTGAATTCATTGCTTTATTATCGTAATATATATAAATATGCATATTTTGAAAATATAGTGAAATGAAACCACATTAAAAGAATAAAACCGAGAGCTGTCGACTACGTGAATCATAATGAGCGAAGCGAAATAAAATAACATTTTTTTTAAAATAAAAAATAGAACCCACTTAAAGTTTTTGATAATACGGAATTTCCTCAAAACGGGAGCTTGTACTCATACTCAGTATTTAAACTACTACTTTCTAATCTATTTAAGCTTGTACTCATACTTATTAATTAAACTACTACTTTCTAATCTATTTAAGCTTGTACTCATACTTATTAATTAAACTACTGATTCCTAATCTATTTAAGCTTGTACTCACACTTATTAACTAAACTACTGATTCCTAATCTATTTAAGCTTGTACTCATACTTATTAATTAAACTACTGATTCCTAATCTATTTAAGCTTGTACTCATACTTATTAATTAAACTACTGTTTCCTAATCTTTTTAAGCTTGTACTCACACTTATTAACTAAACTACTGTTTCCTAATCTATTTAAGCTTGTACTCATACTTATTAATTAAACTACTGATTCCTAATCTATTTAAGCTTGTACTCATACTTATTAATTAAACTACTGTTTCCTAATCTACCCAGCCTTAAATTATTTTAAGATTTATTAAGTCAGAAAATAAACGACTACTTTGCCCTAGTTGTCGCTTTACGTGTATTGTAATATTAATGGAATGTCCAATGTTTAACATTTCATCACATCTTGAATTGTATAAAGTGTATTGAAGAATATATAGCTTGACATTTTTCGCCACGTTTCATCTCAATACGTCAGTGAAATATGTCATTTTTTAGCTGTTGTTTGTTATTAAGCACAGAGCTACTCACTGTCTATGCTTTCCCCACCACGGGTTATAAAACCCAGTTTCTAACAGCAAAACAGACATACCAACGTGCCATTGGAGAACTAATTTTGATAGATTATGCCACTCAGATCATTCAAAACACAGAATAAATAAGAGTAAACTCTGTAAAATAAATGGCCAGCCGTTGCTCGGTAGTTTGTTTGTTTGTTTTTGAAATTCGCGCAAAGCTACACGAGGGCTGTCTGCGCTAGCCGTCCCTAATTTAGTAGAGTAAGACTAGAGAGAAGTCATCACCCTTCACCGCTAATTCTTGGGCTGCTCTTTTACCAACGAATAGTTGGATTGACCATCACATTATAATGTCTCCACGGCTAAAAGGGGGAGCATGTTTGGTATGACGAGGATTCGAACCCGCAACCCTCAAATTATGAGACGAGTGCCTTAACCATCTGGCCACGTCAGGCCTGTAAGGTAGTTACAGTGCTAGGCTGCAGATTCAAACATCCAAGGTTCGTACCTCGAAATATCGCTGAATATGCTCACAACTTTCAGCTGAAGGAGCGTTATATTTGTGACAGTCAGAAACACTATTTGATTAAAAGTATTTATGTTGGCTGACTGATTATTCTTCAGCCAGTAGTTCTCAACTCAGGATGAAAACGCCTGACCTTTAATGTGACATAACTATTATTAATGTGTTGAATAAAATGAATTAAAAGTCGTGATTTGCATTCAATTTACCTCGTTATGTTATTTACATATTTTTATTTCAAGCTGAATCTCATTAGAATAATCTGAGTAAACTTTTAATTTTCCTAAAATGAGATAATGTTCTAATTTTGAGCATTTTGATTTTGAATATATTTATGAAACAACCTTTTATTTCATCGCATTTAAATGAAAATAAACTACGAAATATTTTGAATGGTGCTTTATATTCATAAGGAAAAGGAAAAAAGGAATCCTCAATAGCCGTGGCTGTTATCAGGTCTCAAATCCTTCAAGAGATGGGGCTATGTGGTAACTAGGAGTAAACAACACAAAAATCTCAGAGACGTTCTGAGTCGTTATACTAAGGCTAATAAATATATCACGTGACTCCAAGGTCATGTTTCTATTGGCTGAAGTGCGATTAAGCTTTTTCATCAAAAAGGCAACAGAAAAATGAAAATTTTGACCTAAAAACAAAATAAAACCAGTAGTTAAAACAATATTATGAAATTAATGAAAATTATAACTTGTATAAATATGCATTATAGTTACAAATTCATGTTGCTAGGTATAGTTTATGAGAACACGCGTTTTTAATAAATCTGTTGTTTCAGGAAGCAAGCAGAAAATAATAGCTGACAATTGGCTGATGTCAGTATTTGGATAACGTGCGTAGTGTAAATTATGTAGCTGATAAGTGGGTATGCTTTCCTACCCCTGCTAGTACAGCGGTATGTCTTCGGATTTACAACGTACAATCAGGCGTTCGATTCCCCTCGGTGGGCTCAGCAGATAGCCCCATGTGGCTTTGCTATAAGATAACACACAAACACACATTATGCTTTCTAGGAATGGACACGAATAATTCTCCCTTCATTTTCCAAGTGCTTGGGGAATGTGACGAATGTGCCATAGAAGTAAATTGTGTTGCTTTTCCAGACGGAAAACCTCCTTGACTGTATTACATGGTGTTTCCAGGGGCACCTAGACGGCTTTCTTTCCCAATTTCCTTTATCTTAAGAATTACAAATCCCTGATTTAGACATACATTTTTTTAAAAAATTTAATTGCATGAATATTCTGCATCGGAAAGAACTGCTATGTACCATTACCGAAAGCGATTAATTTAAGTTGATTAATTTAAAGTACTCCAGAGTCAAAGTCCTGACTGATTTTGTTTCACCGTCGCAGTTGATGCCACGTGACTTTCTTATTTGCATGCACAAAATCTTTTTAATATAACGTACTCAACCATCTGTATATCATAACGAATGTTGGAGTGTATCTTGTAGAACGGTGTCCTTTTTGGTTGGTGACAGCGTTTCAAAAGTTAAGTTTAGAGCATGCAGACGGCTACGTCTATAAAACTGGTGTTGAAAATTTCGGATCAAATTCTAGATACGCAAGGTAATTTCATTACGTGACTTCTTTGCTGAAGGTGTTAGTTACATAAAATAAATATCTTCTTTCCGCTAGGCCTGCTTTCCCTTTACAGTTAGTACAGGTACTTTTAACGATTAATGTATTTCGTCTGTTCGCTAGTGTACTAAGAACGAGTGAAGAATGCAAGAATCTTTAAGGTTTTCTACCCTAATTTAAAATACAAAAGTTTGTTTTTTGGAATTTCACACAAAGCTACTCGAGGGCTATCTGCGCTAGCCGTTCCTAATTTAGCAGTGTAAGACAAGAGGGAAGGCAACTAGTTATCACCACCCACCGCCAACTCTTGGGCTACTTTTTGTACCAACGAATAGTGGGATTGACTGTCACGTTATAACGCCCCCATCGCTGGGAGGGCGAGCACGTTTAACGCGACGCGGGCGCGAACCCGCGACTTTCGAGTCGCACGCCTTGCGCGTTTGGCCATGCCAGGCCCAAATACAAAAGTAACAATTGTTGTATTTTAGTGCGAAACGTTAAATGTTAAATATTTAATCATCATGTATATTCCACACTGAATGATAAACAAATTAGTTTTCTAATGAATATATTTATTCTTACAAGGAAATTGAAATAACACTAAAACAAACAGAACATTATTTGCTTAAACCCTCTCTAATTATGCTGTAAGAAACCGGGCTCTGATACTTGCGTTGGGGACATCACAGGTAGACCATGGTGAATCAGTGTCTGATGACAAAAATTTAAAACCGAAGCAAACTAACAAAACCATATCTCTCTTCGGATACGATACTTCATGTGTGTGCGTTTCTTATAAAAAAAAGCCACATCCGTCTATCTTCTGAATCTACTGATGGGAATCTAACCCCATTATTTTAGGGTTGTTAATCCGTAGGCTTACCGCTGTATTAGCGGAGAATAATACGTCATCAAACATTTCAATCGCAATTTTATTATTCTCTAATAATAAAACTCATTACACTGACAAACTGATACAATTATGTTGCACTCTTTTTATTATCAACCGCCCAGGGCCCGGCATGGCCAAGCGTGTTAAGGCGTTTGACTCGTAATTCGAGGGTCGCGGGTTCGAGTCTCGGTCGCACCCAACATGCTCGCCCTTTCAGCCGTGTGGGCGCTATAATGTTACTGTCAATCCCATTATTCGTTGGTAAAAGAGTAGCTCAAGAGTTGGCGGTGGGTGGTGATGACTAGCCTTCTTCCCTCTAGTCTTACACTGCTAAATTAAGGATGGCTAGCGCAGATAGCCCTCGAGTAGTTTTACGAGAAATAAAAAACAAAAAACAAATCAACCGCCCTAACTTCATGTGAAATGTTAGCCTCCGAAAATAAAGCGTGTGTGTGTTTTCTTATAGCAAAGCCACATCGGGCTATCTGCTGAGCCTACCGAGGGGAATCGCACCCCTAATTTTAGCGTTGAAAATCCGCCGAAAATATAGCAATCTTTAAATAATATCACTATAAACTACAAATATAATAATGTAGTCCAAATTATTAAATAAAATTTAAGATAAAGCCACGATAGTATTATTTTATTGGGGTCGTGTTACACAAAAAATACTGTTTTAAACTATTCACAAATAACCGTCACCACAATGTCTAAACTGTTTAGAGTACCCATGATGTAACGATGTATCACAGTTTAATCTCTCAATAAGTTAGTGACCAATACCTAAGAAAGTATGAAGAAACATTCGTTAAAGTTAACGATACATATTACTTATATTTGACGTTTTATGAGCTTGTATTCAAGAAATAATCTACCATCGAAGCATCGTAATTGCTGGAAGCAAACAACTTGCTTGCATACTGTTCCATCAAAGGCTAGAATATAACAAAAATCCAGTGACGTGTACACCATTTGTGTCCATTATCACTGATTCGGTCTCTAGAGAATTCAATTTCCATGAAGCATGAGTTTCATATACAAGTAGCTTTCACTAACGGAACACGCAATCAAACGCATTTACGGAAATAGAAGTTCATGTGGAATCCAAGGAAAATTTGATCAATGGATAAACCTCGCCTTGTACATGCATAATGAGCTGTCTAGGTGGGAAAGGGACGTAAGAGCTTTGTATGTTCAAGATAATCAAAACAATGTTTCATTGATGTTTGTTTCACCACAATTCTGGTCGAAAGACAACACTTAGCAATGGAGTTACTTGTCAGGTTTCGTCAATTTACGTATTATTAAAGTCATTTATGTCATCAAAGTGTTTTCTTTTCTAATGCTTTCTCGCGAGCTCCATGCCGCTAAATCCAAATATACTTTATTTTGTTACTACTTGGTCTATTTAAAAACTTAATTTTGCGATTAATGCAAAGTGGTTTTAGTTACCTTAAATAAAAGGAATCCAGAGAACTTGTTTTCTTCATCTGTTTTAAAAGCAATGAGAAAGACAAACAGCGTATTCTTAGTTCTAGAAAAATGGCAGTAGAAGGCGAAATATATGCATTAAAGGTATTAACACCCAGTACAATAAATAACATTGGGATTCCTGCATGTTGATTTGTGATTATTAAGGTATACGCTCAGCTTCAGCTCATAACTGATCCATTGTTATTCAGTTAATTTCATATAGGTTGGTCTCGGCCCCGGCATGGTCAGGTGGTAAGGGTGCTCGACTCGTAAACTGAGAGGCGCGAGTTCAAAACCCCGTCATACCAAACATGCTCGTCTTTCAGTTGTGGGGGCGTTATAATGTGAAGCTCAATCTCACTATAAGTTGGTAAAAGAGTGGCCTAAGAGTTGACGATGGGTGGTGATGACTAACTGCCTTTCTTTTACCTTATACTGTTTGTTTGAATGTTTTGAATTTCACGCAAAGCCACGAGGGCTATATAAGCTAGCTGTCTCTAATTTAGCAGTGTAAGATAAGCGAGAAGGCAACTAGTCATCACCATCCACTGCCAACTATTGGGCTACTCATTTACCAACGAATAGTGAGATTGGCCGTTACATATAATATACCACGGCTGAAAGAGCGAGCATGATTGATGCGACGAGGTTTCGAAAGCACGACCCTCAACGTACGAGTCGAGCGCCACCTGGCCATATCGGGTCTAGCTAGATTACTTCAGGCTGTTTATGTAAGTAATTCTATTCTTTTCCTATAATTAATGATGTCACTTTCAACACAAAATCTATTGCAGTCGGCCCGGCATGGCCAGGTCGGTTAAGACGTTCGACTCGTAATCTGAGGGTTGCAAGTTCGAATCCCCGTCGCACTAAACTTGCTCGCCCTTTCAGCCGTGAGGGCGTTATAACGTCAATCCCACTATTCGTTGATAAAAGAGTAGCCCAAGAGTTGGCGGTGGGTGGTGATAACTAACTGCCTTCCCTCTAGTCTTACACTGCTAAATTAGGGACGGCTTGCACAGATATCCCTGGAGTAGCCTTGTGCGAAACTAAAAAAAAACCAAAAACAAACAATTTTAAACAGCAATTGTTTCTTTTATTCAAATTGTTAACATTTCATATTTTGTATAAACTTTCACATCACTCTGTTTAGATTCTTTAAGAATAAAAATATTTATTTTTTGTGTTTAGCAAGTTGTGAAATATTTGTATATGATACATGGTTTGGGGTCTCAGTTACTACGTGGACTGTTTAAACAATCGGGATGTTATATCTACACTGTAGAATTACCTACACTTTAGGCTAATGTGTATGAACTTATTATATGGTTAAATATTGTAATCATAGTTGAAGAAACGATCCAACAACAGGTAAAAATAACCAGTAAAACTTGCGATAAATCTAAATTATTTTTGATAGTTCGTTATATAACGTTAATTATATCATGTGTAAACGTTCAGGTATTTAGGAAGTAACAATGACTCTAAATTACTTCTGAGATATATAAAAGCTCTTAATGAAGGAAAGCTGAAAACAACATAAACTATGGATAACATTTTGAGAATTTTCAAACAAATGTATTTCATTGGAACGATATCACATTCCGTGAAACTTGAGTTCATATATAAAGACAAAACAGGTTACAACTGCAATCTAAACAACATGAAGACGTTTCGTCATCACTGATTGTTTCTGAAGTAAAAAAAAAATCAAGCTAGAAGTGGAGTGTAGGACGATGGAAGCCATATGTGTACAATTTCAACTATGAAGTTCAGGTGCAATTATCACAAAGCACAGCAGTGTTAGCAAATATGCACATAATACAGAACCATGCGTTTCTCAGGTTTGCACATTACATACATCTAACATACATCATTGAACAGGTTGTACAAACGCTTTCTTATCTTATATTGAAAATTGTTTCAATAATATTCTTATTTAGGACGTGCTGCGCAATTTTGTTCTCTTAATAAACTGAATAGAACTGAAAAAATTTATAGTATGCATGTACTGTTTATATTTATTTATGTCAATAGCGGATACGTTTTAATAACCAAAAAGACCCAGGCTTCACAGGTGAGTGTTACTTGTTACTTTACAATTATAAAAAGTTCGAAATATGTAAGTAAAGCTTAGATAACTTTAAAGAGGCGTTACGAGATTATGACGCACAAGATTATGACGTATTAGATTATGACGTACGAAAGTTATGGTTTTGGCATGTTATGACATCAAATGGCACGTTTTTTGTGCAAGAAATAATGTGGACACAAAATTTTGTTATGTTTCATAATTATCGCATAAAACACAACTGATTTTACAAAAGTATTTCTTTGTAAAGTTCTTTTAAAACTGTCACATGGCCCAGTTGGTTTGGGCACTCCACTTGCAATCTGAGGGTCACGGGTTCGAATCCCCGTCACACTAAAGATGCTTGTCCTTTCAGCCATGAGGGCGTTATAAAGTGACGGTCAATCCCACTATTCACTGATGAAAGAGTTGGCGGTGGTTGATGATGACTAACTGCCTTCCCTCCAATCTTATATCGTTGAATTAGGGACGGCTAGCGCAGATAGGCCTCGTATAGCTTTGCGATAACTTCACAAAGAAACAATAAAACTTTCGTATTTTTATTGATCGATAAAAGAGTGTTGAAAAAACAAAGAAACCTCGGTTTCACAAATAAAATGGACGAGACATTCTCTTGCTAGATGGGAGGCCCAAGATTCTAGCTCCAATGTGTTGTTTAGCGCACTTCCAGTTCTGAGGGCTTTACATATGTGACTCTGAATCCTGTTACTTGGTAAAGATTAGCCATTACAGTGGCGGGCGCTGCTTTTTACCCTTGGTTACTAATTTAATATAAGGAAAACTAGAAATGAGCTTCTGATTTGGTTGTCTACCATGAAATGTCGATCAGATTGAAGATACTAAATATAAAACCTCAATTAAAGAGCTTGCTTATGAAGGATTCTTCACATATAATACTTCAACAAAGGTCCTCACGCTTATATTTTCTCGTGCAGCCTTTCTCATTTCACTGTAGGATGAAATTTTAAATTTAGAACAAAAATTCCACTGAATTACAAAATCCATTTTTCTAATACGCATATCTCTCTTTCACAAAAACATAATATAAAGTTTGGGTTTCATGCGCACATCTTGCTTGCTCAAAGAGGCACCCAGTGCCTCAGCGGTATGTCTGCGGACTTGCCACGCTAAAAACCGGGTTTCGATACCCGTGTTGGGCAGACCACAGATAAGCCATTGTGTAGCTTTGTAAGCCATGAGGTCGTTACAAAGTGACGGTCAATCCCACTATTTGTTGGTAAAAGAGTAGCCCAAGAGTTGGCGGTGGGTGGGTATGACTAGCTGCCTTCCCTCTAGCCTTACACTGCTAAATTAGGGACGTCCAGCGCAGATAGCTCTCGTGTAGCTTTGCGCGAAATTTGAAACAAACCAAACCGAAACAAACCAAAATTACTCAAAATAGTGCAATTCAGGAAGAGGAACCTAAATTTATAATTAAATATTTATTATTATAGAAAAGAGGATTTTTTTGGGGTTTGAAAGTTTGGTCTTATCAGTTTTCATCAAAACTAATTTACACAATAACAATACTTTAAATCTTTCTGGTCTTCAACATTATAAATGTAACAGAAGTAATGTAATTTTCTTCTGCAATGTTCACTTACGTCTGTTTATCATTACTTTGACGGTGACCTAAATAAACACACTTTCTGCATAACTGAAACTCGCTGCTGTAAAAATAACAACATTTTGTTTAAGATTCTCTTTTTATCCAAATTTGAAACTTATTTGAAATTATGTTTAAGGACAGTTTGGTCTATACTCCACAGATATGTTTTTTTGTATTTGATTGTAAATTATTTGCACAGCGCGAGAACAACCTAACAAACGTGTGTGTGTGTGTGAAAGTAAAATTTTATAGAAGGAATTATAGGTTATCCTGAGGTTGTGTTAAATACTTTTACCATTATGATTTTATAACTATGAATCCACGTTTGTAACACAATTTCTCTATTATAAACAACTGTTTTTATTCGATGTTTGAAACGCTTTCTTTGACCATAGACGTGATATTGCTCATATTAAATTTTAGTGAAAATATTTTCTGTTTAAACTATAAGCAACGTGTACTAACGCTTATATCACAATATTTTATTTTGTATTTTGTCACTGCATAAAAAAACAAAAAGGGTAATATAAAAATACGTATGTTGGAGAAATAACAAACCATAATCATTCAAGTCTCATATTACTACACAGAAAGAAAGGTGCTTTCACACTCCAAAGATGCTGAGGCCCACCATGGCTACGTGGTAAAGGCACTTGAGTCGTAGCCCGAGGATTGCGGGTTCAAATCCCTGTCACACCAAACATACTGGCCATTTTCATCCTTGGGCGTTTTGTAATGTTTTATAATAAAAGAGCAGTTTAAAAGTTAACATCGAGTGGTGATAACAAGCTGCCTTTTCTCTTGTCTTACACTACTAAATTAGGGATGGCTTTTCTACGATTGCATACGACTTATGTTTTGGCTTCTTTGTTTGTAATTAATCAGAAATCTCTGTCACGCCAAACATGCTCGCCCTTTTAACCGTGGGGGCGTTATAATGTGACGTTTTAGTCCCACTATTCATCGGTAAGACAGTATCCCAAGAGTTGGCGGTGGGTGGTGATGACTAGCTGCCTTCTCTTTAGTCTTACATTGCTAAATTAAGGACGGCTAGCACAGATAGCCCTCGAGTAGCTTTGTGCGAAATTCAAAAACAAAAAAACAGACGGATTATTTATTGTTAAAATATTTTATTAATTTTTCAATTTTCAAGCCCTCGTGTAGCTTTGCGCGGGATTTAAAACAAACCAAACCCATTAAGCACAAAGCCACGCAATGGACTACTAATTCCCTGCCCACCACGGGTATCAAAACCCGGATTTTAGCTTCGCAGTCATGCCGCTGTGTCACTTTGGCGAGACAATATACTAAGTTCCTAAGCCTAGAGTTTTGTTTTGACTGTATTTTTGAGCTCTGCAATTTGTAGATCTCATTTCAGTTAATAATTCATTATTCTTTTTTTACTCTAATCCATGACGTGTATGTGTGTGTTTTGTAAGTTGATATCTATATAAATCGCACTATCTCTTGCTTATATGTATTCATAAAGTTAAATGTATACCTATTTACTTATAATACTTAGTTTCAGTAATTTAGAATTTAATTTATATTTATTCTTCATTAACAGAATCTACTGGAGAGTTAGATACGTGCAGTGGAGCAACTCGGAATTAGACATGGATATTGCTTTACTTCAGAAAACACTGACGTCTAGCGTTAATTATAAACATCATATTTTCCTACTTTACCTAATCAGATACGCTTTCACTACAGCTAGGAGTAGTCGTGTATGGGATACTGTTAATTTTGTACTTGTCTTTATTTATTTTTGTAGTTTTTCTGAATAAAGAAAATAAGTTGACGACAATTTTGGTGGATTCGTGCAATATCTTTGGTCTAGTTTGTTTTGAGTTTCGAGTAAAGCTGCACGAGGGCTATCTGTGCTAGCCGTCCCTAATTTAGCAGTGTAAGACTAGAGGAAAGGCAGCTAGTCATCATCACCCACCGCCAACTCTTGGGCTACTCTTTTACCAACGAATAATGGGATTGACCGTCACATTATAACGCACTCTCAGCTGAAAGGGCGAGCATGTTTGGTGTGACGGGGTTTTGTGCTTAATTACAAACAAATAAACATAAACATATGTCGTATGTAATCATAGAAAAGTCGTCTAAATTCCATAAGTTTTACTGTGAAGAAAAGTAATTCTTATGTCTTTCTGAAGAATCCACATTCTTTGTCACGAAAATTTAATGATAGCTTAAAAATGAATAAAGTGTATGGTGAAGTTCATGTAGAACAGTCTTTAAACATTTCGCTGTAATTTTTCAAGAAGAAAGAATGGTTATTAGTGATTAATGAAACATAAGTAGGATTGGTAAATGTCATTGTATTACAAAAACAGTCTGAGGTAGAATGTTTGGAAATTCATGTATTTTTAAAGTAATTTTTAGAAAAAACAAACAAATTGTGTTATACAAGAATAAATGACTCCACGTTTGTCATGGCTAGGTGGTTAAGGCACTGGCCTTGTAATCTGAGGTGCACGACTTCGAATCGTCGAAGTACCAAATATGCTCGTCCTTTCAGTCGTGAGGGTGTTATAAAGTAACGGTCAATCCCACTATTCTTTGGTAAAAAAGTATGACAAGAGTTACCAGACGGGTGTGATGGCTAGTTACCTTCCCTCTAGCTTTACAGTGCTGAAATAGGGACTGCTAGCGCAGACAGACCTCGCGTAGCTTAGCACAAAATTCATAAACAAACAATAAATGACTCCAAAAACAACAACAAAGGAAAAACCTTTTTTACTGCTTTAAATGTAAAAAATTTACAAGAACATCACCATTCAGTCTGAAGATAGATTTAAAGCTTACAAGGTTTATTCAAAATCTCTCAGTTGTATATTGGTTACGTTTTTTGTAGAGTAAGTCGTACTTGTATAAAATCGACAACTGATACCGCGCTCTGCTTTTTGCGTATCTTTTTATTATTATGTGTAGAACGAACACTACATATTAGACGAACGGTCTCCGTGTATTTGTTGTCGTTTTTTTTTTCACTTTACTTTGACCAGCCAAATTCTGAGTTCAAAATTGAATTTGTCTTTTATCAGTCAAAAAATTATGATATAAATTTAAAAGATAAATTGGATTGAGTTCCTCGCGCATGTTTATTTTATGGATTTGCGTTAACTTCGATATATATCGTCGTGTTTATTAATCTATCTCGTACCATGCGTTTGTGACAATCTAGACATAAACCATCGTGTTTATTAAACTCTCTCATAATATATACTTGTGATAATCTAGATATAGACCATCATGCTTATTAATGGTTCTCATAACATACATTTGTGGTAATCTAAATATAAACCATCGTGTTTATTAATTTCTCTCGTAATATACATGTCCAATAATTTAGACACACATCGCCCTGTTTATCAATATTTCGTGAAAATATACATTTCTACTTTGCTCGTTTCTCAGCATATCTAAGGAGTGTAAGTTTATATTGTGTAGATTTTTATCTCAGCTGCTATTCCGTTCTCGTCAGAAAAATATAACATGTGAGTAATGAATAAAAGAAGTTTCCAGATGTTATATCACTCAAAGCTGCTTACAATATTTAGTGGTTTTGGTATTCACTATAATACATTATTCATTATAACTGATATTTTTTTTGTATATAATAACAGCCTGGCTGATGGAAACATACGTATAACAACGATCGAATACTCTTCTATCTATACATTAAATACTAAATATTTTAATATTGTAATGTTTCACAATGTTTGGCGTATAATTGCATTTTCTGAAGCATATGCGGTTGGACATTTGCAACTGGACTTTAAGCAAATCAAAGACCAGAATTAAAGTGACGTTTGTAAAGATATGATGGTTTATTTAAAGCGTTTTTTTTTTCCTAATTTCGCGCGAAACTACACGAGGGCTATCTGTGCTAGCCGTCCCGAATTTAGCAGTGTGAGACTAGAGGGAAAGCAGCTCGTCATCACCCCTCACCCCCAACTCTTAGACTACTCATTTACCAACGAATAGCGGGATTGATCGTAACATTATAACGTCCCAACAGCTGAAAAGTAGAGCATGTTTGGTGGACGGGGATTCGAACCCGCGACCCTCAGATCACGAGTCGAACGCCGTAACCCATCTGGCCATGCCAGGCCTTATTTTAAGTAGCTGTATATTTATGTTTTTATTAAAATATTACTTGAGGTTGAAATATTAGCATTTATTTGTAAGAATTGCGAAAAAATAGAGACAACATACAGTGTTACGCTACTCTTTAGAAATCACTATTGGGAACTATGCAACAGTTAAGCATATTAAATATTGAAAATCTTTAAAGTTTCTTTTTCTAAGTAAACTAAATTTCACCAGAAGAACATTGAAAACGGTGCGTTTTATTCAGAAAGTATAAAACTGTCACATATTGTTTAGAAAACAATGGCTAAATATGTAAAGCATACTTTCTTTCAATGGGAATACGAATACCAGGCTTATTTCTAAATAAAACCACTGCTAGTATTATCAGTCTTGGAGAGTGTTCGTTGCAATATTCAACATAATGAAAAACATTTAATCTAAATTTCTAATACTATGTTGTTTAAAAATAGAAAGGGAAATGATAGTTTGTAAAGTGTTTATTTTAAGTTTGTTTGTTTTTTGACCAATATAGAAGTTTTGAAACTTTCTGTACTATGCCCAAACTTTCCTTAATAAAACTAAATATTGTTAACCAAGAACAACTAACTTTTTAAGGTATAACCGCTTTGAAACCACCTTAGAGGATTTTGTAACCGGTATTAAGTCAGTACATAATATTAAGTAATAAAAAAAGGACAGCTTTAAATTTTGCCCAAAGCTACACGGCGGCAATCTGTGTTGTTAATTTTAATAAGCCTAACATAATATTTTACAATTATCCTTTGTCAGTTAAAATAGCAACAACAACAAACATTTAGCTACAACAATTATTGTTGCAACAAATAATTTATATAAATACTATTTTAATCACTATTGTGTTTATTGTATCCCAGCCAGAGTGAAGAACTCTGTATCCAGCAAAATGTGTTGTCGCTAATAGATGTTATTATTATGAACACACTTCTAATTGTTGATAACCACAAAGATACTAGATTAATAATTGTTTTGTTGAAAACATGATAATCTGTTAGTTGGTTATTAATAAATGAAATAAATAACATTAAACAATACAGCACGTATAAGCCACAAAGTCAGAAATCTTTATCGGTTAATCCTTTCTTTGTTTTGATAATCGGTGTCATTCGTTGGCTCAAACTATATGTTTCTTTATGTGCTAGCTGCACGCCATCTGTATTAATATGTGTTCTCTTCAAGAGTTTCGGTGTGTCTTGTGATCACCTTAACGTTCAATACTTTCAAAGATGAAATTCAATTATAATCTGGAAATAACTCTTCAAGTAAAAGAAACTTGGGTTTAATGTTTTGAAGGTTTATTTTACTTAAATAGGAATAAAAATACAATGCTATTGAAATCTGCCTTCATGGTTAATTAGCCGTTCTGAGGAACTAGTGCTTTGTATAAATGTGATGTTCGGCTTATTTCGGGGAGTCTTGCGGAGAAAACATAGCCACTGCTATTATGAGGAACGTTACAGTGAGATGTTATATGCACTTGAAATATTGTCTATGTCACTCTGACGTATTTTGGATGTCTTCAAAATGTACGCTTATTTGAGGTAAAGCTATGTGTTTCTCTCGTGAGAGGTCCGGCATGGCCAGGTGAGTTGAGGCTTTCGACTCGTAATCTGAGAGTCGTGGGTTCGAATCTCCGTGGCACTAAATATGTTTGCTCTTTGAGCCGTGGAGACGTTATAATGTGACGGTCAATCCCACTATTCCTTGATGAAAGAGTAGCCCAAGAGTTGGCGGTGGATGGTGATGACGAGCTGTCTTATACTGATATATTAGGGACGGCTAGCGCAGATAGCCCTCCAGTAACTTTGCGCGAAATTAAAAGTAAAATAAAACAAACAAACTCTCGTGAGAATTTTTGAGTATTTATGTTTATGATCATCTTGGAAATTCACAGTATATTGACATTGTGAAGATTTAACTCATTTCGTGTTTATTTAAGGTTTAGTTCGTCTTTGAAATCCAAGGTGTATTACTTTACGTCTCGGGATTATAAATATTTCCAATTCACGTGCTAAAACAAGTGGAAGGTATCCATTCCTAATCCATTTACTGTTCAAACAACGAGAAACGAATTCTATCTCAAAATCAACATCTAAGCAATTTGTTTCTAACTGACTGGCCAGCGCATTTGAATTTTTAGAAAAATGTACACGTGAACATACACGTGATGATGAATAGTTGGTTCATCATCATAGAACACGAAAGAGAAACCTGCCCTTTTAAAGTGGATAAACCGTTTTCAAACCAACTAGTTACATTAAAATTAGTACAGCGAACAGTAGCTATTTAAACAAACGAAACGCCAATAAGTACAAACGAACGTACTTCAAGGTAACATTTTACCCATAATAAATATTTATGTAGGAAACAACTTATTTCTCGGGAATTTCAAAGAAACAAACAAACCCAGGTTATTTTCTCATTCTCCAGACGCTTTTCAAGTCAAATAAAATCAAGATATGAAAACAGATGTTTTGTGAAGTCATGCAGGCCCGGAATGGCCAGGTGGGTTAAGGCGTTCGACTCGTAATTCGAGGGTCGCGGGTTCGCATCCCCGTCGCACCAAACATGTTCACCCTTTCAGCCGTGTGGGTGTTATAATGTGACTGTCAATCCCACTATTCGCTGGTAAAATAGTAGCCCAAGAGTTGGCAGTGGGTGGTGATTATTAGTTGCCTTCCCTCTAGTCGTACACTGCAAAATTAGGGACGGCTAGCGCAGATAGTTCTCGTGTAGCTTTGCGCGAAATTTAAAAAACAAACAAACAAACTGAAGTCATGAGAAAATCTCGGGTATTACGCACATACTTTGCGCTTTTAATGGTTTTACCGTTAATTTGGTTGCGAAAAAAAATCTCACGATATGTCTTAACATGTTAGTAAAAACGCGAGCGAACTTAGCTGGAATGACTTAGCAATAACGCGGCGGATGTTTTTGATCCGCTGGTAATATGAGTTTCAAATGCAGCAAATTCAACGCTTGACCACATATTTCGTAACAACGCTTCCTTTCTGCATGAAATGTAGTTTCAAGTACTGTAGGTGCAGTTAGCATGAGCATATTTTAACAGCTCTAAGAAACTGATTTAGATTACATGTTTATTGGTAATAATAACCACGTAACATCAAGTGGATTATTCAAGGAAAAACTGTTGTATAGATGGAAATTTGTGTGTGTTCCAAATCATGACAAGTTGAAGTGAAAGGAATATACAAAACTGTCTTCATTATGCTTTTGATATATGTGGTTAATTAAACGTGACATCTTAGACTAAATTTATTTTGCCTTTACAGTTGGTTGTTTGAAGTTAAACACAAAGTTAAACAATGGTTCTCTGGCTGAGGCTATTTATCGCCAAAGGCTAGTTGTACGTGTAAATGTGAAACCATATTTTCCAGTCAGACAAGTGTAGCCCCAAGGTCTGCAGTGGGTGCCGTTGACTATCTGTCTTTTATCGTCTGTCAACTTCAAAATAGAGAAGGATAATGCAGTTGGATATCTTTCAGAGAATATCGGAAAACAAACAAACAAATGCAACCGTTCTCTGAGTGACCAGGTCTCAATGACAATTTCTCACTTTGAGACCTAAAATTGCAAGTTTAATGAATATTCATTAACATATAAAAACAATTCCACTCATATTTTAATTGCGAAACTACTACAATGTAATACGAGTATTTCAGAAACGTTGTTTGAAACAATTATTTGTGATATATTTAAATATATTTACTTTCTAAAAGTACATAGATATCAAGTAGATAAACTGATACTCTGTTTTTTATAAACAGAAGCCCCCAAAAATAGTTTTTTGTTAGGACTAGAAAAGAAACAGCGCCACCTATAAGCACCAAATGTTGAACCATTTCTCTCCATGTCATTTTTTTATTGTAAATGTTCTGGTAACAGAAAATCCTTCCATGAAAGAAAACAACAACAAAAGATGGCTTCGCAAATCGTTATAGAAATGCGTTTGTTTAAACGACACGACGATTTTGACGATGCTGTTTCAGCACGTGCTTAAAATCGCTGTTGATTCGAAAAATATAGAAGGACTTCAAAACCGCTAGGACACAAAAATACATAGTAATTAAAACAGATATTTCAATATAGTTCATCAACTTATCAAGTTGTTGTCCTATTAAAGCATTGACATTAAGCACAATAAAGCAGTTGATTAATGAGTTATTTTAGTTTTCAACGGTCGTTCTAGCAAATGTATATGTTATTTGATTTTGATTATAAATTAAATATAACACGTGATTTCGTTCTCTTAAGGTGGGTTGTTGAGATATAAATAATTTCGCTGATGTTGTGAGTAAAACTTGACAATTTGATGAGTTTTCGGTAAATCTAGTAATTACTGTACTGGCCTGGTATAGCCAGGTGGTTAAGGTTTTCGACTCGTAATCTGAGAGTCGCGGGTTCGAATCACCGTCGCACAAAACATGCTCGCCCTTTCAGCCGTGGGGGCGTTATAACGTGACAGTCAATTTCACTATTCGCTGGTAAAATAGTAGCCCAAGAATTGCCGGTGGGTGGTGATGATTAGCTGCCTTCCCTCTAGTCTTAAACTGCTAAAAGGGACGGTTAGCGCAAATAGTCGTCGTGTAGCTTTGCGCGAAATTAAAAATAAACAAACATGTAGCTCAGAACGGCTGGTACATTTTTATTTCAAGTAAGTTTCTAGTCATCAAGAATTACTTCAAACAATTAATATACTCTTAAGTAACAAGTCTCTCTATGTGGTCAAGTGCAAGATATGTTTATATCAAGCTGTCTCGGAGCGTTCGAGTGCCTAGTGCACTAGAACAAATACGAAACTAAAGCTGTATATTCACTTCCATTATGAACAGATTATTCTAGTTTTGTCAGTGTTAAGTAAGAGAGACAGATATTTTTATTTTGAGTTTTGAAATATTTTTATTTCTGACATGTCCCCTGCTAGTACAGCGGTAAGTCTACGGATTTACTACGCTAAAATCAAGGGTTCGATTCTTCTTGATGGTCTCAGCTTAAAGCCCGAGGTGGCTTTGCTAAATGAAAACACACTTTCTCACTCGTTTTTCGCGGATTCCGAAAGGGTTATTTTCTAAACTAATGTTTTTAAAAACGTTTTTGGTATATGTTAGTGCAAAGTTATATAATGTACTGTTCTCAATGAAACAAAATATAACCTACAGATAAATATTTATTTAATCTACCCAAAGTTTTGGATTGCGTCAATTGTCAAGGGTGTAAGAAATCATTTGTCGTCTTTATTAAAAATGGTTTCTATCTTTGAGTCATCACTGAAATTTAAAAACAAAAACAAAAACGGCGTTCGACTCGTAATCCGAGGATCGCGGGTTCGAATCCCGCTCGCACCAAACATGCTCGCCTTTTCAGCCGTGGGGGCGTTATAATGTGACGGTCAATCCCACTATTCGTTGGTAAAAGAGTAGCCCAAGAGTTGGCGATTGGTGGTGATGACTAGCTGCCTTCTTGTCTTACACTGCTAATTTAGAGACAGCTGGTAGATAGGTTTCGGGTAGGTTTGCGCGAAATACAAAAAAAAGCCTAATAAGGAAGCATGATTGTTTGTATGCTTTAAATTTCGCATAGTGTGTTTGTTTGTTTGTTTTGGAATTTCGCACAAAGCTACTCGAGGGCTATCTGTGCTAGCTGTCCCTAATTTAGCAGTGTAAGACTAGAGGGAAGGCAGCTAGTCATCACCTCCCACCGCCAACTCTTGGGCTACTCAACTAATAGTGGGATTAACCGTCTCATTATAACGCCCCCACGGCTGAAAGGGCGAGCATGTTTGGGGTGACGGGGATTCGAACCCGCGACCCTCAGATTACGAGTCGCACGCCTTAACACGCTTAGCCATGCCGGGCCTGAGGAAGCTGGAGTACCTAAAATTTGGAGTAATAATTGTAAGCGAAATTAGCAATGCATACATTCGATTTTCTTCTTTGCTCTTAAATTATCAAACTTCATAAATATTTGCCAAGAACAGATCCACTGAAGACTCATTAAACCTTTTTTTGTCCTTTCAAATTGTTTAAATTTGTAGGAAGTTCTTTACTCGTGTAAGTAAATCTACTTTAAATAAGTTTTTCTTTCATAAACGACAGATTTTCGAACTATCATTGAGCTGTTGCGAGTTCTAAACATGCATTTCAGTAATTGTTTTGACTGCATGCCTAGCAGGCGTTTTGTTTTAGACGTACCGTTTAGGCCTTGATTTTTATCGTAAGAGCGCCTAGTCACGTAGCTTTAAGATTTGTCATGGGGATTAAACATCACAGTGGGTGAATCTTCTTATTTTTCTTTTTTTTTTTGAGACAGTACTTTTGTTTTGTTAAAGTACAGGATCACACATTTTGCGTGGCTGAGATCTTTCTGACCAAAAACGAAATTTATGATTTCTAACTATTTCGAAATGGTGGGATTTACGTCAATCTTCGATTTTTTTTTTGATTAACTCAGTTTTTTCCTAGAGCGTAAGAAACAGGTTCATAACGTTTCTTATTAGAAGAAGATGGCTTGATCTTTTGGTGGAAAGTTGCATCGTTTTAGAAACCAAAGGGTATAGAACACCGCAAGGAAAATATAACAGACTCGAAACTCAGAAGATTGGATTAGTGTTTTATTTCCACTGAGTGAAGAATAATATTTTGTTTGTAGCACCTAAATCCGCATTTTATCATCAGAAGATATCCAGAACTATTTTCATCAGTACACTGCAGGGAAGAGGGAAGGGCTTTTGTAAATGAAACTAAAAATCAAATGAGTTATTTTGATGTCAGTTTCTTTTCCACTATAACACTCTCTAAGTTCCTTGCTAGACTGACACAAATTGGTTGGTTTATGAGATACAAGCAAGTCAAAAGAAAAGCACATTGTGGCTTAGTAAAGTTACAAGTTTTAGAACACTTAAGTGGAGCGTTTTGTAAAGAACGGATAATAACTAACATTATATTACCATTCTGTGATTAGTTTTCCAGTTACTTGAGTGAAATGACTTTTCTTAATATTTTCCTGTATTAATGGCTTAGCTTATTAATTTAGCTTAGTCCTAACTTTAAGAAGAATCCCATAATTTTTTTCTGTTTTTTTTTTAGGCTTTGAAGAAATATTTAATCCTAAGTTTATCTAGGCTAAAACATGTGAATGACGTATAATGAACAACTATGAAAATTGATGAGAATTGCGCTATTGATTGAGAACATTCACCGATAATATAACAATATTCTAACTGGTGAGTATGGGGTGTGTGTGTGTGCGTGTAGAGGTACTAATCGTCTTTAGAATACTTGTATTCTGTTTGGTGTTCTCAATTAACTTTGATAGCATTAGGAAGTTATAGGTTTGAACATTGAACTGTCATATGGCTAATTTAGAATATTTTAATTAACAGAAATTTTGGATGCTTTCCCTATGTTTGAAAGAAAATGATAAGGCAAACTGTAATGAGGCTTAAAACATTAATCTTAAACCAAATTCGTATGTAGAATTTTCCTTTTATATAAGCTGTTCCCAAACTTCATAAATATCCGATTAAATTTAGGTTTATTTCTAGTTCAGTAAGAAAAAAAATTATACAACTGGTTATTTTGTTAAATAAACTATTAACATTTTAGTTGATAAAATTAAAAATGTAAGTGTTAATAATAATAAAAAAAACTTATTTTCTGGGATAATAAAATAATTAAGTGAATAATATTTTATTAAAATGTTTAATTTTTCTTATAAATTCATTAGTAGAACAGTTCAGATCTTCTTTCATAGTTCTAGAAGAAAGAAAATTTGGCTCCAAAAGCACAAAAGATATATTAAGTTTCTGCATTTATAATAATTATATATTTTCCAACAACCAGGTTTTTGAACGAGTAATAGGATTTCCAATGTGAGCTAACTACTCAACCAATATGGCAAAGTTATATCTTTACTTCAATGAGAACAAGTTTGTCGAAAATCTACATAAAAGTAGATATTTTTGCTTTAACTTACAGATGCATAGAATATTTAATTAGTATATATAATCCTGAAGTAAATAATGTTATTAAGACAATTCACCCGGTAGAATTATAAATTGAAAATACGTAAATATCTAAAATAAAAATTAGGTGTTGATAATGATATTAATATAAATATTTTTGATAAAAGAAAATAGTTTGATTTTCCAATATATGTTTTACCCTCTTTTAATAGTAATGTACTTTACCCTTCTGTTATAATTAATAGTAATATACATTACCCTTCTGTTATAATTAATAGTAATGTACCTTACCCTTCTGTTATAATTAATGGTAATATACCTTACCCTTCTGTTATAAGCACTGCAACTTTACAATTTTTCAGATTTTCGTAAAAATTGTGATAAATTACAATACTTTATTATTGATGTCGAAAAATAATATTGATACAAAATTTAATATTTAATGTACTTAATAAAGAAACTTTAAATAAAATTATTAAATATTCTGTAATGAATATAAGAATGTATTAAATAAATATAAATAAATAAAAAATAAATAAATATTACTAAACGGTTCTGACAAATAGTTTTAATTGTGAATAGGGTCATTAAAGAACGTGGCACTACTTTATGCGGATGAACACCTTATTAAATATAAAGGTTTATTAAAAGCATGAAAATTGGCAGATAGAGTAAACTTAATCGGTGGTTGTTTGGAGTTGTACTAGTTAGCTTAGATAACTGGTTGGGACCCTTCAAACTAATATAATTCGTCTCTTAGGCTACTAATTAGTTCCTTACCATCATAAGGGGAGCTGGAATAAAAACTTCAAGAAATAAGTTTATTTAACTTACTCTCAATTGGTAGTACCTTATTATTATTATTATTTTATTTATTTTTTCGTTTAATTTGTATTTTTATCTTATTCACTACAGAGAGCAGTTTCCTTTCCACAGCTGTCTGCAGGCAGTGAAAATTGAGACATTGTGGGTTTGAGCAGCCACATCTCTCTCTCTCTAATTTCTATTTCTATGAGCAGCCACATCTCTCTCTCTCTCTCCCTAATTTCTATTTCTATGAGCAGCCACATCTCTCTCTCCCTTCCTAATTTCTATTTCTATGAGCAGCCACATCTCTCTCTCTCTCTCCCTGATTTCTATTTCTATTCCTTTTATTTTATTTCATTATTTAATTATTATTTATGTGAAACTGGCAAATGGAGGTTAAGACTGATAGACGATTTATCCCCACTGCAATGTAGGTCCTACGTCTTTGGTCACCTCCAAAACCTAGGGTACATTTTATATCCCACATTATAGCCCAGAGGTGGCCAAACTTGCTTAACGTAACAGCTACATACGTTAACTTCAGATGTTTGAGAGCTGTAAGATATAAACAAATATTACTCGCACTATCACAATAACACACCGCTAATTTCACTGCCCGCAACACAGCCACACACGCCACAATCGAGCAATCGCAAACCAAGCCCATTAAAACTAACATTGTCAGCACCGGTTTGTATGATTACTGACTCTGCAGCACAATTCCTCTGTACTCCTTACTTATCTGGAATTACTTTTAATTCGTGACTCAAATCTAGCATTAAAATTAAGATTTAAATTCTTAAATATGTTTACTCCCCACGAACATTAAACTTAAGTTTTAATCCAGGGGCTCTCTCAGTTTATACTCGGAAGATAATTACAAAGCTTACATTTTTTGTTATTTACCTTTGATATTAATTGTGATACAAAAAAGAGCTCAACCAACATATTTCCGCGAGTCGTACATTATATGTCAAAGAGCCGCATGTGGCTCGCTAGTCGCGGATTGGCCACACCTCTTGTAGCCTTTTGATTTTGTTATTTTATTTTATTAAACTTCAGTTTCAGATTCTCTCTACGTATACATATATTTATATTTGTAGCGTCACCTAAATAAGTAAAACATGACATCAAATTTGAGAAAAGATTAGCAGATGGCGCAACAGTTGGCTAATAATTCTTCAAACCTCATTTGCTGAAAAATAAGTTTTTATATTTAAAATAATTCACATTAAATATTAACAACCGTTGATCGTGCTACAAACGCGGTTTTATTTTACAAAGCATCGAGCAGTAACTTCAAAACAAGTAAAATGTGAATGTTAAACTTGTATTTAACTTCAGACACGAAATTTTGTTGTAAGATACACGAGAAGAACGACATCTTTGATAATTATGCTCGTTTGGCATCTGAAACGTATTCATTTATCATAGGCCAAATTAAAGCTCTGTCGAAAGTTCTTATTTCTCAATTTCGCGCAAAGCTACACGAAGGCCATCTGCGCTAGCCGTCTCTAAGCAATGTAAGACTAGAGGGAGGGTAGTTAATTACCACCACCCACCGCCAACTCTTGGGCTACTCTTTTACCAACAAATAGTGGGATTGAGCGTAACATTATAACGACCCTGCGGCTGAAAGGGCAAGCATGTTATTTTGTGAAGGGGATTCGAACCCGCGACCCTCCGATTACAAGTTCATGGCCTTCACCACGTGATCATGCTGGGCCTATCGGTGTGGAGTCCAGTTTTACTGAACAGTTAAAACATTTGTACGTCTTATTACTATTATTATAGATATGAAACACTGTTGTTCACTTCGTTCAACATTTGTATCTATGTAATCATAACAACCGGCTATAGATTAGGGTATGTATCGTAGATGATGAGTAACAATATTATTTTTTGTGACTCAAGAAAGAACGGTTTGTGTTCATGTCTTGTATCCCAACAAATAAACTTACGCAGTTTTCTTGATGTAGTGCTGTCTCCTCTATCTGTTTAAATAATTTCTTTGAGAACATAATACCTGAACAATTATCTTTTAGAAAATCGCAAAACAAAAATAAAACAATAATAAATAAATTCAAAAATGGACTTTTCTCGTATAAAGAAAGTTATTCCTATGAAGTTGATATATATTTCTTCAAATAATACATACATATTGGGTATATTTCAAATTACTAATTTGTGGTGATTACCGAGTAAGTTTCTTTCTAGAGAGTCACCTACTACAACTCTTCTATCCAATTTCGCGGTTTAGATGTGTTACCCCTTTTAGACAACGTAAACTAATAATAGGTATCAGTGGTTTGTTATTTGTATATCATGTGAGACTTGAGATACGTTATGGTATTAAGTCACCTGTGTTACACTAATTATAGCACCAAAATAATTATAAGACAGAAACGTATTTTCCTCATTTAGGTAAAATACGAGTTTAGTAAAGGTGAAATAGAATATTATTTTAGTATATATCGAATTAATACAAGGAATCCTGAAGTTTCTGTGTTTTACATCTTTTATTTGTATGTTAATTGGAAATCTAAAATCAGATCAGTCTGTGTTGACTTGTTATATTTATTTTCGCCGATTTACTATCAATTTTCTGAAAGCAAAAAGTTATTTCAGCCACCTAGCTTGTTTGTTAGCATTGTTGAAGCTAACGTTAAAATATTCATTTAAAAAACAAATTCCCATCTGCTATGTACTTTCCTTTACAAAACCTCTTTACTTCCTCATTCTGTAAAAGTGAGAAGATTACGTTGGTACACGGGACAGACAACCAGGACGAAACACGTAATTTGGTAAAGTTGAGATTTTCACTGTAGTTAACGTAATAACAGAAAGCCTTGAATCTATTCTTATACTTGATATATTTGTTGACATTAAAGAAAACATTTAATGGAACGTTACAGAATTTTTACCAAGAAGACTGAATTATTCACATGACATTCTATCAAAGTGCCAAGGTTCCTTGAAACACTATTAAACTGAAGCGTGCCGGCTACGAACGTGGTTGCCTAAGTAACTTAATGATAACATTGTTATTATCATAATTTGTCACTTAAGCCTTAAAGGTTCTTTCATTATCTAGTAGAATGTGAGTTAAAATAAGGGAAATAGCTTCGAACGTGAATTGCCTGTCGTTTCGTGATAGAGTGAAACTGGCAGCTGCCCTCACAGGCATATGGAAAGCGTAGCTTTGGCCCAGATAATTTGAAACTAGTTATATCAAGGAAACAAAGAACAGTCTTGTAGCAAACAAGAGCAAAGCTTTTTATCAGAAAAGCTTTCTCAGATAAACAAGTTATTCGATAGTTTACGGGTTAGTTAGAAAGGGATAAAAAATAGATTGAAGCCAAATTACTGAATCACTTAACACCAGTTATCTTTTTCAGTTTATATTACCTTCTTTGAAGATATATGTAGACAGTATATGAAAATTATTAAACCGTTTCTATATGCTTCACTTGTTGTTTTGAGTTAAGCACAAAGCTACACAATGGGTGCTCTGCCCACCACGGGTATCGAAACCTGATTTTTAGCGTTATAAGTCCGTACACATACCGCTGAGCCACTGGGGGGTAATGCTTTACTTATCTTGGCTTATATTATCGTAGTTGTGTGTTTCCTTATAGCAAAGCTATATCGGGCTATCCGCTGTGTCCATCGACGAAAATCGAATCCCTGATTTTAGCGTTACAAATCCATCACTTATCGCTGTTCCAACGGAAGATTATCGTAGTTGAAAACGTATGAAGATTATTAAACAGGATACTTCTGTAATTCATTTATTATGAAGATTATTAAACAGATTACTTCTGTAATTCATTTATTATTTTCGGTTATAATTATTATTTGTATTAAGTGTATGAATAAAAAACTACAAATAATTACAAAAAATTAAACGAATATTTAAGAGGTTGTACATATGCAAGATCTAACTCATCGGGTTATTAAGATCCAAGGTTCGAGCCAAGATGTTCTGTTGAGCACGCTCTGCATTTTTACATATAGACACGTCATATAATGACGTAGTCAGTCCTAGTGGCCACTCAGTGGCACAGCGGTATGTCTGCGCACTTACAACGCTAAAATCCGGGTTTCAATACCCATGGTGGACAAAGCACAGATAGTCCAATGTGGAGCTTTGTGTTTAATTACAAACAACAATAAATCAGTCCTAGTATTCGGCTAATACGTGCAGAGGACTATTTATTCTGACTGGTTGTTTTCTCTCTGATAAACATCTGAAGATCGGGGACGGAT
The DNA here is from genome assembly GCF_004210375.1 of Tachypleus tridentatus. Lineage (NCBI taxonomy): Eukaryota > Metazoa > Arthropoda > Merostomata > Xiphosura > Limulidae > Tachypleus > Tachypleus tridentatus. Next base: position 120,729,447 of record NC_134825.1, read on the forward strand.
CTGAAACTCGTAGTATCCGTCCAAAAGCTTAACCCCAGTTTCATCCAAATTGTCATTCAAAAATAAACAAAAGTTACAATAGTGAAAATCACTTACGTGGATTATGAAAGTTGCCATAATTGTTAATTTAACAGTACAATTAGACGCACCTTAAACGTCTTTTTAACTGTGTGTAATGTTTCGTTGTTAAGATATATTAATCTTAATTCTACTGATGTTTTCAAAAACAAAATAAAAATAACATTTTCTACTGATGTGCAACTTATCACCTGATATTATACAGTAATTAATTAATCTTAGTTAAGACAATGTTTACATACCCTTTCTCTTTGTTGCATCATAATAAAAGAAAGCTATTAATGAGCATTACTAATCAAAAAAAATATTATATATAATAGTGACAAAGTTAGATAGGTTTTTCGGACAATTATTACCTGACTGGTAAAGGAACAATTGAAAATCTGTCTTTATGATCAAGTCTTTTGGTTTGAATCGGCATAGCCTGTTGGTTAAGGCGCTCGACTTGTAATCCAAGAGTCGCTGGTTCGAATGCCTGTCGCATAAAACAAGTTCGCCCTTTCAGTCGTGGGGGCGTGATAATGTGACGGTCAATCCCACTATTTGTTGGTAAAATAGTAACCCAAGAATTGGTGGTGGATGCTGATGACTAGCTGCCTTCCCTCTAGTCTTACACTTCAAAACTAGGGACGGCTAGCGCAGATAGCCCTCGAGTAGCTTTGCGTAAAATTCAAAACAAATCAAGTATTTTAATTTATTCAATAAACTTGTGTTTCACTCCTGTGTATAGGCATTCCAAAAACTAATTTAGTCTAAACAAAAATAGAATACTCTCTTTCACAAGTGGTTAATTAAGGCTAGTTAGCATGTACTGAACTAACCCTTTCACGCTTGGTGTTTTCTCAGAAGTTAATGGCTTCTTGCTCATTGTGTTACTCGAATAATTTGAATAAAGGTGTATTCTTCATCAAAACGTATCAGCACACCTGCAAACGTGACCTAGTCTTGAATGCAACCACAACTGAATACCCATACTGTACAAACTCATCAACACAGATGGCACCTATAAGACTATAAGAAATGTTTCCAAACAAATAATAGAGCACTATGATGCCCATACGACTGAAAGGGCGAGTATGTTTATTGTAACGAGGATTTGAACCAGAGACTCTTGGATTACGAGTAAGCGTCCTAACCATCTGGCCACGCCGGGCTATTGTGGAATGTGGGTTAGAGATTGATAAACATTTCTGACACAACTTTAATGTGCTCATTCATTAGAAGTTATTTATAATTTTCAAATTCCAATAATTTATCTTCAGATTAATATTTATTATTAATAATATTTTTGTTGATTTTGATTTGTTTTAATGGATACGGTGATTTTTCTGAGTTTCTTTAACTTTAAAGAACTACTATAATGGTTCTCGAAATGTATCACGTGCTCTGTTGAAATATGAACCAATCAAAAAAATATAAATCTATTTGAAATAATAGAAAGAACAACTGCTAAGAAGAACAGAATAATTATAAATACGAGGAAATTACACTCATCGGCCAAAATATTAGAAATCCTTTACCGACAGAATAGGCTTTTCCTTATCACTTATTTATACAAATAAGATATTTACATGCTAGAAAAATAATGACACAAGAAGTCAATAAATACAGACGGTAAACTGGATGAGTGTCACTATAATGGAAAAGTCAAATGATTTGTTAAGTTTGATTTGTCAAGTTTAAAGCGATGTGTTGTTGTTGCAACTTAGTTGTTTATTGCCTCAATTACGACAATGGTAGACTTTGTTGGGAAGTCAAAGATCATTGTGTTTGGTGTCTAAACGTCTTATTAGCAGACTGAAAATTTTCGTTTGATAACAGAAACTGTGATTGGAAGAGAACGCTATCAAATAATAATATGAGGTTAATGTCGAGGTCATGCAAATAATTGTTTGTTTGTTTTTTTAATTTCGCGCAAAGCTACACGAGGGCTATCTGTGCTGGCTGTTCCTAATTTAGCAGTGTAAGCGTAGAGGGAAGGCGGCTAGTCATCGTCACCCACCGCTACTCTTTTACCAATGAATCTTGGAATTGACCGTCACATTATAACGACTCCACGGCTGAAAGGGCGAGCAGGTTTGGTGTGACAGGGATTCGAATCCGCGCCCCTCAGGCTAGGAGTTAAGCGCTTTAACCACCCGGCCATGCCGGGCCTAATGTAAATAAACATTAGCAAATTGACGTATAACTTTAATTGTCTACGAACCCTAACAGTCCACCAAAATAGTACGTAAGTACTATATAATATTAACTTTGGTAAGTATACTCTATTGCATAAACTACTTATATTTGCTCAAAATTAAAAGTTACTTTTCCAGTGGTGTTTAGATTATCGGATTAGATAGCTTTCTAATAGGAATGTGTAATGGAATCAGATGAACCCTTAGTTTTGCATGACAAAATGTTGATAACTCAGTAATGGACCCATTCACTTTTGTCTCCACTGAACAAGGATTTTGAGGCAGCATATCGTTTACATGGTGTGGGTTTTGTCTCGTTTTTTTGTTTGTTATGAAAGGCCATACCAATGACCGTGAAAACTGAAAGTATCTATCTGACCATGATCACCATGCAATGCCCTTAAATTTACCAAAACAAAGAGTGAGGTATTACCAATCATATAGGTAAGAACGTTCCTAGCTCATTCGTTCAGCACAAAACAGACGATTAGCAACTATCATTTTCCCTTCAACAAATTACCTTCAACTCTACTTGCATTGTACAAGATATCGAAGAACGGTCAAAGATTGGAATAGATATGTTTTAGAAACTAGTAGATATAATTCGACTTCATGTACAAGCCGCAATCAAAGCACGTGCTGACGCAACACACTCTTATTCCTCGATTTCGACCGCTAGGAGGGGCTCGTCTTAGAATCCACAGGTAGCGTCTTCGTAAACATATACAACACGTACGAAATAACATATAATATAATGCAATAGTCAACCATTCCAGTTGAAACAACTGTTCTCTACTAGTTAATTAATATGTATGTTTTTACGTTTCTGCATAATTTAAGAAAAAACAAGTATGTTGTGAAACGAAAAAATATAATGTGCTACTTCATATTTGCTCTTAAAGAGAAAAACGGTATGTCCTAAGGTAAGAACTACCCAATTCATAATAGAGCCTCAAATGACCTGATTTACGAACAGTGCTGACAGTAGGTATTGTAGAGTTTTTCTATAAGCTTACAGCTCTTGACCAAGTCTATACTGGTTTTATTCTTCTAAAGATTTTAAACACCTATATATCGTGACCGAATCTTGCGGCTCGGCATGGCCAAGCGTGTTAAGGCGGGCGACTCGTAATCTGAGGGTCGCGGGTTCGCATCCCCGTCGCGCCAAACATGCTCGCCCTTTCAGCCGTGGGGGCGTTATAATGTGACGGTCAATCCCACTATTCGTTGGTAAAAGAGTAGCCCAAGAATTGGTGGTGGATGGTGATGATTATCTGCCTTCCCTCTAGTCTTACACTGCTAAATTAGGGACAGGCTAGCACAGATAGCCCTCGAGTAGCTTTGTGCGAAATTCAAAAACAAACAAACAAACGAATCTTGCCGGATTCGACTTCCATGCTAGTTACATGGTGTTCAAGAGTCTTTGGATTATGTACGTCATTTGCTTTATTATAACCAGGTTTGTGTTGCAACAAGGATGCACGTTTGCGTTTGAGAAATGGCTGTGTTGCAGATGTTTATTCCTCGCTGTTGTACTGGCAAGACATGCTTCAGAATGGATGTTCACATTATCTTATTAAATGAAACAAATGTAAGATTTAAGCACTATAGAATTAATGCATTTTAATAGAACTATGTTATAGTACAGCTGTATGTATGGGGACTTGTACACTAGAAACTGGTTTCGATACCCGTGGTGGACTAAGGCCCATTGTATAAGTTTGTGCTTAACTTTAAACAAACACACTAACTAAGAATAAATCTCCATTATATTTATTTAATAATACATTTATTTTTTAACTTAAGCGTAAAACTATAACACAAGTATGTACGATACGCTCACCTTTGATATCTAGCCTCACAATTTAACATTAGAAGCCCTAAAGTTTGTCAGTGAACATCTTGGTGGTTGGTTGTTTGGAATTAAGTACTAACCTACACAATAGGCTATTTCTGCTATGCCCACCACGGGTATCGAAACCCGGTTCTAGCGGTCTGAGTTTGCAAACATGCTGCTGTGCCACTGGAGGATACATTTGGGTGGAACAGTAGTAAGTCGTAAAATTTGCACTGCTAAAATCAGGGGGTTCGATTCCCCTCGGTAGACACAACTGATAGTAGTAAAAGGTAAACGCAAGCAAAATACGTAGATTAATTGATTGATTTAAAATAAACAAAAACCGGCATGTATATAAATGTTAATGTAAGTCTATTGACCTCATCTGGGTTCAGGAACAAATATGAACGGTTGCTCAGTAGATATGCTGTAGAAATGACGGCGTTATGCCAACTTATTCCTGAGACATGTTATTGCTAATGGTGAAATCAGTTGCCTTGCTTTTCATTTAATGCCAGTCCGTTAGCGTTCATACATGTGAATATAGACGGAAGTAACGAAACGAAAATGAAGCACTGCCCCCTTTGTGTTTGGAAGAAAGAGAAAATCGATATGATGTGAGAAGGTTATCCAATATGGATGATATTTCACAAGTAGCTAATCAATTCGTAGCTATATCTTCACAATAACCCCAATATGTCTGTCTCAACGGATATTTCTGGAAGTATTAACATTTTCAAAACCATTTCATGTTCTCTTGTGAAGTCTTAAAGCAAAACAAACTAACCGTTTTTATTGTTTCATAATACTTTCTTAGGCTTCAAGATAGTTTCTTTTGGCTGCCACAAAAAGCTTTGTAATAGAATATCTCTTGTGCTTAGTTACAACGTATTACTCACAAAATAATACAAATTCAGCACGTTTCTACTCTACTTTCACACAATACGTTTCTGTTCAATAGATTGTTCAATAAAGAACTCGCGTGTACTTCAAGTCTTGAAGCAGCCGCTAATATACCACATTACGTGGACAGCTCAATTTCAAAAACAAGTGTTTGTCTAGTATTGTGACAGACAACTAGTCTGCGATAGTAAAATAGGTTATTGAATGAAGAACTCAAACTCATGTCTTGTAACAGGTCGCCAGTCTACGATAGTAAAATAGTCTTAATCAAGAACATATGTCCAGTTCAATTCATATGACGGGTTACTAACAAATGTCTAGTGTATATACATTTTTAATGCCATACGTTGCTCAGTGTGAGATATTAAATTTTAGTTTTATGACAAATGAAAGTCTGATAAATATTTATGTTGAGAAAAATTGATATTCATATGATGTGAAGTCTACATAAAGGCTTTTTTTTTTAAATGGCACAATTAACTAGTTTTTATTTTGTGGTGTATATTATATAGTGACCCAACTCTAGTCAGTCTTAAGCTCGTCTGTGCTAGCTTGTCTTCTACGAGTTTTCAGGTGGGAGATTCACCAAAATGCAGAATGTTACTTAGTACAAAAGGCTAGTGAAAATACAAAGTTCTTACAAGCAAATCTATTGTTTCTATTAAAAGGGGAAAAAAATCACAATTTTTAAGCTGTTCCTTAGATAACTTAGGCCTGCTATTAATCTCTTAAGGTTGAATTGTATGTGATAAATTACACTAATAAAAACCAGCCTAAAACTGAAAAAAAAAATGTATCCATCAGACGACCAGGATTTATAGACTTTATAGCCTAGTTGTTTGAAACTAGCTTGTAAAAGAAGGTAGAGGCCTATAGCCTTTCAAGACTTTGTTTGAAAAACAAAATGAACATGTTATTTTTAAAACTAATTGTATGCTTTGATTAATGAAAAAACATTTAAGAAAGTAATGTCTTTCTTTCTCTTCAATGTTTTTTTTTTCCTTTTTCCTTCCCTCATAAGTTCACATGTTGAACCAGCCGTCTGACTATGTTCGTTTTTCATTTTTTAGTACAACCTCGATTTTTAAGAGCCACATTGTATCTCCAAGAATAAAGACCTTCAGTCAATGAGACTTCACAATCGGCTAGGATGTGTCCTAACGAGCCTTTTTTTCCCCCCACTTGGTTCTATTTTTCACTTTAAGTTATAGGATAATAGCAGAGGATCATACGTGGCACGAGTAAGATACTTTAACACTGAAGACTTCATTGACCAGATATTAGACCAATGTAACCTTTTGAGCTTTATGGCTTCCACGCTATCAACAGTTCATATTTGGACACATCTGCTTTAGATATTCCTTTCATTTTTCCATCGACGTTTCTTGTCACCAATAATCTTTCTCTTCTGAGCATTGCAAGCATTTGATTGGTTTCACGATGAGTCCGATTAACCTCATCTGGACTTCTTAAACAACAATTTTTATCAACAGTATTTTTCTAAATCTTTCCTCGGTTCTGTCGAATTTTACTTTCACCTTGGTCTCGTGACTAGTAAGTCGCTAAATGTTATTGGGTCTTTGTATTTGCACAGACTAAGATAAGACAGCGACCTCACAGCCTCATAGTCCTTGGATAAGGCAGTTATTGGTAGTAGTAGCTACGAATTATCATGGTCCTCACGATTATTGGATATAGGCCAAACTTCAAACATCAAAACTTCAAAGGAAGGTGAAAGGGAGAATATGTTGATAGGTTTTAATTCATCCTTCAAGTGACGTCTCACTTCAATGGCTCGCCTGGTGTCAGTCAGAGTAGAATGTAGATTTTTTCTGAACACTTTATAAACTCTTCTGCCACTGGGGGTATTCGATCTTCACTGAACTAAAAATAATACTTATATTTAGTAGTTATACTCTCTTCAAAATGAAAATTCTGAATTTCTATGGTTTGAGCTCCATATGGCACTAACTGTTTAGACTCACTAAGAGTTCCCTGTGTCTGTTACTGATAAGTTCAATAACGTCAAATCATCCATGAACTTGCAGATAGGAGGAAGCGATTTTCTCGAAGCTATAGTAAGTCTTCTAGCACTAGCAGCTACTTCTGTGGCCAGATAAAAGTGAAATTGGAACACCGATACCCCCATGCTAATATACTGCTGTTTATTCTTTAATCGTTGGTCTGATTGGGAAACTGTCATGATACTCAACAGGATATCAAACAAATTCCTTATTTCTTGTACAGTTGGTTTACGTCTTTCTCATATGTTCTTCTAATTTTTATTCTCTCGCAAAATACTCTTCGGATTTTGCTTGACAATCTTGAACATTTCTCCCTCTTTCCTGTGGGGATTTGTTCCCCTCATGTTGTCTGTTTGTCTGTTGTTGTTTTGTTTTTTCAGACGTTCTTGGTACCGCAGTCAAAGGTCGCTACTAACAGTCATTCCTGTATTATAACATCTTTTCTTCGCATCCTTCCACCAAGGCCCGGCATGGCCAAGCGCATTAAGGTGTGCGACTCACAATCTGAGGGTCGCGGGTTCGCATCCCCATCGCGACAAACATGCTCGCCCTTTCAGCCGTGGGGGGCGTTATAATGTGACGGTCAATCCCACTATTCGTTGGTAAAAGAGTAGCCCAAGAGTTGGCGGTAGGTGGTGATGACTAGCTGCCTTCCCTCTAGTCTTACAATGCTAAATTAGGGACGGCTAGCACAGATAGCCCTAGAGTAGCTTTGTGCGAAATTCCAAAACAAACAAACAAACCTTCCACCTATTTAAAAGGAATTGTAACTCACCCCCTTATGAGGTGTATCGCGCACAAACGTGATGTTTTCTTCCGTCAGCCCATATTCATAGATTGTAATATTCAAAATAATCAAATTCCATTCTGACGTTCCCCACGTGACACCAACATACTCTCAAACTCAAGTCTATATTCTGAAGCATTGACCAAGTACAGTCATTTGACATTTGGACGTCTTGTTTTTCTATTCTGCTGGTTTTTTGTGAACGTGAAGGTTAATAATACAGTGGATGTATTCCAGAACACACACGCCCATCGCCGAGCATGAAACTCGATTCTCTCATTACTTCCAATCCTAATTAACTTTTTTTACATGGGAAAGGATTTTAGGATGTCGTTTCGTATTCAATACGATGAGTCCAGGAAAAGAGATACTCAACATAAGAGATCAAAGCATCTGTATTTGAGTCTTCCAGACATATCTTGAAGCTTTACAGAAAATGACTCACTACATTAGTTCATGGAAATTTGTTGAAAATGTCGGGATGCTGATAAAAAAACCTCCAAGGTTCGAGCCGTAACATTCATCTGAACATCCTTTGATCTTTCAGTTCTGGAAGATTATTCTAGTCATTAATCTCTTTATTTAAATAAGAGGGTGGGTAGGAGACAGGTTGTGTTGAGCTGTTGTCAGTCATTTGTTCAATAATTAGCGCCAAACATGCTCGCCCTCCCAGCCGTGGGGGCGTTATAATGTGACAGTCAATCCCACTATTCGTTGGTAAAAGAGTAGCCCAAGAGTTGGCGGTGGGTGGTGATGACTAGCTGCCTTCCCTCTAGTCTTACACTGCTAAATTAGGGACGGCTTGCACAGATAGCCCTCGAGTAGCTTTGTGCGAAATTCCAAACTTGTTCAATAATTCTGCCCCATAAGTGGCGTATTTAAGTAGGGGCATTAAAACATTAACTACAATTAAGTACAGAACATTTCTACTTTCTTATGTCTTCTTCCAATTGGCAAAGAGTCTACAACTGTTTAGTCTGCTAGCTAAAGAGCTCTTATATTCAGGAGTTTCTATAAATCTTCTAATTGTCTTCTTATTCCACAATGAAACCTATTTTTAAGTTAACTTGCAACAGAACGTTAATAGCATTATTTATTCTCCCGAGCTCTAAAGAATCTCATGGTTAACCTACAACGAATGTAAGTTTACTAAGTGTTCTTGTAATGAACTAAGAATCGAAAACTAATAAAATGATAACTACGGTAAATACGTCTTTTCTATAGAATTCCACCCAAGAGTACTCATTCCAACTAGAAGTTGAAATAAAAGCTATTTATTCATGAATTTCTGTGTTATTGGAAATAGCTTATCTTTTAACCCATAACAAACGTTATAAAATCAGTACTTTTCTTGTTATACATACAGGAATATTGATTCATAATCTATTCGTCACTGTCACCAAAGGATTGGATACGTTAATAATAAAGTAATATTCGTTTGGAATAACGCACAAAACTACACAAAGGGCTATCTGTACTTTGCCCACCTCTGGTATCGAAACCCGGTTTCTACATTGTAAGTCTGTAGACATATGGGGCTATGCAGTATTTAAATCAGTAATATGTCAGGGATATGCTCAAAGGTCTCAGTGATTTATCTTTCGTGACACAGGTTGATTGTTTTCTCGTTTAAGAAATGTGAAATAAATTATTTGAAGAAAAGAAGGTAAGTTTGAGACGACATAACTTAGGCTTATATTAAAACTAGCTAAACACGGTCACGTGAGTGTATTTCTCGTGTTCCAGTTAACTCAGTATTTGTTGTCAGTAGGTCGCATCAGAGGTTTCATTAGATTTGAAATATAGCAACATGACTTTGTTTTCATACTATTTGTTCTACAGAGACACGTTTTGTTTTGTATTTTCAGACTGATGAGACTTGTTTCCCGCAATCATTTTGATTTTTTTTCCACAATCACTAGTGTATGAACATAAGGTTTCTAGGTTTTCCGTGTTTTTCACTAGAACCATGATTAGGTTCAACGTGACCAAAAATTAAGATAGACGTTTGATTTAAATTCTTCCCTGCTTCCCTGCCATAATCTGTTAGCGGACGATGTCTATAACAGCTACACGTCCCTTAACATGTAATCAACAGAACTGTCACGAAAATATCAGGAAGCCACAATAAGACTGTATGCGTGAACATATTATAACACTGGTGTTTTATAAAACCACCTGCTCACTAATTAATAACCAACAAGCTCTTCGAAAATTATAAGAGTTTAATATTGTTCGTTTCCTTTTAAGATAATTGATTATTTTCGCTAATCTAAATTTTATATTTTTGGTTCGTGTATCATTCTTTGTTTGTTTTTGAAATTCGCACAAATCTACTCGAGGGCGATCTGTGTTAGCCGTCCTTAATTTAGCAGTTTAAGACTAGAGGAAAGGCAGCTAGTCATCACCACCCACCGCCATTTATCAACGAATAGTGGGATTGACCGTCACATTATAACGCCCCCACGGCTGAAAGAGCGAGCATATTTGGCGCGACGAGGATGCGAACCCGCGACCCTCAGATTACGGTCGCACGCCTTAACACGCTTGGCCATGCCGGGTCGGGTCGTGTATCACAAACAACTATCTGTGCTCTGCTCACCACAGGTGTCTCAACCTTGTTCTAGAGTATGTCAGCAGGGTTACCTCTGTCTCATTTTGGGGGAGTGAGCGACGGAAACATTTGCACTTTAACGACAATAAAATATAATATTTGCAAGTCGTAAATTGCAATAAATTATCACGTGATTAATTTTCTGGTTAATAACATTTAAATATCTAATTTTATTTAAAGGTAAGATATGTCGAATTAAGATGTACATACCCTCGTTAATCTGATATCTAAACCAAACAGATAAAATTACTAGAAAACTTCATACTATTTGTCCATCTCGATACGTGTTCGTTGGATATCTTAATGCGATGTTTGTTATATTAAGTTTATTAAGTTTTGTAAGTTCATTTACTTGCATTTCTAACAACCTAAAAATGGAATTCAGCTTTGATCTAAAATTGAACAACATAATGTTTTTATTTGTTTAATTTTTTGAAATGCTGATTGAGAATTATTTATCTGTACTAGCCGACACTAATTAAGAAGTGATAGAATTGAGAGATAGCAGCTAGTGGGATTAACCATCCCATTCCAAAGTCCATACAGCTGAAACGGTGATAATGTTCGATGGTGAAAAGTATGTGATTAATGCATTTTAATTAATTGACACAAGTAATAAACAAAACAATCCAACAATGGCAGACTGAAAACTAGTCGTAAATATTTACCTTGTAATCGTGTTCTTAAAACTCCAAAATCAATTTATATTGTTTTTTAAAACCAAAATCGAAACAAAGATTAAAAGTAATTCTGTTGCATATTATTTTCTTAAAAACTAAAACGATTTTGCCATTGGCAAAACACTTGTTATAATATTCTGTTATATTTACAGCACTCTTTGTGACAAACACATGGTAGAAACATAAAAGAATTCATTTATCTTGTAGTAAATTAATAGTAAATTAGTATTATGTTATGTTTCCAGCACTCTTGATCACAAACTTGATAGAAACATCAGTAAATATCTTTTGAATTAATTTAATATTATTAAAATACTCTGTTTATTGCACTCTTGGTGACAGACGCACGATACAAACATGAGATTTTTTTGTGTTAAATTATTTGTTTCCAAAATAAACGTAATCTGAAATGCTTGAAATTTAAAAGTGTGGATTCATCCATTGTAGCCCTCCATTGGTACAACAGTATGTATGCGGTATTATAACGGTAAAAACCGGGTTTCGATGTCCCTTTGTGTAGCTTTGTGCTTAATAACAATGACAATTAATGAAACAATAATAACATTCGATGTAACATCAACGTTTACAAACGCCAGCGCTCGGCATGGCCAGGTGGTTAAGGCGTTCGACTCGTAATCCGAGGGTCGCGGGTTCGCATCCCCGTCGCGCCAAACATGCTCACCCTTTCAGCCGTGGGGGCGTTATAATGTTTCGGTCAATCCCACTATGCGTGGGTAAAAGAGTAGCCCAAGAGTTGGCGGTGGGTAATGATGACTAGCTGTTTTCCCTCTAGTCTTACACTGCTAAATTAGCGACGGCCAGCTCAGATAGCTCTCGTGTAGCTTTGCGCGAAATTAAAAAAAAACAAAACAAATAACAAAGCATTTTCATTAAATGTGAATTCGACTCGCTGGAATACTTTGTCGTCACCTACATCACTTGCTGGACCAAAGTTTACTTAATGTTTTATCACAGAAAGAACGTCTGTACTATTTAAAGAGATACAATTTCACGCGCGAAAATTTTAAGGAATAACATAATCGCGTAAAAGAAAAATTTTCCGATCTGTAATACGTTCACAACTTGTTCATAGAATTTTCTGTATTTTCATAGGGTATTCAATAGTCAGTATCTGGAGAAATCAGAAGTGTCTGCTCATACGACATACTTTATATTTACATATATAGTTTATCTGCTCTATATAATAGTGTTCAGCTATTGTCCAGAGATATTTTCAAAGCTCAGATTTGTTAGTGATGGTTCGCATCACTTGGTGCGACATCAAAAGAGAAAGTGTCTGAGTTTGGGAAATAAAGATCGGTTTTCTCTCACATGTTTGAAAAAGGTTTGCTCTATATTTATGACTCGTTATTAATGCCAGTGTTTTCCTTATAGCAAAACTACATCGGGTTATCTGTTGAGCCCACCTAGGGGAATTGAACCTCTGATTTTAGCGTTGTAAGTCCCTAAACTTACCGCTGTGCTTGCATATAGAATAATGTCAATAACACACAGCTTCTCAGTTCTGTTTGTGTTTCAATCTTTGTCCTCTTTCAGCCAAACTTACGTTCGTTTAAAAATGAAATACTTACACGAAACGTTACGTACAAATACGCTATAATAACAGTAGGATTACACGTTACTTGTTTATAAATTGTTCGTATTTTAAGAACGACGAACACAATACAATGATGGTATTTTTTATCAATACTATAACTGTCACAACAATCGATTACTCACATAACGACATTATCAAATTATGTAGTACGATCGCAACGTTAGGTGTAATGAGACCTATCCCATTAACTTACACCCAAGCTAACGTAATAAAAATACCCAACGTTAAACTAGATTTTATAGCAGTGCTGAACTGAAATACGGCAAATGTGTAAAGCAATTTTAGCTTTATATACCACGAATATTTTTCTACCCAGTTTTAAAGCGAAATAGGTTCTCATGACAGATAAGCCTACGAAATAAATAGAATTGTATACCATATAGTTGACTATCCATTCTTTTGATCGCGTAAAAAGGTTTAGACATCACCATGGAGAGTAAGAAAATATCAGAGACCACATTATTTACGCCTCAGAGCTCCAGCCCTTTTTTACGATTAACACTTAACTTGTGCATTACTTCTATTCAAACTTTCTTACCATTCAAAGTCACTCTCGTAAAATATTTCAATTCACCATCGCACCATAATATATATATTTATTTTCTTTGTATATTTCTCTCCCCGCATTTTCCTTAGAGCCTGCCTCAGGCTTTTTCACAAATCGCTTCCGAACAAAATATTTGTACAGTCATGCAAACCAGAGGGGGCATTATTTAGAGAGTTCAAAACGACTGCAGATAAACTTAATAATACATAGGAAAAAACATTGCTGTTACGTAGTAGTGGATCTTGCTTTTATTAAGATATCCAACGAACACGTATCGAGATGGACAAACAGGGTGAAGTTTCCTAGTACTTTTATCTGTTTGGTTTAGATATCAGATTAACGAGGGTATGTACATCTCAATTCGACATATCTTACCTTTATATATAATTAGATAATTAAATGTTATTAACCAGAAAATTTATCACGTGATAATTTATTGTAATTTACGACTTTCAAATATTATATTTTCTCGTCGTTTAAGTGCAAATGTTTCAGTCGCTCACTCCCCCAAAATGAGACAGAGGTAACCCTGCTGACATACTCTAGAACAAGGTTGAGACACCTGTGGTGAGCAGAGCACAGATAGTTGTTTGTGATACACGACCCGACCCGGCATAGCCAAGCGTGTTAAGGCGTGCGACCGTAATCTGAGGGTCGCGGGTTCGCATCCCCATCGCGCCAAATATGCTCGCTCTTTCAGCCGTGGGGGCGTTATAATGTGACGGTCAATCCCACTATTCGTTGATAAATGGCGGTGGGTGGTGATGACTAGCTGCCTTTCCTCTAGTCTTAAACTGCTAAATTAAGGACGGCTAACACAGATCGCCCTCGAGTAGATTTGTGCGAATTTCAAAAACAAACAAACAATGATACACGAACCAGTGGCCAATTGGTAAGTCTGAAAATTATAACGCTAAAAACAGTGTTTCGCAATCCCTTGTAGAACAAAGAACAAGTAATCTCCATTTTGTAATTTGTGCTTAAGAATCGCAAACTAAAATAATTTAACCAAAAATATAAAATTTAGATTAGCGAAAATAATCAATTATCTTAAAAGGAAACGAACAATATTAAACTCTTTATATAATTTATCAATATTAATCAGTGAGCAGGTGGTTTTATAAAACACCAGTGTTATAATATGTTCACGCATACAGTCTTATTGTGGCTTCCTGATATTTTCGTGACAGTTCTGTTGATTACATGTTAAGGGACGTGTAGCTGTTATAGACATCGTCCGCTAACAGATTATGGCAGGGAAGCAGGGAAGAATTTAAATCAAACGTCTATCTTAATTTTAGGTCACGTTGAACCTAATCATGGTTCTAGTGGAAAACACGGAAAACCTAGAAACCTTATATTCGTACACATGTGGAAAAAAAAATCAAAATGATTGCGGGAAACAAGTCTCATCAGTCTGAAAATACAAAACAAAACGTGTCTCTGTAGAACAAATAGTATGAAAACAAAGTCATGTTGCTATATTTCAAATCTAATGAAACCTCTGATGCGACCTACTGACAACAAATACTGAGTTAACTGGAACACGAGAAATACACTCACGTGACCGTGTTTAGCTAGTTTTAATATAAGCCTAAGTTATGTCGTCTCAAACTTACCTTCTTTTCTTCAAATAATTTATTTCACATTTCTTAAATGAGAAAACAATCAACCTGTGTCACGAAAGATAAATCACTGAGACCTTTGAGCATATCCCTGACATATTACTGATTTAAATACTGCATAGCCCCATATGTCTACAGACTTACGATGTATAAACCGGGTTTCGATACCAGAGGTAAGCAAAGTACAGATAGCCCTTTGTGTAGTTTTGTGCGTTATTCCAAACGAATATTACTTTATTATTAACGTATCCAATCCTTTGGTGACAGTGATGAATAGATTATGAATCAATATTCCTGTATGTATAACAAGAAAAGTACTGATTTTATAACGTTTGTTATGGGTTAAAAGATAAGCTATTTCCAATAACACAGAAATTCATGAATAAATAGCTTTTATTTCAACTTCTAGTTGGAATGAGTGTTCTTGGGTGGAATTCTATAGAAAAGACGTATTTACCGTAGTTATCATTTTATTAGTTTTCGAATCTTAGTTCATTACAAGAACACTTAGTAAACTGACATTCGTTGTAGGTTAACCATGAGATTCTTTAGAGCTCGGGAGAATATATAATGCTATTAACGTTCTGTTGCAAGTTAACTTAAAAATAGGTTTCATTGTGGAATAAGAAGACAATTAGAAGATTTATAGAAACTCCTGAATATAAGAGCTCTTTACCTAGCAGACTAAACAGTTGTAGACTCTTTGCCAATTGGAAGAAGACATAAGAAAGTTGAAATGTTCTGCACTTAATTGTAATTAATGTTTTAATACTAGAACCAACTTTTAGAATACACTTTTATTTCAAGTGTGTTTCTCGACATTGTGAACTGAAATCCGTATTATGCCTGAGGGTGTTCCCTGGACGTTGAGAAATGTGTTATCGTAATTAGAGTAAAGGAAATGTTCTTAGCGTGGATGATGAATCTTAGAGCACTGCTGACTGGCTACCATCCCTCTGGTTAGGTGGCCTTTGTATTAAATACAAATACCACATATATTAGTATCTTGTATAAATAGAATGTTGCCATCCTCAGGTTAACGTGTTGTATTCAGTACCACGAATAATTTTGATTCACGAAAGAGAGGTATATCAAATTATGAAAATTTGTAGGTTCATTTGCTTCAGTAAGTTTTAAAGTTCATTCAAGATATATGAAGTATAATGTGGGTGGTTCAAAACATTCACATCACTATATAATCTCTTGTAAAGGACACTAAGGTAACAAAATCAACAAACAGGATGAATTACTGTTGTTGCTAAGGTAACAAAATCAACAAACAGGATGAATTGCTGTTGTTATTAAGGTAACAAAATCAACAAACAGGATGAATTACTGTTGTTGCTAAGGTAACAAAATCAACAAACAGGATGAATTACTGTTGTTGCTAAGGTAACAAAATCAACAAACAGGATGAATTACTGTTGTTGCTAAGGTAACACAATCAACAAACAGGATGAATTGCTGTTGTTATTAAGGTAACAAAATCAACAAACAGGATGAATTACTGTTGTTGCTAAGGTAACAAAATCAACAAACAGGATGAATTGCTGTTGTTATTAAGGTAACAAAATCAACAAACAGGATGAATTACTGTTGTTGCTAAGGTAACAAAATCAACAAACAGGATGAATTACTGTTGTTGCTAAGGTAACACAATCAACAAACAGGATGAATTACTGTTGTTTCTAAGGTAACAAAATCAACAAACAGGATGAATTGCTGTTGTTATTAAGGTAACAAAATCAACAAACAGGATGAATTACTGTTGTTGCTAAGGTAACAAAATCAACAAACAGGATGAATTACTGTTGTTGCTAAGGTAACAAAATCAACAAACAGGATGAATTACTGTTGTTTCTAAGGTAACAAAATCAACAAATCAATTTTAAGAAAGAATGTGAAAACAAACTGATGTTATATTTTGAAATTAATACATTTGAAATATTTTTGCACGAAGTATTTAGATAATAAAATTAAATAACTCAAAAAATAATCTTTCGTTTGTTTTGAATTTCGCGCAAAGCTACACGAGGGCTACCTGCGCTAGCCGTCCCTAATTTAGCAGTGTAAGACTACATGGAAGGCACCACCACGAATCTGCAAACCTCATATTACGAGTACCGCTAGTACTCTGGTTGTCGACAACGTTTACTTTGTTTGTTTTTGAATTTCGCACAAAGCTACTTGAGGACTATCTGTACTAGCCGTCCCTAATTTAACAGTGTAAGACTAGTGTGGTGTGAATTGGATCATAAAGGATTGGAATGTTTGAAAACTGTTAGCATGTAGTGTTGAAATGGATCATAAAGGATTGGACAGTAACATCGATGAAATTAAACAGAAAAGCTATGATGATGCAGAAGAAGTAACACAACGAAAGGAACTGAACAAAGAATATGAGAACCTAATGATGAGAACTGGACTTTTGAGACAAGCTGAGTACACTGACTAGAAAAGCTAAACCTAATAAGGAAAAATACCAAAAAATAAATAGACTTGTGAAGAAAAAATGCAATGTTGCCAAGGAAGAATGGATTAACACCCAGTGTACAGAGATTGAAAATAACAAGGTAAAAGACAGCAAATATATGCATAAGAAAATTAGTGAAGTGACAGAAAAGACCCCATCAGCAAAAACAGAATGCTTAAAATCTAAGAATGGAGAAATCTTGATGTATAAAAAAGATATACTTAACAGATGGTCAGAATATATTGGGGAACTATATAACGACAACAGAAGCCCAACCCCACACATAGAAATAGACACAGAAGGCCTTCCAATTATGCCTGATGAAGTGGAACATGCAATGAGGAAGATACATAAAGGCAAAGCAGCTGGTCCAGACGACATACCCATTTAACTTTTATTAGCCCTAAAAGAAGTGTGAATCCAGGAAGTGACAAAACCACTGAACACTATTTATGACACGGGTGAAATATCGGAAGACTTTAAAAAATCAGTCTTTATTGAATTGCCGAAAAAGCCCGGAACAACTGACTGTGAACAGCACAGGATAATTAGTCAAATGAGTCCTCTTACCAAGGTTCTTTTAAGAGTGCTCATGTCTAGAATGAGGAATAAGATAAGACCAGAGATTTCTGATACTCAGTTTGGATTTATAGCCGATAAAGGCACTAGAAATGCAATTTTCGCTCCAAACATGCTCATGAAAAGATCACTGGAAGTACAAAAGGATTTATATCTATGTTTTATCGATTATTCTAAAGCCTTTGACAAAGTGAGACATGATGACCTATTCGACATGTTGTCAGACCTGAACATCGATGCTAAAGATCTAAAAATCCTTAGAAACCTTTACTGGCAGCAAATGGCAGCTATCAAAATTGAAAATGAATTGAGTGAATATAGACCAATTGAAAGAGAGGTGAGGCAGGGATGTGTATTTTCACCAGATCTTTTTAACTTATACAGCGAAATAATCATACGAAACATCAATGAACATCAGGGAGTCAAAGTAGGCGGATGCAATATCAACAACTTGCGCTACGCTGATGACACAGTCCTCATTGCGGACTCCGAACGAAATCTACAGACTCTCCTCACAACAACAGTAGACGATAGTGAAGAAAAAGGCTTGCAGTTAAATGCAAAGAAAACAGAGTGCATGGTTATCTCAAAACAATCAATTACACCCACATGTAGCATAACCAGCAAGGACGTGAAAATAAAACAAGTCGAAAGCTTCAAATATCTTGGATATACTATAACATCAAATGCAAAGAGTGACACAGAAATAAAGAAAATAATTGCAATGTCCAATGATACTTTCAATAAAATGAAGTCTATATTCACAAACAGGAACATAACAAATGTCACTAAAATTAACACCTTGAAATCATATGTATGGTCTGTTCTCTTATATGGCTGTGAGAGCTGGTCACTGAACAAAGATACAGAGAAGAGATTAGAAGCTGCTGAAATGTGGTTCCTTAGAAGGATGCTAAAAATATCATGGACTGAAAGAAAAACAAATGTGGAAGTCATGGAACTGGCAGGATACAAAAGGTCCTTGATGAAAACTATAAGAAAGAGACAAATGGAATTTCTAGGACACATCTGTAGGAAGAATGGAATAGAGAAACAGATGCTATGTCGAAAAATAGAAGGGAGGAAAAGCAGAGGGTGTCAAAGAACTAAATATATCGACAGCCTCAATAACTATGTCACCAAGAACTTAATGAGCAACATCGAGTTGATAAGGAGGATTGACAACAGAGAAGACTGGCATGCCATGGTCGTCAATGTCTGCCGCAGATTTGACACATGAAGAAGAAGAGAAGACTAGAGGGAAGGCAGCTAGTCATCAACACCCACCGCCAATTCTTGGGCTACTCTTTTACCAACGAATAGTTGGATTGACCGTCACATTATAACGCCCCCACGGCTGAAAGGGCGAGCATGTTTGGCGCGACAGGGATGCGAACCTGCGACCCTCGCACGCCTTACCACGCTTGGCCATGCCGAGCCCGACAACGTTTACTTATTAGGGTTAGGCAGTTATATTTTAAGATGTTTTAAAAACAGGTATCAAGCCATTTCCATTCTACGATTCACCAGTTTTCATTGATTTTTTGCTAATTTTGAATAATTTTACGTCTAAATAATCTCTGAACGTGAATAAGGGCAAATCGATAATTGCTTGTCTTTGTCATTTTGTTATAACTTATGTTAACAAGGAAACAAAGGTTAGGTCCTCTTTATGGCAAAGCATAGATGCAATTGATAATGACTGAGCAGTTGCATATTGTACAGTACTGAAATGGAGTCGAAAACAATAGCTACAAAATCATTGTTCAAACTGGTAATAAAGAAATACGTATCCTTGGTTTAACTTAAGGCGGCGTATGTGTAAGTCAGGCGTTTCCTGTTTATTGACAAACCTTTCTTTGGAAGATATTTTGAATTCCTGTCGACCCCAAAGAACTACATGAGGTTCAAGAAGGCGATACAATATCATTATGATAGCGTGTGTGAAACCAAATAAATTGCGTTATAAACGACACTTGAATTTGTTTTCCTTTTGTCAGCAATTAATAAATTTGATTTAATTAATTCAGTATATTAAATATGCAGAGAAAATTATAAAATAGAAGCAATAAATATACAGGATCGTCTTTAGAAAAAAGTCATCATGTGTGTTTAAAATGCGTTTGACTTGAGAGAACAGATTTCATGTCTGAATTGGTGAGTTTAGCAAATCGGCAAAGATGACATCGTGTGTCGGGAAGCAACTTTTAATATGTTTCTTAAGGACCTCCTGAAGACGATGGAGAATATAAGGAAATGTTATAGGATCATACAACTCAGTGGTTTTGCATGGCCAGGTGGTAAGGACGTTCGACTGGTGAGTTGAGAATTGCTGGTTCGAATCCACGTCACACCAAACATGCTCGCCCTTTCAGCCATGGTGGTATTATAAAGTGACATCAAGCTTACTATTCGTTGATAAAATAGTAGCCCAAGAATTGTTGGTGCGTGGTGATGAATAGTCAATTTCCATCTAATCTTTTGCTGCTAAATTAGGGACGGCTAGTGCATATAACCCTCGTGCAGCTTTGCGCAAAATTCGAAAACATACAACTCCTAGTTTGGACTGGGTAGCTTTATTCTAAAGGTCAGGAGGAGGTCATGTCATTGTAGCACCTTACGTCTTTGGTAACAAGGAAGTAACGGATATCCAGGAAGTATGACTCTGGGTGATACAGCAATAAGAAATGGATACAAACTTCAAGCGTTCCAGTCAGACACCACATAAGGTTGAGTCGTGTGATCTGCGAATTACGTGCTAGGACGTTGTACAGGAAAATGGTATATTTAAACGTCGAGGTCGATATTTCCTTCAGCTTCAGTCCAACACAATAACTTTAGTTCTATATGTATCGCGTGCACGTCGCAAATTTCTGCGCTATACACGGAAGCGATCGGCTGTTATTTTGTCCACCACGTGGAATCGTTGCAAGCTCATATCCTTCCTGCTCACACAATGGTAGATTGCTGTTGTACATAAATTAGTGACTACTGGTAAAATGATTGGTAGATCAATTCCCTATACATTTTTAATATCTTGTTTTTGAATTTCGCTATCTGCGCTAGCCGTCCCTAATTTAGCAGTGTAAGGCTAGAGGGAAGGCAGCTACTCATCACCGCTCACCGTCAACTCTTGGGCTACTCTTTTACTAACGAATAGTGGAATTGACCGTCATATTACAGAGACACCACGGCTGAAAGAGCGAGCATGTTTGGTGTGACGAGGTTTCGAACACGTGAACCTCGGATTACGAGTCGAGTGCCTTAACCATTTGGCCATGCTGGGCTCAAGACATAATAATTTGCTATTTTAGTTGGGACGAGTAATGCCTGGTGGTTAACTTGATAGATTGTGGATATAAGGTCTATCATGGGTGTGTGTGTGTATTTCTTATAGCAAAGCCACATCAGGCATATATCTACCTAGGGAGATCGAACCCCTGAATTTTGCGTTGTAAATGCGTATTCTTACTGATGTCCTAGCGGCGGACCCCACTATGGAAGTCATACTGCCACAAAACAAAATATACATCATCCCGTATTTTGGGGCTTTATTACGATGAAATTTGGTCAAACAGTATTAGCCCAATTGTCGACAGCAGGCGCTGTTGGCTAACTGATTTCACTTTAGTCTATCAGTTAAAAACGACCGCCGGGCTAGCGTAGTTAACCCTTGAATAATATTCTGTGAATATAAAAACCAAACAAACAACATTAAAGATTCTCTAAGAGGGGTACAAATAAACAGCTAAGATTTACCAATGAGCTAATTTTACGTTTTTGGATTTAATGAAACGGGAATACAATAATGATAAAATGATTTGATATCCGTAATTATTCTAGAAGAATAATTTAACAAATAATACTGTATACGATTCGTAACCTTGAAAGTTTGTGCTGATAATTGTTCGTACTAATATAGAAGCAAACGATAACTTTAGCTGTGAAGATTAAGATGTTTATATTCAGGCTCAGCAGGGTCAGGAAGTTAAGGCACTTGGCTCGTAATTTGAAGGTCGCGGGTTCGAACCTCTGTCTCATCAAACATGTTTGCCCTTCCAGCCATGGGAGCATTATAATGTTACGAGTAATCAATGCTGTTATTCGTTGGTTAAGTAATAAACCAAGAGCTGGTGGTGAGTGGTGATGACTAGCTGCCTTCCCTCTAGTCTTACACTGGTACATTAGGGACAGCAGCGCAGATAGCCCTCATATAGCTTTGCAGAAAATTAAAAAGAAAAGGACGAATATATTATAGCATGTAAACTAAAAATGTTTATAGTATTTTAATTTATAATTTGTTGCAGAATAAGCGAATTGTTGTGTTGTCTACCTCACCCAATATTATTACTATAAAATCTCGTCATAAATGGAAGAAAAAACCTACCGTAAGTGATTTCTAGATCCGAGAAACCAAATCCTATAGTAAGTAAAATCTCTTCTATCTAAACAGTGTCTTCTCTCAACATCGGTACTCGTCCACCTATCGTAAGTAAAGTCTCCTTTATCTAAACAGTGTCTTCTCTCAACATCGGTACTCGTCCACCTATCGTAAGTAAAGTCTCCTTTATCTAAACAGTGTCTCCTCTTAACACCGGTACTAGTCCACCTATCGTAAGTAAAGTCTCCTTTATCTAAACAGTGTCTTCTCTGAACATCGGTACTCGGCCAGCATTCATTGTTCACAGTTCCTTTCTAATTGCACCAGCTGTATTATTACAATAGTTCTCTTAAAGCCACATTTCTTATAAATACTCGACCATCTTTCAAAAACTTGTCTTCATAATAAACAACAAATTAATTAAACTGAGTACCAAATAAAACCCTGGGTCTAAAACGTTTTTCTTGGTGGGTTTTATATAACAGAAAAAGTACTGAAATTTATGACCTATTTATGTCGATGTCAGCGATTGATTTCAATTAAAACAGGCATTGGCAATGAAAAGAGGGAGTTCTATTGGAGAAAAGGCGAAACTGGACACGTGTAACTCAAGTAGAAACCAAGGGTGACCGACCAACTGACTGACTGACATTTATGTTTTACGATTATGATTCCTACGCAGCTTCGTAACTTTCTATTAATCATATATATTATTTTCTATTAATCATATATGTAATTTCTATTAATGATATATATTATTTTCTATTAATCATATATGTAATTTCTATTAATGATATATATTATTTTCTATTAATCATATATGTAATTTTCTATTAATGATATATATTATTTTCTATTAATCATATATGTAATTTTCTATTAATGATATATATTATTTTCTATTAATCATATATGTAATTTTCTATTAATGATATATATTATTTTCTATTAATCATATATATAATTTCAAATATCACCCAATTCGATAGTTTTACTCATTGCAATTATTAATTTTGTTGTGTTATACGTTATATTAACATCGCTTCAAAATCATATTAAAATACAGCTGTAATTTAAAAGTATGTAAATACGTTCACATTTTAGTAGAGTCTATCAGGGGAAGAAAATGAGAATGATATAGAGTATTTGTGTCCCTTTTCATTAATTTATAGCATATAAATCAAAATTATGTCCCTTTTTATTAATTGGTATTATATAATTCAAAGTAATATCCCTTTTTATTAATTGGTATCATACAGATCAAAGTAATGTCCCTTTTTATTAATTGGTATCTTACAGATCAAAGTAATGTCCCTTTTGTATTAATTGGTATCATACAGATCAAAGTTATGTCCCTTTTTTATTAACTGGTATCATACAGATCAAAGTAATGTCCATTTTTTATTAACTGGTATCATACAGATCAAAGTAATGTTCCTTTTTTTAATTGGTATCATACAGATCAAAGTAATGTCCCATTTTTATTAATTGGTATCATACAGATCAAAGTAATGTCCCTTTTTTGTTAACTGGTATCATACAGATCAAAGTAATGTCCTTTTTTTATTAACTGGTATCATAGAGATCAAAGTGGAAATGAAATATGTTATTCATCGACATACTGTTGAAATATATTTCAAGGTGAAGGTTAGAATACCTTCTGTGTTGCAGTAATTTAAAGAACAGATTATTTATTTTATAAACAATAGTGATATTTAAATATATTAAGTATCGATATAAGCTGATCCAAATAAAGGATCGGATCCTTACAGGGAATGACATGTAAAGATATTTTATTTTACCTAAATAAATTCCCAATGGGATTATTAGAATTCACAATAACGTTTAATTTGGGAATACTTTGTTTAAATTGAAGATTGTTTTACAAACATCCTCACACCAAAGGATTGGGAAAAATTCGAGCCTATTGAAACGTGTAAGTATACGGAATTTCAATGCTAAAATTCAGGGTTTGATGTCCCGCGGTGTGCACAGCAGATAGCCCATTTTGGTTCTGCTTTAAAACCAACAAACAAAATACTGACAGGTATTTCGGTTTGAATCTCTGTCCCCATTGCTTCGAAACAGAGATAAAGCTCTGCTCTAAAACAGACACTGTTTTTATATTCCATCCGTAGAACAGTTGTACGTTAGCGTCTTATAACTCTAGAATTTAGGGATAGATGTCCTGTGCTAGAAAGAAGGCAGATATATCAGTGCAGGAACATAGTTCATTTTAATCATAAGCTCTTCGTAAATATTTGAAATCTATATTTGAGCCTCTGTCTATAGCTGGGTTTGCAGTTTAAGACAACAAAGTGCTGCTAATTTTAGTACTTATTACGTTGATAATGGAATATTTTACTGTTTCCCAATACTTTCTCATCCACTTATCTTAAAATGTTAATCAACCTTTACCTATGGAAAATTTGCATAGTTATTAACAAGTTGCATTTTGTTATTATTTGTCATTATTTTCCCATGTGCTTCTTTGCGTTATTTAACGTGGTGAAAAGGTTCAGAATTTATATTTTTGCTAATGCAAATAAATTACTATTACTTGTATATGATATTCAGGTTACTGGAATTCTCATTATGGCTGCCGTTTGATAGGCTTATAATTTCATCTCGAATAAATATTGATCGGAGGTTTCTTTAAAACAACCCAATTTATTAGTTCTAGAACGAGAACCTCATTAAACTAAACGTGTTTTAGGCAGTTTCTGTTTGGTAAAAATAAAATATTACAATTTCGTTATAAAATGAAAGCACCTGGTTTTATTACTAGCCAATGAGATATAGTTCTGAATAGCTTATGGTTCTATGGTAATACAAGGTACAGGGCACGACTTTGGACTTTGTTAACACCCAGCCACTATAAAGTGAAAGAAACCGTACGTGTTAATGGTGTTTTATTCTTACTTTTAGTTTAATTGCGCTAGTCCTTGTGTTTAAGGGTAGATGTTATTTACGGAGCATCTCCAGGACTACTATTAACGAAGTCCTAATTTACAGCAAGTGAAAATTAAATAATAAACGGTTTCGAAAGATGGTCTGTTTGTTTTGTTTATTAATTTCGAGAAAAGCTAAACGAGGGCTATCTGTGCTAGCCATCCCTAATTTAGTTGTGTAAGACTAGAAGGAAGAAAGCTAGTTATCACCACCCACCGCCAATTCTTGGGCTACTTTTTTACTAACGAACACTGGCACCTTTAACGGCCTTACTGCTGAAATGGCGACCATGTTTGGCTTGGGGAGGATTCGAACTCGTTACCCTTAAAATGCGAGTCAAGCGCCTTAACCACCTGGCCATGCAGAGCTCGCTAAAAACCAGGTATTGATAATCGTGTTATGTAGTTTTGTACCTAATTACAACTAAACAGTATATTTGTATAATGTACTTATTTTTCTTCCTTTCGTATACATCTAACCAACGGACTATCTTGGCTGTGCCTATCAGGGGTATCGAAATCTAGGTTTTAAAGATGTCAGCCTACGACTATGTCAGAGTCACTGGTGTCTTAGCACATTGATTGTAAAAGATTGGAAGTAATACGCTGGTTGCACAATCCTTAAGTGACACTAGACCCTAGCACAAAAGAAACTGTCTGAAAGAAAAGATCGTTGGTTAACTCATATAACATCTTCATTCAATGCTTACGTCATTACTCATAATTGTTAACGTTTCAAGTACCGAGCGAGTGCGTGTGATTTAATAAGATTTCTATTCATAAAACAAATTCTAATTAGTGCCCCATTATGTTTACAAATAAAACTAAGCGTTGATATGTTCCTCTAATGACAAGTACGATTAAAGTTTAACGTCCTGTTCCAAAGCCGTTTATTTCTAAGAAATATCAAGTGTGACAGGAAATCCATTTATAAAATATTTCGTACACTTACACCATACAACCGAAAATAAAACTTCTTATTGGTAGTTATAGTATGCATTATTAGGTTTAAGAAAAGTGTGAAATTTCACACATAGTTTCTTAAATGTGAGCGTAATTGTTTCCGTTTTTTTAAATGGTTTGTTTTGACGTTCGCGCAAAGCTACACGAGGGTTATCTGTGTGTGTGTTTTTCTTATAGCAGCGCCACTTCGGGATAACTGCGGAGTCCACCTAGGGGAATCGAACCTCTGATTTTAGCGTTATAAATCGTAGACTTACCGCTGTACCAGCAGAAGACGCGATCTGCACTAGTCGTCCCTAATTTTGCAGTGTAAGATTAGAAAGAAGGCAACTTGTAATCACCACCCACCGGCAACTCTTGGCCTACTATTTAACCAACGAATAGTGGGATTGACCGTCACAGTATAACGCCCCCACGGCTGAAAGGTGGAGCATATTTGGTGTAACGGGGATTCAAACCCGCGACCCTAAGGTTACGAGTCGAGTGCCTTAACCACCTGGCCATGCCGGGCCTCAAGTTTTTTAAACCATTTTACCTTGTATCCTGACTTCTTGAACCCACAAGTTTTTCTGATGTTATTGTGTTACCGTTCCATATCATACGGATAACGTTTGTATAACATCCTCAAGGTAACACTCGTTATGTAAGTTAACATAATGTTTATTCTTCTTTCATTGGTTAGAAGTTTCAAAATCAATATTGGGTACTTCATTCAACAGCCATAGTAGCTAATATTTTATATTATTTCAAATTAAATATACATTACTTTACATTAAAATCTTTATTTAAATTCTTTAGAGGTGAGTTAATTTTTTTTTCTGCACCAAAACATATTTGCCCATAAATACTCGTACATTAACCTGATTAGTTATTTTGGACACTAGCTTTTGTAGCCTTGTACACGTCGATTTTGGTCCTCTATCTAAAATTTTAAACAAAAAAAAAATCAAACAATAATTCAAGAGTTCTGTTGACAGCGTTTACTTCTGTTATTGATCTAGTAATGATATACTGAAATATTCAGGTTGTATTCTATCATGATATATATATCAGTACAAGTGAATTTTCGAATTAAGCTTGGTATATCAAAATGGTTGTATGTCTCATAAGACTTAACCATCTTCAATTCGGTTTTCCAATAACCGATAGATTTCCCTCAGAATATATGTACTAAGATATTTATTTGTTTAAATCTTTCATGGCAAACATATCAAGTACTGACTTTAGTCGCAATTTCTAAGAACGATTTATTTGGCCTAGTTGCTTGCACTCGGTCTGACGGCCATGATTACACACTGTTTCCCGAAATCGCATATATTACTGTAATTAGCTTTCGTAGAGAACACGAGAAAAACCTTGGATCTCATCTTGAAGGAGCTCACACTGATATCCACCATGCACATGGACACCATCTTCAAAAACTTCGCTTAAGAAGACCAAAGAAACGCAAGTTAATTGAAGTTGTATCTGGGGATTTAGGAGATATGTGGTTAAATAATGGTTTTTCTCGGCTTCTATTGCCATCTGCTTTGGAAAAAAAAAAAAATCTGATTTGCACGTGCGACTGGAAACTTTTGATATTTCGGTTTGATAGACTTCACTAGCTTTAAATCTTGTTTTGCTTAGCGGGTTATGTTTAAGCACAAAGTTTTGCTATGACCACCACGGGAATCTTGTCCCAATGTTTTAACGTATAACTCCCCAAGCTTACTGCTGAGCCACAGAGGAGATCTGTCTTGTTAATGGTGACAACAAGTATGGATAGTTCGATCGCAGCAGAGACTTTCTGATTCCAAGGGTTCTGTTCGGTAACTGTTCTCCCTTCCAAGTGAGTTACACTTTCGATGCACATTTCTGGTTTAAACACTCTACACAAATTTATTTTTTTTTGTGTAAAGAAATTGTTCTTTGTAACTGAGCACAAAGCTACACATATGACTATGTGTGCACTGCCTACACGGATGTCGAAACCCAGACTGTATCGTTGTAAGTTCACAAACATACACTGTGCCACTGTAGGGGTGACATTGCGTGGAGAATACTGACACTTTTTATTAATTAGTTAGTTAGTTTGTTTGTTTGTTTTGGAATTTCGCACAAAGCTACTCGAGGGCTATCTGTGCTAGCCGTCCCTAATTTAGCAGTGTAAGAGTAGAGGGAAGGCAGCTAGTCATCACCACCCACCGCCAACTCTTGGGCTACTTTTTTACCAACGAAGAGTGGGATTGACCGTCACATTATATCGCCCCCACGGCTGGGAGGGCGAGCATGTTTGGCGCGACTGGGATGCGAACCTGCGACCCTCAGATTACGAGTCGCACGCCTTAACACGCTTGGTCATGCTGGGCCCCTTTTTATTAGTTAAAATATTGCTGTATAAATAGTTCTCATCGAAAAGGCACACACACACACACATATATATTTGTATGGAGTACTTTAGACTATTAGTTATAATTACTTATATAAACCATCTTCCATAAATATACTCGGGGCAGCATTACGTTGTTGAATAGTCAAATATTCGCAACGTTCCCAAGAAATAGGTACTACCCTGCTGTGTTTGTATAACAGTTCGGATCTGCGACGACAAGTAATGGTATTGACTTATACAAATGTTGTCATACACTACCGCTATAGGTACCAATAAAAATTCCGATACATTTAAAACTAATAGAAAAAGCCCTTGAAATAGAATATTTTAAATTACAACATGAGTCGTGTTTGGTTTTGTGGTTGGTACTTTTTGGTACAAACCTTAAACATCTGTTTATAAACAATTTCAATAAAATAATTTAACTCACAGTATGAGTCTCGATTTTTGTTTAATTCGTAACTTTTGGTGGATGACTTAAACATCTGGTTATAAATGAGTCATATAGTCGATATCAGACGAGTAAGAATAGCCTGACATGGCCAGGTGGGTTAAGCTGTGCGACTCGTAACCTGCGGGTTGCGGGTTCGCATCCCCGTCGCACCAAACATGCTCGCCTTTTCAGCCGTGGGGGCGTTATGTGATGATCAATCCCACTATTGGTTGGTAAAAGAGTAGCCCAAGAAATGGCGGTGGGTAGTGATGACTAGCTGCCTTCCCTCTAGTCTTACATTGCTAAATTAGGGACGGCTAGCGCAGATAGCCCTCCTGTAGCTTTGCACGAAATTCAAAACAAACCAAAGAACTATGTTATTATACAAAAAAGCGTGGGTGTTATTTGACATTCAAACAAACTCTGAAACTAAATATTTTAGTTTCCACATTACTAAATAATTCCAATGTTATCGCTAATTTTCATTCCCAGAATTTTTTCAAATAATTTATTGTTTCTTTTATCAGAGAAACTCGACTCATTGAAATTTAGTTTACTCTTATGTTACGTGTAGAAGTAGTTTTTTATATTCTTTTATTACTCTGATAAGAGAAGGGGTTCGATTCCCCTCGGTGGACTCAGCAGATAGCCCGATGTGGCTTTGCTATAAGGAAAACTCTAACGCACTGATAAAAGAACATAATTAACCCGGATATAAGAATACATTAAGGCGGCGCATCGGTATAAACAGATAATTTTCTATAGACGCTGATCTCAAAAAGTCAGTGGAGTACAATTTCCCCTAGAATTACCATTTAGAGTTATATAGAAAGTGTGTTCATTTATAACACATACGGTAAAAAAGTATTTCAAATTTAGCGAAGTTGAATGTAAATGTGGAGTATATTTGTTTCTTTTGAATTTCTCCCTAAGCTACTTAAGGGATATCTGCGCTAGTCATCCATAATTTAGTAGTGTAAGTTTAGAAGGAAGGAAGCTAGTCATCACCACCCACCGCCAACTCTTGGGCTACTTTTCTTTACCAACGAACAGTGCAAGTGACCGTCACGTTATAGCGCCTCCACGGCTGAAAAGACGAGCATGTTTGGTGCGACCGGGATTCGAACCTAGCATGTCCTAGGCCTGACTGTGTAGTAAACCTGCCGAAATTTCTAATCAACAATGGGAATATTTCATTCGAAATGTTTTTTGCAGCTAAAGAAACAAAAGTTGTAACAAAGAAACAACTTTTTTAATAAACTGATTATCGCTACTTATTTTGAAACAGACGTTTTCTTTCCGTTTATATGAAGCTAGAGTTAATAATTCCTTGACTGCTTAGATTATTGACATAGGCAGGTCACGATTCGGAGATCTCTAGCATGCTAAGTTAATTAGGGCTGGTTTCAGAGAGGACACAGAAAATGAGAAGACAGTTAAAACCCATTCGACACGAACATTTTTGTTGAACAAGTTAACAAAGCACGTTTGCACTTAGCTAAGAAACAAAACTCAACTAAAACCAAATAAACTCCAAACCATGCAAAAGTCATTGGTAGACGAGTACAAAAAATGTAAAGGATCGACTTAACAAAAGGAAAACATAAGCAGAAAATATTATCGAGTATTCTGATATATATGACCCTGAATTAAACAAACTTTGTTTGTTTTGAATTTCGCGCAAAGTTATGCGAGGGCTATCTGCGCTGGTCATCCCTAATTTAGCAGACTATAGGGAAGGCAGCTAATCATCACCACTCACTGCCAATTCATGGAATACTCTTTTACCAATGATTACCGGGATTGACTGAACATTATAAAGACCCCACATCTGAAAGGATAAGTGCGTTTGGTTTGACGGGGACTCGGACCTGCAACCCTCGAATTGTGAGTCGAGTGCCATAACCACCTGGTCATGCCAGGCCAAACAATATTGGAAGAAAAATAAATTATAGTTTTTGGCAAGAGCTATAGTTTTCACCCCCCCCCGTTAGTACAGCGGTAAGTTTACGGATTTACAACGCTGAAAGGGGTTCGATTCCCCTCGGTGGGCTCAGCAAGATAGCCCGATGTGGCTTTGCTATAAGAAAACACAAACATAGTTTTTATAGGATGAAAATATTCAAATTATTAGATAGTGGATTGTTGAACTGTTTTAAGAAACTCAACTACAATGTTGAAAAAATTAGAAACTTTTTTATTAAAAACATTTTCACAGTTGTACGTGACTGATATAGTGTTTTTTGTTATGCAGATCCTTAGATATAAATATTATATCACGAACATATGCCCATTTTACTGTAACAAAATTAGTTTTATGCAAATGAAAAGGTCAATCAATTAACTCACTTGATGAGAAATTGCAAATCACGTCTTTTTTTTGTTAAATTAACAAAGCAGATTCACGTGATAAGTCAGTTTCAGAAGATATTTGTAACGAATCAAAACAAAGTTATTATACGAATAAAGTAGTTTGTGTTCGGTCATGTTAGGGCAAAAAACATGAGATATTGACATGAGATATTGCTTAGACTCAATGACAAATCACATCAACTTCCTTTACTATAAAACATGAGATATTGCTTTAGACTCAATGACAACTCACATCAACTTCCTTTACTATAAAATATGAGATATTGCTTTAGACTCAATGACAAATCACATCAACTTCCTTTACTAAAAAACATGAGATATTGCTTTAGACTCAATGACAAATCACATCAACTTCCTTTACTATAAAATATGAGATATTGCTTTAGACTCAATGACAAATCACATCAACTTTTTTTGCTAAAAAACATGAGATATTGCTTTAGACTCAATGACAAATCACATCAACTTTTTTTGCTAAAAACATGAGATATTGCTTTAGACTCAATGACAAATCACATCAACTTCCTTTACTATAAAATATGAGATATTGCTTTAGACTCAATGACAAATCACATCAACTTCCTTTACTATAAAACATGAGATATTGCTTTAGACTCAATGACAAATCACATCAACTTCCTTTACTAAAAAACATGAGATATTGCTTTAGACTCAATGACAAATCACATCAACTTTTTTTGCTAAAAACATGAGATATTGCTTTAGACTCAATGACAAATCACATCAACTTCCTTTACTATAAAATATGAGATATTGCTTTAGACTCAATGACAAATCACATCAACTTCCTTTACTATAAAACATGAGATATTGCTTTAGACTCAATGACAAATCACATCAACTTCCTTTACTAAAAAACATGAGATATTGCTTTAGACTCAATGACAAATCACATCAACTTCCTTTACTATAAAACATGAGATATTGCTTTAGATTCAATGACAAATCACATCAACTTCCTTTACTAAGCTTGTGTGTTTAGCAGCCTTAATCATACGTCAAGAATGATTTGTATATTCTAACAGCAGTTTTTTACGTGAAGTTCTTAACTTCACGTTTTTATATCGCGTTCCTTAATTAAGGCGTAAAATGTAAACAGACCAAAGCTTTTTACAAGTTGTATGATATCTTTGCATTTCAGGCTTTGTCTATATCATATAAGACCTTAAACCATACTTCGTTGTCTTATTTTTTATTGGCCTGGCATGGCCTAGCGCGTTACAGCGTGCGCTTCGTAATCTGAGGGTCGCGGGTTCGCGCTCGAGTCGCGCCAAACATGCTCGCCCTCCCAGCCGTAGGGGCGTTATAATGTGACGGTCAATCCCACTATTCATTGGTAAAAGAGTAGCCCAAGAGTTGGCGGTGGGTGGTGATGCTAGCTGCCTTCCTTCTAGTCTTACACTGCTAAATTAGGGACGGCTAGCACAGATAACCCTCGAGTAGCTTTGTGCGAAATTCCAAAACCTTATTTTTATTTTTTTACGAAGTAAAATAATTTTTGGCAAAACTGTTAGCTGTTCTGAATTTTGTTTGTTCGTAACTAAGCACAAAGTTAACCAATGGATTAATTACACTGTGTCCATCACATGTATCGAAACTAGATTGTTAGGTTTGTATTTTATTATGATGTTAATAAACTTATTTCTAAATTTAATTTTATTACGGCGTAGTATTGCAAAAAATAAAACTGTTTATTTAGTATTCAATTCTCACCATGGCGAAGTGGTTAGGGCGCTCGACTACCAATCTGAAGGTCTTGGGTTTGAATCTTCTTCGCACTAATCATGCTCGCTTTTTAGGCGTTATTCGTGACGGTCAATCCCAGTATTCGTTAGTAAAAAAAAGTAGCCCTAGAGTTAGGGTTAAATGGTAAAGACTAAGTGACTGTCATGTCTCTAGTCTATCACTGCTAAATTAAAGACGAACGACTATTATAGATAGTCTTCGTGTAGCTTTGCGCAAAATTCAAACCAAACCAATTATCTCTCCATTTTCGAGTTCACTTGCATATTATGATACCCCCAACCGGTGAAGGTTTTTGTACAAACTGTTGACCAGATGACATTACATATAGTGGATAACAAAATTTAATAATTATTAATCTAAACGTTTCTCATAATTCGAAGTATTGACGATCTGAGAGTAGGAAATATTATCTCATATATGTGTTTTATTCTCTCTATTAGTGTCTATTCCACACAAGTCTTTATTGGATTTGAAAAATAATATTTTTAGTCTTTCATGCAATGTTTATTTGTTAACTTACACCCTTGTAAAGTGGAAGTTGTTGGGTGCAACAAAAGGCATTAATTAGTAAGACAAGAACTAAGTATTGTGACGTCACTGTGAGAAACATTTCTATTAGTAACGACTACAATTCTGATAGTTAAAGAAACCTGAATATAAATATAAATGTGATTATTGTTAAAATAGTACAGAAGAATTAAAAAAATCACGCTGTACGTATTACTACAGAAATCAAAATAAAAAGATGAAATATATCCAGATAAATGGGTATAAAAATAGGTCTTTTCGGAATGATACATCTATAAAAATCTTTATAAAATCTCTCTTATTCATCAAAATAATAATCCTCAGGAATAATTAGATATTTGTTTTAAAGATGAGGAAAACATATCGGTTTTAACGATAAGTGAATACATTAAAATTTATTCCCAAGCGCCTTCAGTACTATCGAGTAAGGTGTTCAACAAATGTATGTTATAGCTTTGGGTTCATGAACCCCTAACAGTGGTATTAAATAAGGTGTTACACAACTGTATGTCAGAACTTCGTGTTCACGAGTCTCTTATAGTGGTATTTAATAAGGTGTTCTACAAATGTATGTAAATAACGTTTAGAGTAGCTTGAATGTACTTTTAAAACCTTGTGATATACTAAGCCTTCCCTCTTTTGTGTGATAAAGTAAGGTTTTCAAAGCTATACTTAAAGACCTGAATTAAAAACAATAACTCGTAATTTAGGTTTCTCTAACTAAATCGTATTGGTTTAGACACCCTTGACCTTAGAAGTTATGAAATGTTATCGTAAAAATTAAATTCAGGAAATTCCTGTTTTTTTTATTGATTCAATTCTTATAATTTGCACAACATACTATGAGCTACTTGAGATTTAAACCAGTTACTAAATTTATATAAACTAAATTGTCTGTGTTCTGCCATTACAGGGTACCTAATCTCAAAATATTTTATGAACTATTACAAACATAAAGCAAACATGAAAGTTCTATTAACATTTTCTGTTTGAACCATGCTAAAACGAGGGTTACAAAATCGGTCTGAAAAGCCCATAGACGTGTAAACATTGCTATAATTTTATTAACACTCTTTTATTTTAGTTTATGCATAGAATACAGAATAGAATTGATACTTTTCGTAATAATTAGGTTTCATAAAACACTTCTCTTCGGAAAATATGTCTACGTAAATCAGTTACTTTTATAAGTTACGTAATATGCTCTTTTAGGAACCTTAATTTAGTCTTAGTGGAATAGAATATGGTTACTAACTAACTACATTAACTTATAAATTTATATTACATTTGTTAGAAAACAATATACAGCACTCTGCTTTTCAGACTGGCGTATTATAAAGGCAAAATAGTACTATTTTGAGTCTGGATTTTGTATAGATCGGTTCAGATTTATTACTAAATCTTTACAATAAAGAAACGAAGGTAGCAAATCGTATCTGAAATTAACAGTAAGGCCGAAACACATAACAATAGCGATAAATATTCCGAAAAAAATAACACGATTAACTTTAATGTTATCTTTCTAAAGTTGTGTTTCTTCCTGTTCCGTCTCAAGGTAAAGTACCAAAACCAATTTAGACCTTTCAGTAAATTATCGAGGTAAAAGCGTCGCTTGAGCAGTCATTATTTAAAAAAAAAAAGCTTCAATTGTAATCGATAGTTTGCGTTTAATAATGGTTTAAAAAAGACATTGAATTCCAGAGTACAATACTATTTAACGAACACGAAACTGAAAGCCTCAAGACTAATTTTTTTTTCTTCCATGCACGTGATGATTTTCAAAGAATAAAAAAAAAAAAACATGCTAACGAATGGGGTAGCTTTGTAGAAGAAAACAACAAAAACAACATAGACCTAGAAATATTTCTTTACAAAATGTGAAATGTGTATAGTTTTTAACTATAGAATTTCATATTTTAACAGTGTGCGTACATAAACATCTGCCTCCCAGTGGCTCAGTTTTAAGTACTGAGGCTTATAGCGCTAAAAGTTGAGCTTTGACACCTGAAGTGGGCGGAGTATAAATAGCTCAATAAAAAACCACAAAAACTTATATTTCGATGGGACATTGAACCTGATTTCAGTTTATTTCAAACTGCTTGTACAGTTTAAGAGAAGAAGCAAGCTAAGGTAATCTGGCTGTTTAACTCGGAAAAGTTTCTGTTTAATAAACAAACAGAGCCGGACGTGGTTTAATTCATTTTTCTAACTGCGTATCAATTGATCCAAAATTAGAACTATGTTGCCACTAAAATGCTCAGTTGTAGCTGCACTATAAGAAATGCAGTCAGTCTAGTCATTCTTGGCACCAAGAAGTGTTCATTCTGTCGTTATTCAAGACGTCGAGAAGTGTGCACTCTGTCGTCGTTCAAGACGTCGAGAAGTGTGCATTCTGTCGTCGTTCAAGGCGTCGAGAAGTGTGCATTCTGTCGTCGTTCAAGGGACAGAGAAGAGTGCATTCTGTCGTCGTTCAAGACGTCGAGAAGTGTGCATTCTGTCGTCGTTCAAGGGACAGAGAAGAGTGCATTCTGTCGTCGTTCAAGACATCGACAAGTATGCATTCTATTGTCGTTCAAGGGACAGAGAACTGTGCACTTTGTCATCGTTCAAGACGTTGAGAAGTGTGCTCTCTATGAAACACTTTTACAGCAAATGGCACCTTGATTTTATTGTTGTAGATGAACATTTGGAGAACTATTTATTTATATAATTATTTTATTTTATGTTATGTTGTGTTGTGTTTATGTTTTATGTCTTAAGTTTTGTTTTATGTTTTAAGTTTTGTTTTAAATTTTGTTTCATGTTTTGTTTCATGTTTTATGTATAATGTTTTCTTTCATGTTTTGAGTTTTATATTTTGTTTTTGTTTTATGTTTTATGTTTTGTTTTTGTTTTATTTTTTGTATTTGTTTTTGTTTTATGTTTTATTTTTGTTTTATGTTTTTGTTATGCATTGTTTTATGATTTTTGTATTATTTTGTATTGTTTTATGGTTTTTATTTTGTTGTATTTTTTATCCTTTATATTTTATAATTTATTTTATATTTTATGTTTTGTTATATATTTTATGTTGTGTTTTATATTTTATGTTTTATGTTGTGTTTTTTGTTTTATGTCTTGGTTTGATTTTTTGTTTTGTTGTGTTTTTGTTTTATAAGTTATGTTGTGCTTTTGTTTTATGTTTTGTTTTATGTTTTATGTTTAAAGCTTTGTCTTTGTTATTATGTTTTTATGTTTTATACTTTGTTTTTATGTATTATGTTTTATGTTTTTATGTTTTATATTTTGTTTTTATGTATTATGTTTTGTTTTTGTTTTTATGTTTTATGTTGTTTTTTATGTGTTATGTTTTGTTTTGTTTTTGTTTTATGTGTTGTTTTTTATGTGTTATGTTTTGGTTCATGTTTTATGTGTTATATTTTGATTCATGTCTTATGTTTTTGTATTGTTTTATGGTTTTTATTTTGTTTTATGTGTTATATTTTGATTCATGTCTTATGTTTTTGTATTGTTTTATGGTTTTTATTTTGTTTTATGTGTTATGTTTTGTTTTTCTTTCATGTTTCGTTTTTTATGTTTTATGTCTTGTTTTATGTTTTATGAATTATGTTTGGTTTATATTATCTGTTTTATGTTTTATTTTGTCTTGTTTTTTGTTCTATGTTTTACGTTATGTTTTTATTTTTGTGTTACGTTTTATGTTTTGTTTTAAGATTTATGTTTTCTTTTAGTTTTATGATTTGTTTTATGTTTTATAATTTGTTTTGTTTTGTATTTTATAATTTGTTTTGTTTCATATTTTATAATTTGTTTTGTTTTATATTTTACGTTTTATGATTTATTTTGTTTTATGTTTTGTTTAATTTTTATGTTTTATATTTTGTTTTGTTTTATATTTTATATTTTGTTTTGTTTTATATTTTATATTTTGTTTTATGTTTTATTTTTTTGTTTTGTTTGTTTTTGATTTATCTTGTTTTGTTTTGTTTTATGCTTTATGTATTGTTTTAGTTTTGTTTTGTTTTATGTTTTATTTTTTCTTTTATGTTTTGCTTTTTGTGTTTTGTTTTCATTTATTTATGTTTTATGTTTTGTTTAGTTTTTATGTTCAATGTTTTGTTTTGTTTTATGTTTTGTTTTTGGTTTTTTTTTTACGTATTAAGCTTTGTTTTTGTTTTTATGTTTTATGTTTCATTTTTGTTTGAATGTTTTATTTTTGTTTTTATGTTTTATGTTTTGTTTTTGTTTTTATACTTTATGTTTTGCTTTTGTTTTTTTATGTTTTATGTTTTGTTTTTGTTTTTATACTTTATGTTTTGTTTTTATTTTTTATGTTGTTTCATGTTTTATGTTTTGTTTTGTTTTTGTTTTTTTATGTTCTTTCATATTTTATGTTTTATGTTTTATTTTGTTTTTGTTTTATGTGTTATGTCTTGTTTTTATTATTTATGTGTTATGTTTTGTTTTTATGTGTTTTATGTGCTATGTTTTGGTTCATGTTTTATGTGATATGTTTTGTTTTTTATGTGTTATGGTTTGTTTTTTGTTTTATGTGTTATGTTTTGGTTCATGTTTTATCTGTTATGTTTTGATTCATGTTTTATGTTGTTTGTATTGTTTTATGGTTTTTATTTTGTTTTATGTTTTGTTTTTATGTGTTATGTTTTTGTTTTGCTTTTAATGTTTTATGTCTTGTTTAATGTTTCATGTCTTGTTTTATGTTTTATGAGTTGTATTTTGGTTTACATTATCTTTTTACGTTTTATTTTGTCTTGTTTTTTGTTCTATGTTTTGTTTTAAGATTTATGTTTTGTTTTAATTTTATGATTTGTTTTATGTTTTATGTTTTATTTTGTTTTGCTTTATATTTTATGTTTTGTTTAATGTTTTATGATTTTTAATGTTTCATGTTATGTTTTGTTTCATGTTTTATGTTTTGTTTTATGTTATGTTTTTATGCTCTGTTTTGGTTTATGTTTGATATTTTATATTTTATGTTATGTTTTATGTTTTGTTTTATTGTTTATGTTTTATGTTTTGTTTTGTGATTTGTTTTGGTTTATGTTTTATGTTTTGTTTTGTTTTATGTTTTATGTATTGTTTTTAACTTATGTTTTATTTTGTTTTTTCTTTCTTTTCTTTTATGTTTAATGTTGTGTTTTATTGTTTATATTTTATTTACTGTTTTATGTTTTGTTTTGGTTAGTTTTATGTTTTATGTTCTGTTTTATATTTCATGTTATGCTTTATGTTTCGTTTTCTTTTATCTTTTATATTTTATGTCTTTATTTTTGTTTATGTTTTATGTTTAATGTTTTATGTTTTATAATTTGTTTTATGTTTAATATTTATTAATTTCCTTGTTTTTTATTTCTGTTGTTTTGTTTAATGTTTTATCTTTCTGATATTTTGTTTTATGTTTTGTTTTACGTTTTTTTGTTTTATGTTTTGTTTCATGTCTTTATGTTTGGTTTCTTTTGTTTCATAATTTATTTTGTTTTGTTTTGTTTTTGTTTTATGTTTCTCATGTGTCCTGTTTTGGTTTATGTTTTATATTTTGTTTTATGTTTTTTTATTGTTTATTTTTGCTTTATATTATGTTTTATGTTTTTTATTGTTTATTTTTGCTTTATGTTATGTTTTATGTTTTGTTTTACTTTTTATGATTTTTTTATGTTTTCGTTTTGTGTCTTATGTTTTGTTTTGTTTCTTTTATGTTTTGTTTTATTGTTTATTTTTATCTTTTGTTTTATTCTTTTTGTTTTATGTTTTCTTTCATGTTTTATCTTTTGTGTTATTTTTTGTTTTTTAATTTTATGTTTTGTTTTATGTTTTTTATGTTTTATGGTTTTTATATTTTATGTTTTGTTTTGTGTCATATTTTATGTTTTGTTATATTGTTTATATCTTAAGTTATGTTTTATGTTTTGTTTTACGTTTTATGTTTTATATTGTTCCGTTTTATGTTTTGTTTTCTGTTGTTTTTGTTTCATGTTTTGTTTTGGTTTATATTTTATATTTTATGTTTTGTTTTATGTTTTACTTTTTATATTTTGTTTTGTGTTTTGTGTTATGTTTTATGTTTTGTTATATTGTTTATGTTTTAAGTTATGTTTTATGTTTTTCATGTTTTTTCATGTTTTATCTTTTGTTTCATGTTTTATGTTTTGTTTTGTTTTATGTTTTTTCATGTTTTATCTTTTGTTTCATGTTTAATGTTTTGTTTTATTTTTTATGTTTTGTTTTGTTTTATGTTTTTTCATGTTTTATCTTTTGTTTCAGGTTTAATGTTTTGTTTTATTTTTTATGTTTTGTTTTGTTTTATGTTTAGGTTTATGTTTTTATGTTTTGTTTTACGTTTTATGTTTTGTTTCATGTTTTATGTTTTGTTTTATATTTTATGTTATATTTAGTATTTGAAGTTTTATGTTTTGTTTTATGTTTTATGTTTTGTTATAACACTGACTTCATAATACCTGTTATTCTTGGATGATAAAATAATTAAAAATAGTATAAGAAAGTAAAAACTATGATAGTCTAGATCTCCATATAAAGTGGAAAATAACATGTAACCTGTATCATATTAACATGTATTTCTTGCACGAGACCATTTCAAATACTCGCTTCTATTTGTAGTGTTACTCAATTATAGCGACTTGTAAGTATTAATGATATGTAAAGATTTAAGTGTGTGATGAGAAAACGTTACATGTAAGAAACAGAGATGGTTTCTATCTTCTCTTCAAGAACAGTATATAAGTCGACGCTCCAGTGATATAGATGAAACTTCCTTTTCTTAAAATTTAAGATTTAAGTAGAACTGGTGTCTGTTCAACTAAATCTATGTCTCAATCTATATCGTAGGTTCCTAGGAAAATTATTTACGTTATAGCGAATAGTTTAAGGCAAAGACGACGTTCAGAAATAAATATCCTCCCAAAGATATATCGTGATAGAACAAACTCAGAAACAATGGATCCGAAAACTTGGCACATTGCTAAGTGACCGTTTCGACTTCTCTTTCACTGTTTTGAAAGTTTTCTAGCGTGAACAATAACAAGACCACCACGACGGTGAAAGTCCAATCCTGTTTGCTAAGTTTGAAATTGCGATCACATTTTATCATGGAAAGCTTTGTTGTACTGTGCACTGGTGGACAAGTGGCTGTACAGCTGTTTGTACGACAACTAGACAAAATTTTGGCAGCATCGGTTTTTGTCCATTTTGTTCCAAGGCGTTTTATTTTTAAAAGAATAATTCCTGAATACTGAAGTGAAGTCCCTAAGTAATA
This sequence comes from Tachypleus tridentatus, assembly GCF_004210375.1. Lineage (NCBI taxonomy): Eukaryota > Metazoa > Arthropoda > Merostomata > Xiphosura > Limulidae > Tachypleus > Tachypleus tridentatus. The sequence goes on from NC_134825.1 coordinate 120,770,450, forward strand.
AGGACTTTTATTTTTATAAGAACAACTTATAAAATTTATTCGTCAACCTGAAACAACTTCCTGTAACAATAACAATAACGAACGTCCATTTTTAGAGATAATACGCCTGTCGAAATCGCATGCAAAATGATGCTTAGTCCTAAACGCCCATCGTTCACTAAGATTAATTGCACACTTGAAGTAATCACAACGTGATCTGACTAATTCATTAAGATCTATTGGTTGTTAAGAATATAGTTTTCAACATCTATTTTTGAGCTCCTGAGTTTCCAAATATCTTAAATACAGAAATAATACCAATCGATTTTTGTTCGTTTGTTTTTTGAGTTTCACGCAAAGCTACACGAGGGTTGTCTGCGCTGGCTGTTCTTAAATTAGCAGCGTAAGGCCTGAGGGAAGGAAGCTAGTGATCACTACCCACAACTGACTCTTGGGCTACTCTTTTTAATTAATGAATAGTACGATTGATTATCACATAATAAAGGCCTTACAGATGAAAATGTAAGCATGTTTGATGTGACAGAGACTCGACCCCGTGACCATCAAACTACGAGTCGCATGCTCTAACCACCTGGAACTTTAATTTATAATATATTTATAACTGAATTCTAAGAATGTGAAAACCAGTCCTTGTAACCAAAGGTAAGAGTCCTCGAATTTATTAACCGTTTATCAATAACGTTTCTGTAATTCTTACATTAAAGTTACACCTTAAACGATATGTTAATTTGAAAATTGCTTTTCACGTAGTGGATGTAATGTTTATCAAACTGTGTCACATACTGAGTGCATTTGTTTTTACTATGAAAAGATGATAGAAAATACAATTGTAGAAGCATTTAACGTTTATTTTGGCATACAGAACATTCTGTTTAGTGAAGTTCATTTAACGTTTATTTTGGCATACAGAATATTCTGTTTAGTGAAGTTCATTTAACGTTTATTTTGGCATACAGAACATTCTGTTTAGTGAAGTTCATTTAACGTTTATTTTGGCATACAGAACATTCTGTTTAGTGAAGTTGATTTAACGTTTATTTTGGCATACAGAACATTCTGTTTAGTGAAGGTGATTTAACGTTTATTTTGGCATACAGAACATTCTGTTTAGTGAAGTTGATTTAACGTTTATTTTGGCATACAGAACATTCTGTTTAGTGAAGTTCATTTAACTTTTATTTTGGCATACAGAACATTCTGTTTAGTGAAGTTCATTTAACGTTCATTTTGGCATACATAACATTCTGTTTAGTGAAGTTCATTTAACGTTCATTTTGGCATACAGAACATTCTGTTTAGTGAAGTTTGAGCTTCCTTTTTCTTTCCATCTAATTTTCTTTTTTTGTCACAAAGTTGCATCGTTCGTCATCTTCGGGTTCATTGTTTTTAGTTTTCAGCAGAGCTCCTCAGTGAATCGTCTGCTTCGCTAATGATAAGTGTTATTAAAGCTATTCTTATTTTACTTTTATCAATTAAAACAAGTACGTATTTTAATGAAAATGTAATGTCAGATTGAGTACCCACTAACGGCTCGTGATATATATAAAAGACAGCTCCCCTTTTGACAGTAGGCTTTAGAGACCTTTACTTGATAAAGGCCTATTGCTGAAAGCAACATTCGACACCAAATACATTCAATAAGATTGACTTAAATTAAAAAATGGGGAACAAATGCTCATAAAATTTATCAACAGCTATAGTTACAATCATTTGTTTGTGTTTTTCCTCAGCATTTTCAACTAATGAATTAGGTTTAACTAAATAGTGGTTAATGTTAGCAATAGCGTGTGGATTTTAAGATTTATTTCACCTTTGAAGTATAAATATCTAACTTGAGTTTCGACATACAAAAATGTAGTTCCAATGTCAGCATATATTAAACACGTGGTGGGTAATAACTCTGACGAATGATCTTGATAGATATTGAGAATCTAATGTAAAAGGTGGATGTATCATAAAGTGATGACATATAGTAATGCTAAAGACGTACTCTGTATATTTGTATGCGATAATCGGTGTACCAGTGTGTCGCTGTCTTCAGCATTAACTTACTACATTATTCTGCATTACGAGCTTGACGTTTTAGGGACGTAGCTGTAGGGGTCGCTTAGAAAACCAGTGAGTTACAATCTGCCAACCTCAAGATGAAATATTGATATGCGTAAAATGTATACCACCCACTAGATGTCGCTCAACTAACTATTGTCACTAACTAAACTGATATAATGTGATATAACCACTATTGTTGATATATACTCTGTGAATTACTCATTATAACTTCCATCGCCCTTTCAAATTATGTTTCTAGTTTGTCACTCATGAAAAAAACGAAGAAAAAATAATTACGCCAATTTTTTATTGTTAAGGTAAAAATTGAAAATGATTTTAAATTCTTGTTTTGGAGACGAGATACAATTTAGTTTTAATGAGTTCCTTATGACATATGTGTGAAATAAATTTTCTCGTGAACTTTATTTTCTGATAAAAATAGATGTGGTTTTCTTCGTTTTCGGGCAGATATGTTAGTGTGCAGCTTTGTGCAAAACAAATACTGTTTCCTTGTAAGCTACAATTAGACAAATAAAATATCAAAAAACCTTAGTTAAGATAACCACATCGATTAGTAAGCTGGATTAGAAGGCGATTGTTTTGTTTGCGTGTTTCTGAATTTTGCGCAAAGCTACACGCGGACTATCTGTGCTAGCCGTCCCCAATTGAGTAGTGTTAGCGTAAAGGGGAGGCACTAATCATCTCCGGCCACCGCCGACTCTTAGGTTACTATTTTACCAACGAATAAAGGGGGTGACCGTCAGTTTATAACGTTCTAACGGCTGAAAGGCCAGGCATGTTTGGTGGGACGTGGATTCGAACGCGGGATTCTCAGGTCGCAGTTAAAGCGCTCTAACCGCTCGCTATACGGACTACATACTATGGGTACGATTATACTCTGTTCTAAAGATTCACAATGGAGTGTGCTAGGCCTAGGATTGTAGTATGTTCTAAAGATTCACTCTTGAGGTGCATCAGTGGTATTTGTTATGAGCATTGTCTTACACGCCACACAAGCGAGATGTGTTGCCACAATAGGTCTATTGTTTACAGAAAACTAACGACTTAAACTTTTGTAATCATGTTTGACTATCAGTAAAACGTTATATACTTATGACTGGCCCTAATCATAATATGACGAATACTTTGATTATATAAACGAAATGTTAATTACTTTTAATTTATTAAATATTTTCGAGATTATTATTTTAAAAAAATATTAGTCTCGTGTGAGTTCATAAACTAGTGTGTTATAAAATTATTTTGCAAATGATTTTATGCGTGCAAGTAATTGGCAAAATGCTTGTGTTATAAAAAATTCAGCATCCCGGTGACAAAAAAAGTGACCTCTCTGGGTGTCGTGCCAAATTTTGAAATATTATATTCCAGATGGCGCTGATTGGTATAAACTGTTTCACTCTCCTATTCAGGATCTTTTTTTTCAAATTTGAAATTCATGAAATACGAAAAAGATATATACAGCTTTATACATAGCAGTATATATAGCGTTTCCATCTTTAACAGATTCAATACCATACACCGCAAGGTTTATTTTAAAGTAATTCGATTTTGACATCTCAGTAAACTTGTTCATGTTATTACTGTTCTTTCAGCATAATTCCTGCGCTTCCAATTAATAGGATTTATTTTATTCTAACAGGAAAACAAAGGTCAACAGCATCTGTAAACACCACAGATATTTTGAAGATTTTATATATGAGTATTTATTTCAATCAGAAAAAGCTTTTGGTTTTTATATTGTACTATTTGATTGTGTTACCTCGTCTGGATGCTCCATTCCGGGACCCGGCATGGCTAAGCGTGTTAAGGCGTTCGACTCGTAATCCGAGGATCGCGGGTTCAAATCCCGGTCGCACCAAACATGCCCGCCCGTTCAGCCGTTGGAGCGTTATAATGTGACTGTCAATTCCACTATTCGTTGGTAAAAGAGTAGCCCAAGAGTTGGCGGCGGATGATGATGATTAGCTGCCTTTCCTCTAGTCTTACACTGTTAAAATAAGGACGGCTAGCGGAAATAGCCCTCGTGTAGTTTTACGCGAAATTCAAAACAAACCAAACGTATAGTAATTTATATTAATATGCTTGATACTGTAAGGGTTATGGTAAAACTGTCTCTAAGCTAAACCAACTGTAACCAGAAAATTACTGCATCAAGTGCTATATCTGAACATTGATAATATTAAATACCATAAGTTTCCTTAACTTCTAACATTAGTTGGTCGTGAGACCTAATGTGTTTATATACAGTATGCTGAACGCTCGGCACTCATCTGTGAAATAACTACAACTCTTGCAATATCAACAACTATCCATTAAACATTTGTATATGAATAATGAATTATGTATATCTCATAGACTTGTAAGCAATCAATAGTCTATTTACAGGTCGAGCCATAGTATCGATATTAGTTTCCTGGTATTTCACGCAACGCTTTATAAGGTGTTTTTTGTTTGTTTCACACGCATATATAACAGCAAAGGACCTAGTGAATATTTATAAAGTTAAAATGATTCAGTGATCATGTAAATAGGCTTAATCAAGGCGAAACTTTTGTCGTGTTTTTGTAGTCTTATTTTACTTCATTCTATATTTTATTTCAAACTTTCGATTTCATGTTTTCCTAGTTTATTTTCGAATTTTGCAAAAAGCTAAAAGAGGGCTATCTGCGCTAACCGCCCTTAATTTAGCAGTATAAGACTAGAGGGATGGCAGCTAGTCATCACCACCCACCGCCAACTCTTGAGCTACTCTTTTACTAACGAATAGTGGAATTGACCGTCACATATAACGCCCTTATGGCTGAAAGGTAAAGCACGTTTGGTGTGACGAGATTCGAACCCGCGTATTACGAGTCGCCTGTCTTAACCACCTGGCCATGCCAGGCCTACTTCTTCCTTATTCTAAAGCTATATTATTATTATATTTCAATTCGTCTTCGCTGGTGTCATAAGGCTTAGTGATATTTCTCCAATCCTGCGTTTTCTAAATTAATTTTGGACAATCCTTATATGAACGTACAATGTCTTTAGGGTGTGTTTGCTTTTATAATTTTTGTATTTAATTTACCGCGATTATCATAAGATGAAAGTTATTATATTTTATAATGTTCATTTAGTTAATATAATCGTGTCATCCATCTAAACTTTGCTAATTTCGTGTCTCTACTGTCTAACTTTGGCTTTAAGAGCGACCCAAAACACGTTCTGAATTGTAATCTACCGCAGTAAGAGTAGTCATATGATAAATTATTGAAAATAGTTAAAATAAAAATTCAGTTGCAGAGATTCAAATCATCATAAAATTAAAAATCAATCATGAGAGTTTAAATTTCAGGTCAGGATCAGTTTCACTTGCTCCGTGTCTGTGTGTAAAACGTCACGGATCTTTAATAAAACTTCATTTTTGATGTAAAAAAACATGGCGCACATGTCTTTCAGACCACTTCTTTCCCAAAGTTTAATGTTCGTATGAAACCATTTGCATGATTTATTGCATTCCAAGAGAGAAATTTTAAATGAAAATTTGTCACGTGCAATATCTAGTTACAGTTGATAAATTTCTATTAATTTATAAAGCATATCACTGTCCTTAAGAATTCTCACTATAGAATTAAACAAAATGTGTGTAGTGAAACAATAATTGTAATAAACCTATTGTTCACGAACTTCTGGACTAATGATGACACTAAATTATTTTTCCAGTCACCTCTGAGCTATGATTTTAATCGTAATTATCGAATAAACTGTACTTCGTGAGACCGTATCTGATATTACTATTAGATAGCAATCCGTTATTGTGTTTAATAGATAAAAGATTGCGCCAAGGATTTTATAACAAGTAATGTAGCATAGGTTTAGATTTCTCTAATTTTGTTATAGAACGAAGGATGTTTGTTTGTTTGAATTTCGCGCAGGGCTACACAAGAACTATCCGTCCCTAACCGAGCAGTGCAAGACTAGAGGGAAGGCAGCTAGTCATCATCACCCGCCTTCCACTCTTGGGCTACTAATTTACCAATGAATAGTGGGATTAATCGTAACATTACAATGTCCCCACGGCGGAAAGGGCGATCATATTTGGTGCGACGGGTATTTGAACCCGAGACATTCAGATTACGAATTGGACGCCTTAACCCACCTGGCCATGCTGGGCCAGAACCAGTGAAGATGTTAAAACATAAAGACTGCGGTACTGATCGTATAACACGAAATATATCACATATTTTGTTTTCTATAATTTTTATTGAACCAAGAAAGACGTTAAAACATAGATAAAATACTCCGCTACGGATTGTAGAACACATAGTACAGGTTTCTTTCTCAGTTTGTTTGTAAAGCCAAGAAAGTCTTTAAAGGAAGGAGAACTGATGCAATACTTCCAGAATACAGTCTTTACCCCATGAAACAAATTGATGCAATACTTACAGAATGCAGTCGTTACCTCATGAAACAAACTGATGCAATACTTACAGAATGCAGTCGTTACCTCATGAAACAAACTGATGCAGTACTTACAGAATACAGACTTTACCTCATGAAACAAACTGATGCAGTACTTACAGAATACAGCCTTTACCTCATGAAACAAACTGATGCAATACTTACAGAATGCAGTCGTTACCTCATGAAACAAACTGATGCAATACTTACAGAATACAGTCGTTACCTCATGAAACAAACTGATGCAGTACTTCCAGAATACAGTCTTTACCTCATGAAACAAACTGATGCAGTACTTCCAGAATACAGTCTTTACCTCATGAAATAAACCGATGCAATACTTACAGAATGCAGTCTTTACCTCATGAAACAAACTGATGCAATACTTACAGAATACAGTCTTTACTTCATGAAACAAACTGATGCGCTACTTACAGAATGCAGTCGTTACCTCATGAAACAAACTGATGCAGTACTTACAGAATACAGTCTTTACCTCATGAAACAAACTGATGCAGTACTTACAGAATACAGTCTTTACCTCATGAAACAAACTGATGCAGTACTTACAGAATACAGTCTTTACCTCATGAAACAAACTGATGCAATAATTACAGAATACAGCCTTTACCTCATGAAATAAACCGATGCAATACTTACAGAATGCAGTCTTTACCTCATGAAACAAACTGATGCAATACTTACAGAATACAGTCTTTACCTCATGAAACAAACTGATGCAATACTTACAGAATGCAGTCGTTACCTCATGAAACAAACTGATGCAGTACTTACAGAATACAGTCTTTACCTCATGAAACAAACTGATGCAATACTTACAGAATACAGTCTTTACTTCATGAAACAAACTGATGCAATACTTACAGAATACAGTCTTTACCTCATGAAACAAACTGATGCAATACTTACAGAATACAGTCTTTACTTCATGAAACAAACTGATGCGCTACTTCCAGAATACAGTCGTTACCTCATGAAACAAACTGATGCAGTACTTCCAGAATACAGTCTTTACCTCATGAAACAAACTGATGCAGTACTTACAGAATACAGTCTTTACCTCATGAAACAAACTGATGCAATACTTACAGAATGTAGTCGTTACCTCATGAAACAAACTGATGCAGTACTTACAGAATACAGTCTTTACCTCATGAAACAAACTGATGCAATACTTACAGAATGCAGCCTTTACCTCATCAAACAAACATTTGCATCCTACATTAAGTTGGTTTGTTTCTGAATTTCGCGCAAAGCTACACGAGAACTAGCTGCACTAGCCGTCCTTAATTTAGCACTGTAAGACTAGAGAGAATGTAGCTAGCCATCACCACCCACCGCCAACGCTTGAGCAACTCTTTTACCAACGAATAGTGGAATTTACCATCACATTACAACGCTCTCACGGCTGAAAGGGCGAGAATCTTTGGTGTGACGCGGATTTGAACCCGAGACCTTCGGATTACGAACTTGGCCATGCCAGGCGTATGTTCACTGGTAATTCAGATTTCTTACTCGCATCCTTAAAGGAATAATTTTGTCCCTTTACCAAAGAAAGGCTTAATATCAATTTCCTATTAGAAAAAAAGCTTCGCACTTAGACCAAACACATACATACAAAAAAGTACCCATGTGTTTCACTAGTTAAATACACTGCTCTTAACTAAACACTAAAATTTCATTACCTCAGAAACATTGTCCATCCGGTATGGCCAGGTGATTAGGGTGATCTACACGTAATCTGAGGATCGCGAGTTCGAATCTCTGTCACTCTAAAGATACTCGCCTTTTAGCCGTTGAACGCAATAACGTTTCGGCCAATACCACTATTCGTTTGTAAAAGAGTCGTCCAAGTGTTGGCAGAGGATGGTAACAACTAGCTGCTTTCCTTCTGATCCTACATTTCTAAATTAAGGACAACTAGTGCAGATAGTCCTCGTGTAACTTTAACACCGTTATTAATGAAATTTTCGACCGTTAATACCATAACGTCTTGAGAGTCTCAACCGCCTTAGGAGACTTTGGTTAAAGCTGAGACCGTACGCTTAACTAAGATTGTAAAAGAAATTATGTTATAAAATATTATGACAATAATACAGATATATGTTTACATAGAAATACGTCAAAGATAATAAACAATATTGTTTTAATGAAAATAATATAAAATAAACAATAAAGTGTAACACTAAACATATAAATGGTACCGATAGCTTCAAGTATGGATTGGTTTGTTTTGAATTTTGTGCAAAGCTACACGACGGTCATCTGCGCTAGCCGTCCATAATTTAGAAGTGTAAGGCTACTCTTTTACCAATGAATAGCGGGATTGACCGTAACATTATAGCGCCGCCACGGCTGAAAGGTCGAGCACGTTTGGTGTGACGGGGATTCAAACTCGCTGATTACGAGTCAAGTGCCTTAACCTGATGGCCGTGCCGGGCCTTTCAAGTATAGAGATATATTTATATAATATCCTTATCATTCGTTTTACTTAGAATGAATTTTTAAAATTCTTTTTCTTGAATATTTATAAACTATTGCTAACATTTCTTTTTTTAAAAATATAAAATCAATTCTTGTTTTACTGTATATACGTAAATAACATTTGTTTGTAAGCTAGTTTTCTAACAAAGACGAATCATGTCCATCCCGGTCGCGCCAAACATGCTCGCCCTCCCAGCTGTGGGGGCGTTATAATGTTACGGTCAATCCCACTATTCGTAGGTAAAAGAGTAGCCCAAGAGATGGCGGTGGGTGGTGATGACTAGCTGCCTTCCCTCTAGTCTTACACTGCTAAATTAGAGACGGCTAGCACAGATAGCCCTCGAGTAGCTTTGTGCGGGGCCTGGCATGGGCTAGCGCGTTAAGGCGTGCGCTTCGTAATCTGAGGGTCGCGGGTTCGCGCCCGAGTCGCGCCAAACATGCTCGCCCTCCCAGCCGTGGGGGAGTTATAATGTTACGGTCAATCCCACTATTCGCTAGTAAAAGAGAAGCCCAAGAGTTGGCGGTGGGTGGTGATGACTAGCTGCCTTCCCTCTAGTCTTACACTGTTAAATTAGGGACGGCTAGCACAGATAGCCCTCGAGTAGCTTTGTGCGAAATTCCAAAACAAACAAACAAACAAACAAAGCTTTGTGCGAAATTCCAAAAAACAAACAAACAAACAAACGAATCATGTTATTTTGATTAAAAACAAAATGAACAAAAACTGGATACATAGCTATCTCAGAATAACTTTCATATTTGTTAATACTTTCTTAATGTTTTTATACATTGAAAACTTTCGTAAAATCATGTAAAGTCATTTAAGATTAACACATTAAAATAAAAATATCTCGCTAATTCCTTCTCGCCAAAGTACCACTGATGAAAGAAATTAGCCACTGTTCCCACGCGTGTCATAAGATGCAATAAAACAGCCAGGACGTTTAACCTCTTGAGAAATCATCTGTTAGAAACCCAAATTAGCGTGATGGAAGAATACACCGCCCCGCCCCCCCGAAAAAAAAATTCCAACCAAAAATAAGGACAATAAGAAAATATGATGTGAATTATATTTTATTTTTAGGGCAAGTGATATATATATATTAAACAACTATTTATTTGTACAATTGTACATTTTGAATATAAGACGTTTGTTTTTGGTATCGCAATAAACATTTCGAAGTTTCAAGGTACTCGCATGACATCTTGATACGGATATTGTAAGCATATTCTAAATTTTTGAAATTAGTCCACTATTTTAGTGTCGTCGGTATTAATTGGATGGTGTATTCGATAATACTTTTATTTCAGTATCACTGTACACGTATTTGGAGCTGTTATTGCTGTTCGGTATTCCAGTAGCCTGGCGTTGTGGATCATTTCTGCAATATCCACATTTTTCAATGTTTGATGTCAGATTTTCAGGAGTGAGAGAGAGAGAAGGCATAAGCTTAATCCAATTAGGTTTGTCGGTGAGACGAGATGGTGGAAAATTGCCTCAATCTTCGGAACGTTTTTTTTTTTTCCTTTCACAACCTTAAGAATACACGTAAGTGCTTAGAAGATGGACCGCTTGACGTCATATCCTTTTGACGTTGACGAATGAGATCTGTGAATATGTAGCAGTAAAAAGGATTTGAAACTTTAACTCAACATGTCAAGATGTCAGATCTTATAGCATGAAGAATATTAAAGATTATAACCAATAATTAGAAGGGGTTTGCAAATTTAAAAGGAATTTCGTCTCAAAATTAAGGTGCTTGTTATCCCAAAACTTGTTAAACATAAATTTTCATTTTCCATATGTGTTCAAATATTTTGTGTTTTCTTTTCTGATGTATTTAACATAAATTCGAAGAAAGCGATCAGCTTACTTATTCATGCATTTTCTAAGAAGCACATGTAAGAAATGTGGACAAAAACATAATATTTTCATATCGATGTTTCTTTGTCTGCTTTTGCAAGCTGCATATTTCGGTTCATTGGTAAACATCTACGTGCTGACAAAAAAGATATATCTAACATTCAATACACTGATATTCACAAGTTCATCCCAAAAGGTGTGTTGTATAGAATAAAAAGCAAAAAAAAAACTTTTATTTACTTTTCGAGCGTTGGAAATACAAAGAATAATCAATATGTAATCAAATCTCGTACTTTCTAGTAGTGTTTTGCATCTAAAAGATTCGGTTCGTTTCATGAACACAAACTTACAGCGAAATGTGAAACTTGTAATATTTCTAACAATTTCAGCTTTTATGTTTCTATACATCAAGGCCCCGGCATGGCCAGGGGGTTAAGGTGCTCGATTCGTCATCTGAGGATCGCGGGTTCGAATCCCCGTCATACCAAAACATGCTCGCCCTTTCAGCCGTGGGGGCGTTATTATGTTACGGTCAATTCCACTATTCGTTGGTAAAAGAGTAGCCCAAGAGTTTTCGGTGGGTGGTGATGACTAGCTGCCTTCCCTTTAATCTTACACTGCTAAATTAGGGACAGCTAGCGCTGATAGCCCTCGAGTAGCTTTGTGCGAAATTCAAACACAAACAAACCTCTAGTCTTACACTGCTAAATTAAGGACAGCTAGTGCAGATAGCCGTCGTATAGCTTTGCGCGAAATTCAAAAACAAACTATACATTAACAGAATCTAGCTTGGCGTAAGTAATCCCGAGAACATATGATAGGTATAGGCTCAGCTATCACATTTTCTTTCGTTTAATATTAAGAATAACAATTACAAGAAAACGTGTTGTTGTTGTTGTTGTTTTTTTTTGGGGCACAATAATAAATAAAATTCTTATGATCAGCCAGATCCCTAACATATTATATAGATGTGACGGTAACATATATTAAAAGAATCAAGATGGAGACAAAGAGAATAGGACAGACAGCGCTATCTTGTTCGTGGAGAGATATTTGGACAAGAATGCCTGTAATTCGCCTTTAATGACAACTGGTGAAAATAAGAGAGTTGAGGAAAGATGATAGATATGAAATACTGGAATCTCGAGGACAAAACTGTTTATGTTTTCGCTGACCAGTCAAAAATTTATCCGCTCAGTTGGACGACTTCTGGTAGGCTGGCGTGTTGTTTAGATAAGATTATTACCTCCTCTTCTAGCGTAAAATAGATGTTATTTATTATATATTTTTGGCCTTGATATAGCAGCTCATAGAACGACTCCGAATTCTCGTTTGTTTTTCCAAGTACGAAATTCTAGCTCAAAGCTCCGTTATCTCTTGACTGAATCGTGATCTAATTTTATTTTAGGACTCAGAAAGTTCAAATACTTTCGACTGATGTATTTGACAACGCCCAAGGTCTCATAGATTAATTTACTCTAATCCTGCCTGAAAGAATTTTAATTTGAGAATAAACTGGAAGAGATACTGATAAGTCGAAGTCTAATCAGGTACACGCGCGCTCTACGCTTGGTATTGCTTCAGAGAGTTTATTTGCTTGTTGTTTTTTTTTGGAATTACGGACAAAGCTATAAGAGGGCTATCTGCGCTAGCCGTCCCTAATTTAGCAGTGTAAGACTAGAGTGAAGGCAGCTAGTCATCACCACCCACCGCCAACTCTTGGGCTACTCTTTTACCATAGAATAGTGGGATTGACCATCACATTATAACTCCCCCACGACTCAAAGAGCGAGCATGTTTGGTGCGACGGGGATTCGAGCCCGCCATTCTCGGATTACGAGTCGAACACCCTAACCACTTGGCCGTGCCGGGTTTTCTAGATAGTTACATAATGTAACGAAATGCCAGGCGCCACATTAGAATGAAAACAAGCGTACATTCAGTGTATGAAAGGCAGAAATTCTAATTATTTTCTTAATAAATATCCGTAGCAAGAAACAAACAAAGATATTTTTAAAATACAAAATAAGACTGAGACAGAGGAACCCTCAAGCTAAGTTCATATGCCAAGTTTGTTTGTTTATAATTAAGCACCAAACTACACAATGTACCATATGTGCTTCACCCCTTAACAGCTATTGCAACGCGGTTTCTATTGTTGGAAGTTCGCAGACATAACGTCATGCCACTAGAGGTCGCTACGATACGTGAAATACATTTTTGTAAAACGCTGTTTATGGTGCACTCAAGTGAAGATTTGGTTTGGTTTGAATTTCGTGCAAAGCCACACGAGGGCTGTCTACGCTAGCCGTCCCAAATTTAGCTGAGAAATGCTAGAGAGAAGGTACTTCCCACAGCCAATTCTTGAAATACTCGTCTAATAATGAATAGTGGGATTGATCGTAACAGTATAACACTCCCACTGCTGAAAGGTCAGGCATGTTTGGTGTAGCAGGGATTCGAGCACTATACCCTCAAATTATTAGTCAGGCGTTCTAACTAACGACGTGGCCATACCGGGTCAGTCCCTTAATTAATTTTAAAAATAAGATGAAAATTGTGTTGTTGGAATAGTCGAATTATTTTATGTACTTTCAAAATTATGTGTAATACCACATATTTATATTTTAGTACAAAAATAGTAGTAGAGACATAGTGTACGTATTATAGTATTTGATAGCTTCATTCTTAACTTACTTTCTGTATGTTTTATTATAAGTTATAGTTTTTTTTACCATTTGTATACTTGTGAATGAGGGTACCAGTGATCGAAACGTCTTATTTCCTGTAAACTCTGTAACTCGTACACTCGGCTTGTACAGTGGTAAGTCTCCGTATTTATAACGTTAAAATCAGGGGTTCGGTTCCCCTCCATGGGCTCAGCAGAAAGCCCGATGTGGCTTTGCTATAACAAAACACACACACTGTAACTCGTAAAACATTTACAGTTGTTAGTCTTACGTCAGAGAAAGTGTTTCTTAAAGACAGTTTTTACTCGTTACATCACGTTTTCCACGTAAAAGAAATTTGCACAAACTACAAAAAATCACGTGATATATCTCAGTAGCTGAAACTGTTAAAGTAACAGAAAAAACAAACTATAGTTGAAGCAAGATATATTTTCGTTACTTTGTTGTTACAAAATCGATCACTATATAAGATACTTCAAATAATATAAACAAACAAAGGCCTGACAATAATGTCACTGTAAATATACTTCAGTCAAACTGATTTCTAAAGCGGACAGTCCAAAGCATTGTTGGTCCCTGGAATGGTATTATAGGATAATAATTCTTTGCAGTTTTTAACAATGTCGATTAACGCACGAGTATTTCTGAACAACGGATGAACTTTACGTATATAGTAGTAAACTGACAACGGGTTATAAAGGTGCAACTCATTCGCTAGTCACACACACAAAATTGACGTGAGGGGTCACCAGTTTTAGAGAACGTTTTATATTTCGGGAAAGACTTTTACTAAAGGTAACAGAAAATGTAGCGAGAGAATGAAAAACATCCAATAATAAACAACATCACATAAATGGTTTCGTACAGAAATTGATATGATGGTGATAGAGACGTCAACCTTTCTTCTCAAGTTAAAACAGCTTTTAAGTATATAACTTTATAGCGTAAGGACAATTCATAAGCCACGTGTTTATTTGACCTTTAATTAGCAGGGTGAGGATTATTTTGAGTTTTCCCTGCCTTAGTTATTAAAGCAGAAAATCTTTGAAACTTTTAAGCTCAGGTAACTGCCTTTCAAATGTTGCAAGTGATTGTTTGGTTAGCACAGACCCGCAACAGAGCGCTTGATCGGGTTGTGTTTGACATTTGGAACCCAAACCGGATAAGCTATAATACCAAACATTTAGGGTTGAGTAAGTCGTATGTAATTTCAAACTAAGGTTGGGCAGTCATTTAGTAGCACCTGCCGCTTCTGTAACCACTGATAATTCGAACACCGAAATTTGTTTTCTAGTTCTAATTCTGTCACGCGTGTTTAACGTCATTTTGCGTCTCGAACTTTGAGCCCTTTCTCCGTGGGAAGCCCGGCATGCTAACCACTGTATTCAGTTTGACCAGGGTTGTTGCGCTGAGTGATATAACACCAAAAACCAAGACAAGGGAAGACCATATTATTTACTGGCTTATGTAAAGCTTACATGTTTTTGCTTAAACTTTCGTAACATCTCATACATAGTAAGATAAAAGAATGTATACGTTATTTATCTTAACCTTAATAATAAAAAAACACCTGCGACGCCACATGATATTCTCCATATTATGCTGTAAGTGAATCACAAGAGTGACAGTCAGTTTTTGTTGTTGTTTTTTTTTTAGCGTGAATTATAGATGATATAATGTCATTGTCTGGCAGCTTTCTGTTTAGTCAATTGTTAGGGATGATGGGAGACAACCCTTGTTGTTTGCCCTAAATTCAAATCCAGTGATAAAACTCAGAGCCTTAGAAAAATGTTGATTCGAACAGAAAATTAGTCAAGGAGCTGTTTTTATAATAGAAGTTCGTCACGTAAACCACGACGTAGCTGAAACGCAAGTGAATAATAAATTCCTCGATGGTTTATGGAATTAGTCGCTCAATGAAAAATACCATATTCTTCGTATTGGGGATGTGGCCAACATAATGTTGAATGAAATAACTGAACAGCTTTATATATTTCAGATATTCAAAATTAATCGTAAAAGTTATTTGAAGAATAATACATATGGTGACAGTCGACAAAATATAGCGAAACGATGGTGAGTTATACAAACATTATTACAAACCACGGTGAGTTATACAAACATTATTACAAACCATGGTGATTCATACAAACATTATTACAAACCATGGTGAGTTATACAAACATTATTACAAACCATGGTGAGTTATACAAACCTTATTACAAACTATGGTGAGTTATAGAAACATTATTACAAGAGCAATACTAATTAATATATGTATATAAGTTATATATTGAAATAAAATACATAATGCAACCTTACGTTTGTGTCACTTTGTCGGTAGAGTATTGGTAAACTTATAGCCTTAGAACTTTAAAACTTGGGGTTCGATTCACGCGGTGGATACAGAAGACAGCACAATATGATTATTCAAAAAAATAAACATGTGAATAAACTTTATCGACTTAATGAAATGTTATAAATAAATATATCGTTCCATAGACATTCCTAGCTTCCTTTTAGGCATTTAGCTCGTTCAATTATTCCGAGAAATAACATATAATTCTCAAAGTAACTGATCTGAGCTTCATTTAAAAATAAAAAAAAAAATTACTAAGAACGCTAATTTTAAATGTAAGAAAAAATGCCAAATTATTCCTTAAAACTCACAACATAACCAAATTAAAATGTGAAAAAAACGTTGCATGTTCAAAGGGGCCCGACCTGGTGGTTAAGGTACTCAAATCGTAATCTGAGGGTCGCGGGTTCGAATCCCTGCCACACCAAACATGTTCGCCCTTTCAGCCGTAGGCATCGTTATAATGTGACTGTCAATCCCACTATTCGTTGGTAAAAGAGTAGCCCAACAGTTGGCGGTGGGTGGTGATGACTAGCTAACTACCTTCCCTCTAGTCTTACACTTCTAAATTAGATGGTTAGGACACTTACAAATGCTTATGTAAGGAGTAAGCGAAGTCAGCGCAGAAGAAATACATCCATCATGTTTAAATAACTAATACAAATTATTATGACGGCTCAGTATGTCCTGGAGGTTAGGGGAGATTGAGTCGCAATCTAAGGGTCGTGGGTTCAAATCTCCATCACACCAAACATGCTCGTCTTTTCAGCCGTAGAGCATTATAATGTGAGCGTCAATCCCACTATTCGTTGGTAAAAAGAATAGCTCAAGGGTTAACGGTTGATAGTGATAATAACTGAATAGCTCAAGGGTTAACGGTTGATAGTGATAATAACTGAATAGCTCAAGGGTTAACGGTTGATAGTGATAATAACTGCCTTCTCTCTACTCCCTCACTTCTGAATTAAAGGTGGCTAACATACATAACCTTCGTGTAGCTTTCATCGAAAGTAAAGAAATAACGTTTATAAACACATTTGGTGAGGAAATAGCGCCCACTGTAATAATATATTGTGTTATAAACAGATGTGTGAAATTTAGGATTTCTGTGTTATTTGTCACACAATCCACCCCAATGTTGTTGTTTGTTTTATTTTACGTTTATGCTGCACAATGGGCTGTCTGTAATCTGACCACCACGAATATCCAAACTCGGATTTCAGCAGTGTAATTCTGTAGACATACCGCTATGTTACTGGGAGGCTTTTTAAGGTTATAACTTGAACTTGAAATGTATATTTCAGTTAATAAACATTGAGATAAATTCATTTTACTGGATTGCGTAAAATTAATAAAAAACATTTTTTAAATTGTTTTTCTTTTCCCGTTTTATGCCATGAATTTTCATTTCTTTGAATAAAGACAGTTTTCTCAGAAATAGTTTCTAAATATTTTGACAATTCCAGTTTCAAGCCGACAATTTACGAACTTGCAACAAATAACAATACTTCTTATATACGGAAACGTTGTCCTACGATGGTACAGCGGTAATTCTACGGATTTACAACGCTAGCGTCACGCGTTCCATTCCACTCGGTAAACTTAGCAGATACCCTGATGTGGCTGTCGTATAAGAAAACACACACGCAAAAATATATTTTGTTAATATACAAAATAATTTTTGTATTTATTCGAACTGCAACCCTAGTGACTTAATAAATCTCATAGAATTTTATATATATTGGAATTATATAGTTAATTGAGCATATAGAGAGAACAGGGATATTCGTTACATAACACATATATAATTTATAGACTTGCGACATTATCAAAAGGTACAAAAAACACCTGTTTTCTAATGTAATCAGCTGATAATTCGTCATTGACAGTGTAAGTTGGTTCTATTGCATCTTTGGACGGATGGTTGTGGATAAGGTAGTTCTTTTATATTAAATAATTTATAAAATAACTGTGTAAAAATCAATCTTAAAATAATACATATTTTTGTTTGTTTGTTTTTAATTTCGCACAAAACTACACGAGGGCTACCTCGCCAGCAGTCTCTAATTTAGCAGTGAAGGCAGTTAGTCATCACTACTCACCGCCAACTCTTTGGGATACTCTTTTACCAATGAATAGTGGGATTGACCGTAACATTATAACGTCCTCACGGCTGAAAGGGCGAGCTTGTTTGGTGCGACGGGGATTCGAACCCTCGACCCTCAGATGACGCGTCGAGTGCCTTAACCACTTTTCCATGCTAGGCCTAGTACAAGTTCACTTTGAGGATCTGTGTAAAATCTCTAGAAACAGTTAAATGTTATACCCTGATCTTCACCAATTGAAATGTGTTGTCATATTAGTAAAATGTATTTCATGTTCGATCCACGACTTGATATAATTAGTCGAAATGCTCTCCAGTTGATAATGTATCCATCCATGAATCAGCTATGTCAATAATGAGATTTAATATCAATAACCACGATAGATAATTCTTGGCTACATACAATAACCTGACTTTAAATGTCTATGTTAACGGTGTGATTACGAATATTTTAATGTCTATGTTAACGGTGTGATTACGAATATTTTAATGTCGATGCTAACGGTGTGATTACGAATATTTTTAATGTCGATGTTAACGGTGTGTTTACGAATATTTTTAATGTCAATGTTAACGGTGTGATTACGAATATTTTAATGTCTATGTTAACGGTGTGATTACGAATATTTTAATGTCGATGCTAACGGTGTGATTACGAATATTTTTAATGTCGATGTTAACGGTGTGTTTACGAATATTTTTAATGTCAATGTTAACGGTGTGATTACGAATATTTTTATAAATAATGTGATTCTAAACGTGTATATTGATAATGTGATTCTGGATCATGTGTTGATAATGCAATTTCAAGTGTATAAGTTTACAATGTAATTTCAAACATCTATATTGATAATATGATTTTGAAAGTCTATTTTAAAGATGTATTTTCGATCGTTTATATCCATAATGTGATTTTGGAGGTCAATAAATGAGACAGAAATTGTTTGTCTACGACCCGGATGTGACAGAATATTATTTTTTAAAAATAATTATAGCGGTTATAATTATTGACAAATTTATAGATTATATTCCATGCTGTTAAACGTTTACTATTTATTTTACTTATTATGGCTTTATTATTTTTTTTTATATAAATCGTCTCTACGATTTGCTCAGATAACATAAGTGAAAGATAAAACACCAGTTTGGATATTTATTTACAGTTTTGTGAATGTGTTAATAGTTCTATATCTTCGAGTGAGTTCCTCAGATATTATATCTTTTGCAAGAATGATAAATTCAGTTAATTCTATAATTCCACATGTCATATAGACACGTTTTGTTTTGTTTTCTGGTGAACTATGTTTCAAGATACAGTGAGATGTATTTGTTTCGAATATGCTGTTTGTTTGCTCGGTTGAGAGCAAAATCACGTTGAGGTAACTGATGTGTTTACTGCGGGAGTAGGATCCCGGATTTTATGGTTAAGTCTGTTTATTTACTGCTATTCCACTGTAGGGAAGTGAAAGATACTGAAAACTGAAACATAAGTAGGATCCCGGATTTTAGGGTTAAGTCCGTTTATTTACTACTGTTCCACCGTGGGGAAGTGAAAGATACTGAAAACTGAAACATAAGTAGGATCCCGGATTTTAGGGTTAAGTCCGTTTATTTACTGCTGTTCTACCGTGGGGAAGTGAAAGATACTGAAAACTGAAACTTACTTTTTTGGAAAATATTGAATTAAAGGCTAAGTGAGTCATACCCACTGATCGAATACTTGTCTATCTGTGATTATCTCTAAGATAATTGTTACAATTGAAACTTACGTACTTTTATGCGGGTTGATTGTTATCAAATTTTTATATGCGTATCACGCTACGAGCAGTTAAGTTTCCACTTTTTGCTAGATGGAACACGCGAATGGTTGAAGATATATTCAATATCCTTATCTCAATTCGAGAAACCCACGCTTCAGAAAAGACGTAAAGATGTTGCCGTTTGTGAGTTTCGTTACACAAATATTACTTTCCCTTTCTTTTGAAGGAATAATATTGTTGAATATTTACGGCTAATTTAAGCATACAGGATAGAAATATATAGCTGTTAAATGTGCAACTTAAAGTCAGGTTCTACACTCTCTGTGTTTACAAGCAAGCTGTTACATGCAAGCACAGGTTTATAATGTAAAACTGATAACGAACTTTAACCAACACAAAGGACTATGCTTCTACTTACGTCTGAGCAAAAATGAGTTTATGTTTTTCTGATTAAAAAAACTGAATATCATAGTTTTCGATTTCATGCTAATGTTTATGCTATAGGTCACACCAATATTATTGACACACATTGTAACAGAAAATAAAGGAAGTGTTTGTGTATTTAAAACACACAATCACGAACAGTTTAGGTAACAGCATACACTGCATGACCAAAAGTATGTGGACACCCCTTCTAATTAGTGGGTCCTGCTATTTCAGCCGCTTGTTTGTTTGTTTTTTTAATTTCGTGCAAAGCTACACGAGGGCTATCTGCGTTAGCCGTTCCTAATTTAGCAGTTTAAGACTAGAGGGAAGGCAGCTAATCATCACCACCCACCGCCAACTTTTGTGCTACTCTTTTACCAACGATAGTGAGATTGACCATCACATTATAACGCCCCCACGGCTGAAAGGACAAACATGTTTGGTGTGATAGAGATCCGAACCCGTGACCCTCGAATTACGAGTCGAGAGCCTTAACTACCATTAGTACTGATATGCAACTTAAGTGATCTTTTGGTTTCCATTGTTTTCAAATCAGTTTTGATTTCGAAAGAAAAATATTCTTGTGGCCAACAAAACAAAGACTTGAACATTTATTTTTAAACGCCTTTGCTTTGAAAGGCATAATGGATCAAATGAAAGGAATGTGGACTTCAAATGTGAAGTCCATCGTATTTTGTATGGCAAATATTAAGCCTTTCGTTTCTGTTACAACTTTTGTTTTCCTTTCAGTATTATTAACCTATTGTGGTTTAACATTGCAATACGAGGCATTGTGTACATTGACTTCTCTCATTGGTACAGCGGAAAGTCTACGGATTTAAAACGCTAAAATCAGGGATTCGATTCCTCGCGGTGGACTAAGCAGATAGCGCGATGTGGCTTTGCTATAAGAAAAAACACATACATTGACGTTACTCTAATGATATTGTCTTCATTCATTACTAGAGTTAATAATCTATTTGTACTTGAAAACACACATACATTGACGTTACTCTAATGATACTGTCTTCATTCATTACTAGAGTTAATAATCTATTTGTACTTGAAAACACACATACATTGACGCTACTCTAATGATATTGTCTTCATTCATTACTAGAGTTAATAATCTATTTGTACTTGAAAACACATATACATTGACGTTACTCTAATGATATTGTCTTCATTCATTACTAGAGTTAATAATCTATTTGTACTTGCATGTTTCTTATAGCTCCTGTTTTGTTTTTCATTTTGCAAGTTTTACTTGGTTACTGTGAAGTTATATTAGTAAATGTTATTGAAGAAAACATAGAAATTAATGGATCACTGTTCTTAGGAAAATCATTTGAGTTTGATTTGATATTAGTTAGTTATCACCATTAAATTCCATCTAGGAACATAGGGCCGCAATCGCTTGCGGATTCTTCAACAAGTATTTAAGTGAGTAGGTTGTTAGCCCACTGCACCGAGCCGTCCCTAATTTAGCAGTGTAAGACTAGAAGGAAGGCAGCTAGTCATCACCACCCACAGCCAACTCTTGGGGCTACTCTTTTACCAACGAATAGTGGGATTGACTGTCACATATAACGCCCCCACGGCTGGGAGGGCGAGCATGTTTGGCGCGACGCGGGCGCGAACCTCGGATTACGAGTCGCACGCCTTACGCGCTTGGCCATGCCAGGCCTGATTTGATATTAATCATTATTTAATAATCTGGTCTTTGACATTGTTATTTTAAAAAAATAAATTTTATATGAATATTTGATTACAGAATATAGAAATCCAGTGTTTTATTTTATTATCTCTATCAGTTCACAGCTATTAATAATTCTCAAATTTCACGTGATTTAAATAAATTCGATTTCACAGGCATCAGTTTTCATCAGGATTTGGTTTTCCTGCCTTGATGAATTAAAAGAGTGTATTCGTTATTTTATTATGGCAACTTACTGTAAGTGTGCCAATAATAAAACTGTGCCTAGAAACAATCCACTACAAACATTATTGGTTGATAAGCTCTGTGTGGCAATAAGATTCACGGTGCAACAACGTAAATAAACATTACAACAGTTAGACGTCATCGTGGCAAAAACCCATTAACAACAAAAAGAAGACATTTGTGTTTCAAGTAGGCAGTAGTAGAGAGATGGTATGCCAGGAATATACGTAGAATATTGAAATCAAATTGCTATGATTTACTTAGAGAGACAAAAAGCGCTTGGTCTTAATGCGTTTCAATATCCTTGTTTTACATTATAGTAGATTTTCTGAATTAAATAAATAGAAACAATAAAGTTGTAGGGAAATAAGAATAATAAATTTACAAACAAGTGAGCAAAAATGGACTTTCTATTTGACTGTTAAAAGTTGAAAAGTACAGAATAGGGACAAAAGGAATGATGATATGAAAAGTAAAAATAACTCGAAGTGCAAGACTTCCAGCAAAAGAGGAAAACGTTTTTCCGTAATTTAATTAGATAAAAACAGTTTAGCGGTTTGTTTTATTTTAATGAATCTTTGGAGAGAAGTCTGCCTTTATATGATTGTTTTATATTAAATATTCTTTGGAGGGGTGTCTGCCTCTTCCTACATGTGTTATATTAAACATTCTTTGAATGGGTGTCTGCCTTTAGCTGGTTGTTTTATATTAAAAACTGTTCGGAGGGTTGTCTGTCTTTAGGTGCTTGTTTTATATAAAACATTCTTTGAATGGGTGCCTGCCTTTTGCTGCTTGTTTTATATTAAATAGTTAATTGAGGTGTACCTATCTTTAGCTTTTTGGTTTATATTAAATAATGTTCGGAGGGTTGTCTGCCTTTAGCTACTTGTTTTATATTAAATATTTATTAGACGGTTAACTGTCTTTAGCTGCTTGTTTTACATCAAATATTTATTGCAGGGGTATCTGTCTCTAGCTGCTTGCTTTATATTAAATATTTTTGAATGGGTGTCTGCCTTTAGCTACTTATTTTATATTAAATACTTTCCGTAGAAGTGTCTGCCTTTAGCTGCTTGATTTACATTAAACAGTCTTTGAATTGGTGTCTGCCTTTAGCTGTTTGATTTATATTAAGTATTCTTTGAATTAGTGTGCCTTTAGTTGCTTGTTTTATATTAAATATTATTTGAATGGGTGTCTGCGTTTATCTACTTGTTTTGTATTAAATACTTTTCGTAGGGGTGTCTGCCTTTTGCTGCTTGTTTTATATCAAATATACTCTTCAAAACAAGAAACGCAAAAGGGATATTTTTTTTTTATTTTAAAGAGAAATATATGTAATAACGTTACAAGCTCAGAATATTGATGTTACACGTTTTAAGGCACTGATTGTCAGACCAAAATGACAATAAAAGTTGTGCACTTTGAAAACGGAGGAAAACATCGGATTTTTCGCCAAAACGCATGCGTGTACAATAAATTTGTTTGAAAGATCTGCATGTTCTGCAAGAGCAACATGTGCAAAATCCCTATAAAATTGACGGGTTCTCGGTTTCCATAGCTCAGTGTTAAGCAACCGACACGCAATACAGTTACGCCAAGACTGACTGAAGCACAACGCAACAACGCCATTGGTCGCTTGGAAGTAGGCGAATCTCGATCAGATGTTGCCAGAGCTGTGAATGTCCACCCAAGCGCCATCACAAGGCTATGTAATCGTCACTAACAACATGGATCAACTCGTGACCGTTTACGATCTGGTAGACCTCGTGTGACCACGCCCGCACAAGATCGCAACATCCGGTTACGTCACCTTTGGAATAGGACCACCACTGCAACGTCTACTGCCTCAACCATACCAGGGCTACGTAGGCTTTCCGATCGGACCGTACGCAACCGTCTACGAGATGCAGGAATCTGACCTCGACGTCCAGTCAGAGCCGTCATCCTCACCCAGCAACATCGTCAAGCACGGCTGCAGTGGACTCGGGTACATCGGGTATGGCCTCATCGACAATGGAGGCATGTTTGGTTCAGCGATGAATCACGTTTTATGTTTCGTAGGCAGGATGGAAGGACCCGTGTTTACCGTCGCCGAGGGGAACGTTTTGCAGGAAACTGTGTGCAGGATGTTTACAGATATGGTGGTGGCAGCGTCATGATGTGGACTGCCATCGCCTACAATGCCAGAACAGACCTTTTGCACATTCGAAGTAATCTTACGGCTCAACGATACGTCGACGAGATTCTTAGGCCCCATGTGCAACCCATCATGGCGAACGTCAACGATGTTTTTCAACATGACAACGCCCGTCCTCACACAGACCGACTCACCACTGTCTTCTTGAGACACCACAACATCAACGTTCTTCCCTGGCCCTCCAGATCACCAGATTTAAGCCCCATTGAACGTCTTTGGGACGAGTTGGACCGACGTCTGCGACGGTGACAACCTCAACCGCAGACTCTACCTCAGCTTTCAGCAGCTTTGCCCATGGAAGCGATGAGATGCCAAGCAGTTATTGATACTCACGGGGAGCATACTCGTTATTGACGTTGAGTGACGTTAAACTTCGCCTAGTGAGCGTGTACTTCGCCTTTGCAGACTTTGGATATTCAGCAGTGAATGTGCAAAGTTTCTCACATGTCATACAGAACTACCCGGAATAAACTTTTTTAACAATTTGTCTCATATTTTGCCTTTTGCGTTTCTTTTTTTGAAGAGTATATTTATTAGAGGGGTATCTGTCTCTAGCTACTTGTTTTTCATTAAATACTCTTCGGAGGGATGTTTGTCTTTAATTTCTTGATTCATGTTAAAATCTTTTAGGTGGGGTGTCTGCCTTTAGCTAGTTGTTTTATATTAAACATTCTTCAGAGGAGTATCTGCCTTTCATTGCTTGTTTTATATCAAATGTTCTTGGGTGGAGTGTCTGCCTTTAGGTACTTCTTTTATATTAAACATTCTTCGGGGGGGGGGGGTGTCTGTTTTTTATAGATTCTTGTTTTAATATATTCTGTAGTATTGTGAATGAAAATTTCACAACCTACCAACAGAACCAAGCACACACACAAATATACGTAAATCATACTCCTTTCTATATCTATTCAGTATCTCTATTACTCCAGTTCGCCCTGACGAGTACTTTGTGTTATACTGGTTACAGTTAATATTTTCCTGTGGTATAACATCCGGGTAGTTTCATTGGAGCTTAGTGCTAAGTTTCAGTATAAGTAAACAGCACTTATACGAACGATTAGAAGATTCAAATACGTATGCGGTAAATATTTTTATAATAGTTCACATGGCAACGTACAACACCTATATTGTCTCGTAAAAGTCACGAAACAAATACTGAGACACTTTGCTTTATATTCAATAAGAAACATTCATCACTATTCGCCTTGAAATGTTTACCTGAAGCATTTGTTACTTCTATAGATTAACATGTAAACATAATATATGTTTAATTTTCTTTGAAACTGATCGCAAAGCTACACAATTAGCTATCTGTGCCTTGCCCCCCCACTGGTATCGAAACCCGATTTCTAGTGTTGTAAATCCGCAGACAAATGGACATATTGAGAACAATACCAAATATTTATTCTGTTATTTTATTTATGTATGTCATACAAGTAAATATATTTCTGAATTGAATGTGAATCTAACTTATTTGTATTATTTAAATATTTGAAAGTTATGGTTCCCACACACTTTAAACTATGTTGTACAGAATTGGGGATATTGTTATTTTATATTCTAGTATTAGATAATACGTCACGCAAGTATACATCTGATGAGGACATGGCAAACGTCTGAACGTGTAAAGCCCACAGATTAATTATTATGTGCTTTTCTTATAGCAAAGCCACATTGGACTATTTGCTAAGCCTACCGAGGGGAATCGAACCCCTGATTTTATCGTTGTAAATCCGTAGACTTACCGCTGTACTGGAGGAGGCCCACATGTTAAACTCATCAACTCCCTTTAATTTAAAAAAAAGGGTTTCTAATACTGGTTAGATTCTGCGCTAGCCGGCCCTAACTTAGTAATGTCAGACTAGAGGGAAGGCAGTTAGTCATCACCACCCACCGTCAACTCTCTGGCTACTCTTTTATTTACCAACGAAAAGTGGAATTCACCGTCACATCATAACGTTCTCCCGGCTGAAAGGGTGAGCATGTTTGGTGCGACGAGAATTCGAGCCCGCGACCTTCGGAGAATGAGTCGAGTGCCTTAACCACCTGGCCATGCCGGGGCTTTTTAATAGTGTATCGATTTTAATGTTATGTGTGTTATCCATTTATTATTTTCTTCTATTCTTGTTTCCAAGTGACAACGCAATAAAAACTATTTTAATCAGTCTGTTTAATCAGATGAAATGCCAAAGACGCAGTGAATCAATTACACGTACTTATATCTTTACGTGTTTCAGTTTATTTCTTGATCGTTTTCAATGTTTTCAGTCGTCTTTGCGTGTTTATTTGAATATCCGAATTAACTGGAGCCGATATATCACAGTGTGAGATTTCTTACCTACAAAACGTTACCTATCTAAATTTTTGTTTTTCATTACATACTTCCCTTACAAACGGGCTAGAATATTCGCGTTCTCAGATAACGAAAGCTTCAGAGTTGAAAACAAAAGGACGTAAAACTCAGCAACCTGGTTTATCTATGTGGAGCACGTTCTGGAAAGTTATTACAAAAATTACTCTCAATCTAGATTGCTTGTTTTAGCTTAGCAGTCTGGATTGGATAATCGAGTTTTATAAATTTGTTTATTTTTTTTTTCATACGAAACGAGATCTCCAATTATTATTTTTCAGTAAACATTTACTTCATTTTCACTCATTTCACGATTGCTTATTTCCGTTTTTACAGTCAATATTTCCTTTTCTTAGATTCTTCCTGTGCTAGGTGTATCATTATTGTGTTTAAAATGAGTTATAACGGACGGGTTTAGTGGAACATTACATTAATGAGTCAAAACATAACTTAATGTATCCCATCTAGTGTGTAATGGTAAGTTCGCTATTCGTACGTGATTGCGTAATTCATAATTATCCTTCCAGTAATTGATTTATAAATATTCCTTTAGGTGTAATAATATCATATGTTATATTACCCAACTCGTAGTTAAATGTATTCGGTACTAATGGGAATAAGTAAGAAATACATTTTTTAAAACGTGTATATTATAAAATTGTACATAATAATGTGTAATATTATTTTATTACATGTTACAGCTTCTACTGCAGGGAGGAAGTTACAAAGTTTCGATCTCTGGTGCCATAATTCTTAAGTAACAAATAGTAATATTCCTTCAATCTTGATTGGTTCATTTTAATACTGTTTCAATCTCGATTGATTGACTTTAATACCGTTTCAATCTTGATTGGTTCATTTTAATACCGTTTGAATCTCGATTGGTTCATTTTAATGCTGTTTCAATCTCGATTGATTCACTTTAATACTGTTTCAATCTCAATAGGTTCACTTTAATGCTGTTTCAATCTCAATTGGTTCATTTTAATACCGTTTCAATCTTGATTGGTTCATTTTAATACCGTTTGAATCTTGATTGGTTCATTTTAATACTGTTTCAACGTCGATTGGTTTACATTAATACTCTTTCAATCTTGATTGTTATATTAGTAAACTTCATATTTCTATTACCTCTATAATCCGTAGTGTTAAATTTTCTTTTCAATTTAATTTCAAATCTAACCAATATATTTTTATTTTGAGTACGAGTGACTAAAAATATTTTAACTTTCAGTACGATATATTAAATAAAGTGTGGAAAGTAACTTACTAAACTGAAGAAAAGAGAAAACAAACTATTTCGTCGGATATTAATAATACATTATCTCTTGTCTCTCTTCATGTTAAAGTTCTCAAATAGTTGTTTTAGTTCTTTCGCAAGAGAAACACGTGTTCTCTTAGTTTTGAACTTGCGAAAGATATCGATAAGCCCTTCCGAAACTGTTGATGCAGAAAAACTACTGTGGCGTATTTTCTATAGAAGCCCGTTAATTATTGTATAAGCCCATATGAACGATAACATTTAATTAAATCCTCCCAGGTGTAACACGTTATAATGTTATGAGATTTGTAACCACATTTCATCGTAACGCTAGATTTATAGGAATGTGATATTTATAAAGTGTGGTCCAGATACCATATTATTAAATGAATTGTATTGTATAGGTGCATGTATCAGCCCGCTAGGTTGTTAATCGAATTCAACGACCAACTCAAGACGGAACCTTTAAATCTACGCGGGTTTTCATCATTCCTGCTTGGTCGGTTGTAAGGAATGCTATCCAATGCAAGTTGGTAAGGATTTAGCTGTAAAAGCGTAAGCATGTTGTAAATTTCATATATATTTATTTATATGTCTATTTGTATTCCTGCTTCAAATATTACTTATCACTTTTGTTATTGCCACTAATAGCTTCAAGTTATGTTTGTTTGTTTTTTGAATTTCACGCAAAGCTATTCGAGGGCTATCTGCGCTAGCTGTCCCTAATTTAGCAGTTTAAGACTAAAGGGAAGGCAACTAGTAATCACCACCCACCGCTAACTCTTGGGCTACTCTTTTACCAACGAATAGTGAAATTGACTGTCACGTTATAACACCCCCACGGTTGAAAGGGCGAGTATGTTTGGCGCGACGGGGATGCGAACCCGCGACCCTCAGATTACGAGTCGCACGCCTTAACGCGCTTGGCCATGCCGGGCCGAACGTGTTAACTACTTCATGAGAAAGCTTAAGAGATTAAAACGACAGACATTTAACAGCTATTATATCTTTAGAGAAGAAAATGATACATGATTATCCCGAAAGAGAAAAAAAGCACAATTTACATTTTTTAACAGTCGAATGCACTTGCCATGCGCATACTTGTCATGCGCATGAGTTGATTTTATCGCTTCGATAAAATTCTTTGGTTCTCAAAAATACGAACAGGACAAGTTTTTCATACAAAATTACAGCTATTGCATAGGATAAAAATAAGTGTAATAGTCAAACTGATTCGTCTTTTTAAACAAAATATATCGCAAAAAAAAATGTTTTTGTTAGCGCAATTCGTATTCAGATCACCACGAATCGAACCAGGCATTTTAACGCTGTAAGCCTGTCATTTATCGCTGATTTAACGAGCGACACAGAATTTAAAAAAAAAAGGAAAATCAAAGAATTAAACTTTCCATGTGTGACATTTTTGTAGTCTTGTTCGTCTAGAATCGAAGTTCAATGTTGAACAACGGAACGACATAAAAAATCACCTTTATTTAGGCTGTTGTCTCTCGTCCAATGGCTTAGCGATACGTCTGTAGACTCACACCGAGAGTTTGTTTGTTTTGAATTTCGCGCAAAGCTACTCGAGGGCTATCTGTACCAGCCATCCCTAATTTAACAATGTAAGACTAGAGGAAAGGCAGCTAGTCATCACCACCCACCGCCAGCTACTCTTTTACTAACTAATAGTGGGATTGACCGTCACATATAACACCTCTATGGGTGAAAGAGGAACATGTTTGGTGTGACGGGGATTCAAACCCACGACTTTCAGATTACGAATTGAGTGATTTAACCACCTGGCCATGCCGGACCAATTTTGTTATTTTTGAAAGATTTTAGTGCCCATTAAAGGCTCGAAGAAAAGACAGTAAAATTTTCAGACACCTTAAAAATTATTTTGGTGGAAAAATGGTTTCTTAAAATTTTATCCCAGAAAGTAGTCACATTTAATAAGTTACAAAGCAGGCCATGTTTTAAAATTACAACAGTAATGTTTGCTTTGAACTTTGTGGTGATTTAACATTGAATTAAGACTACAATAACATAATTGTACAATTTAGGTATTTATCTAAACAATATTGTGAAAGAGTGTTTAGATTCTATGTTTTAGGGCACAGCATGGCCGGGTGGCTAAGGCACCCCATTGGTAATCAGACGATCGCGGGTTCGAATCTCGTAAGACCAAACATGCTCTATATTTCAGCCATTGGAGCGTTATAATGTTTCAATGAATCGCACTATTCGTTGGTAAAAAAAGTAGCTCAAGAGTTGGCGGTGGGTAGTGATGACTTGCTGCCATCTCTCTAACCATACACAGCTACATTAAGGACGGCTAGCACAGATAGCCCTCGTGTAGTTTTGTGCGAACTTTAAAAACGAAACTTATCTTTTAAAGTCTATATTTTGGTTCCATTTTTTTTTACATCAACCAATAATACTGCAGAATATATGAAGGCACTCTGAACATAAATAATTCATTAAACATAATATGAACACAATTAATTATAAAGTGGTTTTGTTGTATGTTATAAAAACTTTATGAAAAACATCTCCTATACACTCCACATATATATATATATATAAATTTTAGAAACAATTCTTCAACGTTTCGCCTTTTCCGCTTCACTAAGGTAAATGCGTGAAAGTGTTTGCTATTCGAACGTTAGTTACAATAAAGTTTACATATATCTGGAGTGTTAAGGATGTTTTTCTTAATGTTTTGTCAAATTGTATAAATTCCCTAAATATGCACGACAACTTTTGAAATACAACAGATAGATTTGAAGGTCCCTCGCTGGTACAACGATAAGTCTACGGATTTACAACGCTAAAATGAGATATTTGATTCTCTTCGGTGGACTAGCAAACAGCCCGATGTGGCTTTGTTAGAAGAAAAACGCAACTTTGAAGGTCTCTATATTTTTTGTGTATTTTTTTCAAAGCCTAAATATCAGAAAACTTTTTTCGAATGTTCTACATATTTCTCTAAAAAACACGAGAAAAACAACTTATAAAACTATGATAACCAAGTTTGATTTATCTGATGTTTTGTTTGTACGTATAGTGAAAACATCAACCTATATTATCATATCTTTTTTATCTCGACCGTCGTGCCAATATGCTTTCATTTTCTGCCGTGGTGGCGTTATAATGTTACAATCAATTATACTATTGGTTGGTAAAAGAATAGACTAAGGGTTGGCACTGGACAGTGATGACCATCTGCATTCTCTTTAGCATAACACTATTAAATTTGAGACGACAAGAGCAAAGAGTCCTCGTGCAAATTTGCACGAAATCCAAAATACAAACAAAAATAAACCTTAACCTCGCTTTTCTTATAGGAAGCCCGGCATGTCCTGGTGGTTAGGACGCTCGATTCGTAATCTGAGGGTCGCGGGCTCGAATCTCCGTTACACCATAACATGCTCGCCCTTTCAATCGTGGGAGTGTTATAATGTGACGGTCAATCCTACTCTTCGTTGATAAAAGAGTAGCCTATACGTTGGCGGTGGGTGGAGATGACTAGTTACCATCCCTCTAATCTTACACTGCTAAATTATCGACGTCTAGTGCGGATAGCTTTCGTGCAGCTTTGCGTAAAATTCAAAACAAATCAAACCTCAGAGCTGACGTTCGCGAATAAGAATATTTTGAAAGTCTTTGTTTGTTTGTTTGTTTTGGAATTTCGCACAAAGCTACTCGAGGGCTATCTGTGCTTGCCGTCCCTAATTTAGCAGTGTAAGACTAGAGGGAAAGCAGCTAGTCATCACCACCCACCGCCAACTCTTGGGCTACTCTTTTACCAACGAATAGTGGGATTGACCGTCACATTATACACCCCCACGGCTGGGAGGGCGAGCATGTTTAGCGCGACGCGGGCGCGAACCCGCGACCCTCGGATTACGAGTCGCACGCCTTACGCGCTCGGCCATTTTGAAAGTCAAAGCGTCTTCCATTCTTCTTTACAATGTGGATTTTACTGATCATATAGAAGTTGTTATTGTTTTGAATTAAGCACAAAGCTACACAATGGGCTATCTGTGCTCTGCTCACCACGGGTATCGAAACCTGAGTTTTAGCGTTGTAAATCCACAGAGATATCGCTGAGCCAGTGGTGGCGATATGGAAGAGTTATCAACATATCTAAAAAAGGACATACTGATGTAGATATAATAGATACGTAGATATAATTTTCAAAATTTTACTTTTTTATGTAAGCCTAAAGAAACGTCATTTTAATTTCTATAGCGGGTTTTAATGTTCATGTTAATGAGACTTTTACTCAAACTGAAATGCACAGACTATTTACACAGCAAGAAATTTCTTTCATTCGATGATTTACTAACAGAGATGACATACAGAGCATCAGAAAGCTCCAGAAATTCAAACTTAACACTCGTATCGGTATTTAAGTATTTAAATGAGTTTTTGTTATTGAATGCTGTTTGAAAATGTAGGAAAAAACCCTATAAAATCATGACTATGGTGGGAATGGAAAGTCAAACTAATTTAGAAATTGTCTCACGTGCTCAAATACTGTAATTACTTTGTTTAGAAGCTTCTATTGGATTTTAAATAAATAATATACCTGATGTTTTAAAATAATAAGTGGAACATATGTAGAGTAAATACAAACTGAGGTAATGCTGAACAATGAACGTGATGGTGTAGCTGTTTTATAAAAAAGCCGACATCTGGGGACTATCAGCGTTCTATGCAATGGGAGGAATCGAACTCGGTATTTTCGCAAATTAAAAAGTTGCATAAGCCCAAAGAAGTCTAAAGCACAAATATAAAATAAAAATAGGATAAAATAGGCACGTGTTCTCCATTTTTATTTTTTCCAGTTTGTGTACGTACATTATTATTAACAACTACGTTAGACTGACTTAGCTTATTCCCAATTTATAACACAGGCGTAAGACTTGTGATTTAACACCAATATAGATAATACAACTCATGAAATGTTATATCTTTCTGAAATAAAAATACTATTCCTAAAAATTCAATACATGAGGTCTAGCATGTTCTGTCACTTAGGATACTTTTTGTGTGTAATCCACAATATATTTATAATATAAGTGAACAAATAATCATCACGTTATTTGACATACAGTTAATAACTGCAAAAATAGTAACAAGCCCCTGGTGACAAACAGGTAAACAAATAAAAATAAAAACTCCCAAAAGGCTTGAACATCGACCAGCCATGCTCGTGACAATTAGATAGAGATACCTTTACGCCTTGACAATGTATCAGATAACGTTTAGTTAATAGTATTTAGTAGAGTTAGTAGAGAAACCTTTTGCCACCACAGTGATTTTTCAAACAGTGGTATTTAAGAATCGATTTACTGAGAGAGGTCGTCCATGAACCATTAAATATCATGGTGCTAAATTAACGTACGTTCGTTTTCAATAAACTTACTTAATGTATAAACGTAAAACTCCTACCTGTTTGTCAATTATCACGCCAAGAAACATATTACTCTCATTAGCCCGAGCTGTAATTTTTAACCACAGGTTAGCTTTGAGTTTTCAATAACAAACTTTGAACTCATAGCTCCGTTATTTTTGACATTTTGGAGACCAAATTGCAGTTTTGGACTCAGGATATCAAACCCTTTTGATCGGTGTATTTCAAAATATGTAAGAAATTGTAGATTAACGTAGTCGATTTCTGCCTAATACAATATCAGGTGTCAAGGTTACTGAAGATTCCCAATTGTTTACGTTTGAATGCACCGCAACATATAACAAAAACATTAGCATTGTTTGCTACATTGTATCATGAAACAAAAGTACTATAACTTTGTAAGAGAGATGTCGAGAAGCTAAGACATCTTTAGTGACTTTATCCACCAATGTCGCATCAATAAACCGATTTTCAAAAGAGTGAAGTTTTCGTGAATTATTCAATAAAAGACGAAGTAGAAAAGCAACTGACTGGTTTTCAACACAATCTGCTTCGAAAGTTCAAACGTTGAATTTCACCCTAGTTTGTCGGTTCGTGATAGCTTAACCACATATTGATTTTATTCTCTAATCCTTTCTCGTTTGGACCCGGCATGGCCAAGCGTGTTAAGGCGTGCGACTCGTAATCTGAGGGTAGCGGGTTCGCATCCCCGTCGCGCCAAACATGCTCGCCCTTTCAGCTGTATGGGCGTTATAATGTTACGGTCAATCCCACTATTCGTTAGTAAAAGAGTAGCCCAAGAGTTGGCGGTGGGTGGTGATGACTAGCTGCTTTCCCTCTAGTCTTACACTGCTAAATTAGGGACGGCAAGCACAGATAGCCCTCGAGTAGCTTTGTGCGAAATTCCAAAACAAACAAACCTTTCTCGTTTATTCTTAATAATAAGTTTGTCAGAGAAAATGTCAAATCTGTACATCTGTGGTTCATTGATATTGTAGCGTTTCTCGAATTTTTGGAAAGTCCACTGGAACGTTTTGATTAGATACCTTGCCAATGTTACTATAATACGACTTTAAAACTTAAAAAAAACGACTTTTTTTTATTTCAAAAATAGTTTGAAATAATAATAGTTGGCTTCAGGA
Source organism: Tachypleus tridentatus (assembly GCF_004210375.1). Lineage (NCBI taxonomy): Eukaryota > Metazoa > Arthropoda > Merostomata > Xiphosura > Limulidae > Tachypleus > Tachypleus tridentatus. Next base: position 120,804,985 of record NC_134825.1, read on the forward strand.
CATCGAGTTTTATATTAACAGATCGGACTTTGTCAAAATAAATATAGTTTCGCCCTATCTGGAATTGACGTTACATGCCAATAACTGTTACTAACAAGAAGACAACTTTCAGAAACTTTTGACGATATTCGGCTAATTTCAATATTGAAGTAATTAAGATAACTTATAAATGCTAGAAAGAGCAATGACATTACGAGTGACATCACATTTGGTCATTTGTATAATGTAATAGTTTACGCGGGTGTGTACGTTTGTGTGTTTTCTTATAGCAAAGCCACATCGGGCTATCTGCTGAGTCCACCTAGAGTTTCTAGAGTTTTGAAATTCGCGCAAAGCTATTGGAGGGCTATCTGCGCTAGCTGTCCCTAATTTAGCAGTGTAAGACTAAATTGAAGGCAGCTAGTCATCACCACCCACCGCCAACTCTTGGGCTAGTCTTTTACCAATGAACAGTGGGACTGACTGTCACATTATAACGCCCTCACGGCTGAGAAGGCGAGCATGTTTGGTATGACGTGGATTTGAACCTGCGACCTTGAGTATGAGTCGAGCGCCCTAACCACCTGGCCACGTGGAGCCGGAGTTTTCTGTCTAACAACGAGAACCAAATCTCTGAGTGTGACGTTACAAGTCCACAAAATTAAATTATCGCTCAACCATCAGGTGTAGGCAGTATAAAACGTATTTATTCAGTACGGGAACTAGCATACATTTCCTGTCTGACCATATTGACAATATTCGTGAAATATCTGTACAAATAAAGATCAGTATCTTAATATACCTGGTACAAAAGAAAAGTAGATCAATTGAGGAAGTTTACTGTATATGAAATTGTAATATAAATTGTATTTATTACAGAATAAAAAGAGAGAAACCATATGCTCCTGGTCAAGTTTCTCAAACATTCAGAATATATGTTGTGTACTTTCTGGTCATATCCGCTTCAACTTCCTAATCAAGCAGTGATATACAACGAAATTATTTTGTTACCTTGACACAACTAGTGATGACTGCTTCCTGAGGTTTGATTTCCTTATATATTTGCAAAACAGAACGGAAACAGAAATGAGTCGAAAAGTCAGGAAATTAATTCGTATTAAGTTAATTCATTTTATCTCATTATACTTCTTTCTCGTATTTACCTTTTAAAATTGTGGTAAATGTCTCATTCAACGACCTAGTATATTATTTGTTTGTTTTATGAATTTCGTGCAAAACTACACGAGTGATATCTGCGCTAGCCGTCCCTAATTTTGCAGTGTAAGACTTCAAGGAAGACAATTGTTCATCACCACCCATCGCCAACTCTTAGGCTACTCCTTCACCAACGAATAGTGGGGTTGGCCATCACATTATAACGCCCCCACGGCTAAAAGAGCGAACACGATTGATGCAACGGGGATTCGAACCCGCGACCCTCATATTACGAATCGAATGCTTTAACCGACTGGCCATGCCAGGCCGAGCTAATGTATATATATAAAAACAAAACCAAGCATATGTAGTTGCTTCCTTTTTCCAAAATTAGTGAATTTGAGATCCATGGTTTCATTTCTTTGTTTGGTCATTCTGTGGAAGGGGTTGAATTTTTTTATTCAATACTATAAGTGATCTCGTTGTAGTCATTTATTCTATTTCATTCTTTTAATTTCGCTATCTCTTAACATCATTTTTTGTCAACACTGACAACGATTGATCATTTTAAATGTGAGACGTGAATGTGAACAGTCGCGTTTTCTGATGTGTTTTGGTACTATTTTAATTCTATTACTTTACATGTAAGCCATGCGAATTGAGGACAATCATGTTAGTTATTGTATTATTTGGATAAAACTTGTGTGGATAAAACGTCAACTAACATTTCCTACTAATGTAATACTTCTCAGATTGTAATTTTTAACCCTAATATTTTTTTGCTCTGAGTTGTACACAACGTACTTTGGAGATTGTACTCAGAAAATTATATCATCATTATGAATGGAAGAGAGCGAAAAATAAAAGACAATTAATGTATTTAATTCAATTAATTTAATACGATTTTCTAGATACACTCTAAAACATTTGTGGTTCGGCATGGCCAGGTGGTTTAGGCACTCGACTCCTAATCCGAGGGTTGCGGGTTCGAATCCCCGTCACACCAAACATGCTAGCCCTTTCAGTCGTTTCAGGCGTTATAATGTTACTGTCAATCCCACTATTCGTTGGTAAAAGAGTAGCCCAAGAGTTGGCGGTGGGTGGTGATGACTAGCTGCCTTCCCTCTAGTCTTACACTGCTAAATTAGGGACAACAAAGAAAAAAGTCTATGACATGAGCTGAGAAATGTTTTTTGGTTTTTTTTTTCTGGGTGAGTTTGGTGTGGAATGACCCTGGTCAAACTGGTGCTCGCGAGCTGAAATTTATCAATGTTAGTATAGAATGAGGTTTATTTACAAACTGTGTAGCTTAATATTGATAATTAAAACCAATTGGCTAATCGAATTATTGAATGCGATCAATATGCCTTTTTAAGCATCTTTTGCGTGTAAGAAGTCAAGTATGTTTGGAACTTATGTTTTTCTTTCAATATTGATAGTTTTAGGTGGAAAACGAAATTTTGAAATATAAAATATATAGTTTGTCTGAATTTGGTAGTTTTGGGTAACGATTTGGTTTTCATAATTATTTATTGTTATTATTTCACCATTTGGTGTTGTAACTATTAATGTAATGTTTACGCTAGCATATAATCTCGACACTTTCGGAATGTCAAAAATATGTGCTTCTCGCGCACGCAATGTGCTTGTGCGCCGGCTCGCAGTGCAGAGCACGTGATCGATGAGTTGCAGTCTAATAACTGTGGCGGTGAGAGAAGCAGCTTGAGCAGTGTAGGTAAGCCTAGTGAGTGAACATAGACGTTATATCTCACTCTAGTTGGTGCAGGATTTTGTATACGTTCACATTTTACCGTGATAAAGTTAAGTTATGATCTAATTATTTATGGTTTGAAACTCGTACGAAGAAACATCTGCTCTCGAATTAAGAGTCTTGAAAGGAATACCGACTTACGAATAGTATACCCTCTTCTCAATATTCTGTTTGGTAGTGATTATTCGAGAAGAAACGAAACTCACAAGAGAGAAAAAAAATTGGCAAGTCTTACAACTCCTATAATATACGACAAACCGTAATATTTGATACTTTGACAGAGGCTATATTTATCTTAATCTATCGGGCCTTTCGCAGACAAGTAAAGAGCAATCCTTCGCTTGGCACAGCGAACTAGAGAACATGCCGGCGGTGACATGGGTGCTCATTTTTGTAACTCTTTTAAAAGGTACGTGTAAGATCAATGTTTGTTTGTTTGTTTTCGTTCATCTTCTAGCAAACAGAATAAAAACGACAAGTAAGAGATTATACCAAACCTGTCAACGTTTTCTCACTTCTGTGTTGCTAGTTGTAGAGTATATTAACATAGCTTACTGTATTTGACTTCTTAATGTACTTTTCTTCCTTTCTAAGGTAAGGAAATATAATTACGTTGCATGTGCTTATTGAGGTGTGTTTGTGTTAACATATATATAACAGAATACAAAGTGCTTAACCTGAAACGTTTAACGCTATTCTGAGGATACGATATTCAGCATTAGAAAAATGATAAACGTTACGTGTACTGAAATATATAAAACTAATGCACAGCAAATGATTTCTTATTATAAAGGCTATTTTCTCTCTATAATTTTCTGCAATTAAAATATGTGTAGGTAGTTTGTTTACATAAGAAAAAGAAACTTTTTTACAAAAATATGAACATGGAAAGAACGTGCGATAAGAAATGTCTGGAGTTGAAGTTTCGATTAAAAGTTTCTCAAATCTTTCGTCCCACTTACTTCACATTTCATTATGTGGTACTATTCTATTCTACATTTCATTATATGGTACTATTCTATTCTACATTTCATTATATGGTACTATTCTATTCTACATTTTATAAAATGGTACTATTCCATCAACCCCACCCTACTCGCAAAAGATAAGTTTTTGCTATATGAATATAATACTAATTAATATATTTAAAAGAAATTATAGACACTTAATATATGAATTCAATTTGTGTTTTATATTTAAACATATCTATTTATATTTAGATGTATATTTTATAAATACATGTAGTTATCTATTTTTAAAAGTTGTTAAAATAACAGAAACACAGTGGAAAAGGCCCGGCACGGCCACTTACTCGACTTGTAATGTGAGGGTCGCGGGTTCAAATTCCGGTCGCACCAAACTTGCCGTGGGGGCGTTATAATGTGACGGTCAATCCCAGTATTTGTTGGTAAAAAGAGTAGCTCAAGAGTTGGCGGTGGGTGGTGATGACTAGCTTCTTTCCCTCTAGTCTTACACTACTAAATTAGGAACGACTAGCGCAGATAACCCTCGAGGAGCTTTGCGCGAAATTCAAACCAAACCTAGTGGAAATTTTATTTAAATTGAGGGGTATATGCAAAAGTGCCCATAATGGCTTCTGAATTTGAAAAAAGCAAACAAAACTACATACTTACTAATTATTAACATCTTGTTCTTTAACATTTGTTGTAAACTGAAAAAAAGATTTTAAAGTCGAATAAACCATATTTATTTTTGACATAATTTTATTTTCATATTTACGTGAGTTAAAAAAAAAGACGTCGAATTTGTAGGTTTGATGTAATTTATATAGTATAACTGTTATACTATAATTGAATAATGCATTAACTTAGTACAAATGTATACTTTGATAACTTGACATATAGACAAAAACTACAATATCTATAATGACGTTTACCTTCTGGTAAGGTTTTACTGTGATAGTAATATTCAGGGGGTGCTCTCTATATTTATAATTTTAACAATTATCATTTACTTTAATGAATATTCATGAAGGGAAAAAAACAAAACAACTCGTCCAATAACATGTACACGTTTTCAAAGTCTCGAATGATATAGTTGAAACATAAAATAACAGTTGTGGTATTTACGAAGCCGAATAGGAGAGACAATAATAGAAATAATGATTCTATGCAAACAATAATAGAAATAAAGATTCTATGCAAACAGTATTAATTCACTGTTGTGATAAATATTTTTAGTCGAAAGATTCGCTTTTTTTCTTATTATTTTTGTTATTTTTTATTTTAAGATGTTAAAAGTATACATTAATCAGTGGTGTATCACCTATTACGCTAATCAGTAGTTTATTATCTATCTTGCTAATCAATAGAGTATCAATAATTAGAGGTGTGTCTCGAAAACTAACGGTTAATGGTATGTCTAGTATATGAAAGCTATCGATTTGTTTGTTTCTTTCTTTGAAGTCAAACACAAAGCTATACAATCGGCTGTCTGTGCTTTGGCCACCACGAATATCGAAACCCGGTTTCTAACGTTGTAAGTCTGCTGACATGCAGCTGTGCCGCTGGGGCCAAAAACTTTCGGAAAACTTAAGACGTTACATTTAAAATGACACAAATTTTAGAATACTCAAAAACAAACACCACCACCAAAATAAGGTACTTAACCATGTTTTAAATTTCTTAAAGTCTTACCAAACTTGTATATTAGAGGTTATGGATAGGAATTCAGATTGATTTAACAGTTCATACGTTGTCGGTTACTTTAATTTCAAAATGACTTGAAAACAAATCTGGCAGCATTAAAGCTCAGTAGGCACTAAGCATCACTCGTAATCCGAGGGTCACGGGTTCGAATCCCCGTCGCACCAAATATGCTCGCTCTTTCAGTCGTGAGGGCGTTATAAAGTGACGATGGTAAAAGTGTAGCCCAAGAGATGGCGGTGGGTGGTGATGACTAGCTGCCTTCCCTCTAGTCTTAAATTCAAAAATAAACAAAAAACAAAGATTCGCTTATACTAGCTCGCATCAGTAAATGTTAGAAGTGAGTAAACCAAGTTGTGCTGGCAAGTAAGATGTACACGGAAATGTTCCTGATATGTTAAACATTGGATTTGATTTCTGGTCCCTTCATAAATGCTCCCGGAGATATAATGTATTTGTTTTTTTTATATCTCCATTTCTTGACCGATTTCAGATCTAATTACAGCCGTGGCTATTGATGACTCCCCTTATTTAAGTCTGAAGTATATAGCTTTCTATAGATATCGAACTTAACTATTTTTTATCAAGCGTATCACATGGGGAACGGTACTTTCATTTTTTTCATATCGAAAAGCTACGCATAAAGACAAATGGCAACCTATATCTCACACACGTAATCCAAAGCAACTGAAAGACGTGTAAGTGAAAATCTCTCATCTGCTCCGTATGATTCAAATGAAATCCTAAAATATATTAGTGAAAACCGATGCATTTTGATAACGCTGAGTAAACAAAATCACAAAGAAGGATGGCGTTAAAAATAACAAATCCAAACCTCTTACTGATCATATTTATTTATAACTTAAGAAACAAGCTGAAACAAAAACAAATTAAACAAAAAACGCTGTACTAGTTAAAAAGATCTCAGGGTATAAACTATAATGTGGGATTATAAAATGTATGCTAGGATTTGTAGGTGACGAAAGAAGTAGGACCAACATTACAGTGGGGATACGCTGTCTATCAATCTTAACTTCCATTTCTCAGTCTCGTATAAGAAATAAGGGTGCTAATAGATACAGAAATAATGAGAGCTAATACGGTGGATCTATTGAAACGTGTACGTATTGTTAAAAATCTGCAACAAGAACGTTATTGGATAATTTTAATCACTATTTAGTTTTATCTTGAATTATCAAGTTTATAGTGTATAAAGATGTTGCAAATAGTAAACCACTGTTTTCATTATTTATTTATGGTTAATTTACGTATAATATACCTCCTTGCCATGTTTGTCATTGTAATCGTAAAAGTGCAATTTAAGAATGAGTAAAAAGAGGGTTATCAAAGAAACCGCTCGGCACTACACTGCGGAAAACCATGTTTCATTCCCCAGATGTATATTACAAGGTGGTACTAATTACTTACGCGTAATTACCCTAACGAAGCAAAAAGGAATCGAGTCAGTTCGAATGAATTAGCAAAGTAGTTATTTTTCAACTATATTAGCACTTTATTAAAAAGATTAGTTATACGAATGGTGAACATAGCATTGGCCACTTAATTACACTGTATTCCTGTTCTGAACTTTTTGTACAAATACTAGAAAAGTGTGGATTCTTACATAATAACAAACTCTTCCTTCTGGTTGGAAGAGCAGTAATGAAAATGTCTTTAAACAGGTCGCTGTGAAGGTAAAACTGACATAAAACAACTTGGGTTTCATGCGCATTTGCCACAGCCCTAAAAATCAGAATTGAATTACTTGCTTTGATTAGAGTTTAATTTTTAGAACTTTCTGTATTTCATGTCTAACACTTCTCGTGCAATGTAATTAACTAGTGTATATATAGTACCTATACGTTTATTTAGCGCGTAAATATTGATCTAATTTTTAAATTTATTTTATGAATAAGTTCACTCAATACTAAATATTAATGACGTCATTGCATTCTAGCAAATAGTTAGTCTGACACCAAAACATATTAGTTGAGGTAACAACCGACAGGAGTAAGCTTCTTTAAAGTGAAATTACAGAACTTTAGAATTCGATTCATGTAACGTTATTTTCAAACGTTCTATCAGAGAAAAAAAAAAGATTCCCAGAAGTTAGACCGATGTGTTATGGAAACATAATGATTTAAAATAGAACATATTACTTTTTGCTTGATGTTTTTCAAATAAGCAAGATGTTGGACACTTTGGTACAATTGATCTGACTATGGTATGGTTGGAAATGTGAATTATTCATGTCCCACTAAGAGAAAAGAAACTGTTAAGTTCACGATTATAACACGTACTATGTGATGACATGGTATATTCTAACCCTTATTCCAGTATGAATTTTCTAGCTCAAAGATGATTTTCACTCAGATCAGTACAAGAATTCTAAAACATTTTTCAACACCTGATTATAACAATTTCCATCTAAAGCACATGCAAAGAATTTCTTATTTCCCTATGGTTTACAGTGTTAACTCTTCACCATAATGTTGGTTTCCGTCTCGATCAAAACATAAATAATTTAATGGCAGATTAGTCCTAGTGCAAATTATGTGTCTAAAGAGGTGTGTTTTCTGACATGGAATTGTGCCTGGTACATTGATTACCTGATTGTAGTGATCTGTTGTATAATTATACGTTTGTTAACAAAGGGTTTCTGCTAATGCATGTTTGGAATCACCATTACAAAAATATAAAAACCATTAAACTTAACACTGCTTTTTTTTTTCTAAAAAATAGAAAAGGAAAAAAAAACAGTCAAATATTAAATCAAAATTCATAGCTAATAGCTTCACGGTCATGGTGCAAGGTTATACTTTATTAGTTATTTAATGTCCGTTTCATTAATACTATTGGGTACAGTGCTTAACTTGTCTAGTACCATTGTTTTACTTTCTTGTATTATTACGCAGTACCTGTTAAGGAAGCACAAATTACGTAAAGAACAACGTTAGATAATGTTCCTCTCTCTTTTGTTACCAAATCCATAACGACCTCATTAGATACCAATTGCATACTCTGTTATGTGGAAGGTAATAATTGACTCATTTTACTAAGTACTTGTGTCTCTAAAGTCGAAGTCTACAACAAAATTGGGGAAAACTATCTATTTCTTGGTGTTTATTATGCATTTTCTTGAGCAAAAATCTCAAAACAATATAGTCTGGTTTGTTTTCGCAAAGTTACTCAATGGACTATCTATATTGTGCTTACCACGGGTATTTACAATAAGACAATTTTATTATAAGATTGATTTTAATTCTTAACTTAGTGTGTATGATTTTGCGATTAAACCAAATCAGTGATGTCGAGAAAACCCAACCTGATGATGACCGAAGAAGGTCGAAACGTTGTTCGCTCTTCCATGTAAAAGATTAAACCAAATATTCTATATTATTTAGTATAACTCTGAAATTATTGTTAACAGCAAGGATTATCTATGTTTCAAAATATTACAGTACAACTTCTAAGCTACTTTTGTTAACAAGTTAATATCTAATTTTGTCCTAAGAATGAAACTTGCCATTATTGAAGGGTAATGCCATTAGTTCAAACTATCTAACAGTAGTGTTGTTACGCGACATCAATGAATATGGTGAATAATAATCCAATATCTGAACCGTAGACCTCCACTTGCACCAGACACAGAAAGTTTTTCATGTTGTGTTGTGAGGTTTTACTGTGTAGAAATTCTCGTATAAAATAAGTTTGAACAGAGAAACTTTCTTTTCAAATATTATATTTTTAGTATTCTTAAATTATATAAGAAAATGTATGGATGTTTATTATGTAGTTTAAGTATTTTTTTATATAAGTTAAAGTATAATTATCAACAGTTAAAGATAAAAAGTTTCACTTAATAAGAAACAGAATTAAACAGAGGAATTGTTGGGAATTTAAATAAAAACATTAATTAATATGAAAATTACATTAAATTTCTATATTTACTTCATTGGAAAAAGATATAAAGCAAACAAAGGCTTTCTAATGTTCAAATAAAACAGGATGATTTCCCAAATTTTTCTTTAATTTAATCTAGAGCTCAATTACTTTAATGAAGTTTTAAGATTAAGCTATGTTTTAATTTGTAAGTGATTTGAAAATTTACGTTTTTTGTTTGCTCTAATATGAACAAACATTTTATGTTGCGAATATCAGATTCCCTGCAGCAATCTAATAACTTAAGTAAATATTAGAGACGAATCATACACTCTGTAGGTTACAGCTCAGCATGACATCAGCACTTCTAAAACAAGAAATTATGTGTATGATTTTATTTACTTTTGAAATAGGAAAATTGTTTCGGATTCTACGTGTTTTATTAATAAGATAACACTCCAGTTCATATACAGTTTAACAGAAGTTCATTTACAAGATGAATCTTTTGTCTTTAAGCAGCTGACTGCGATTGGTATATAGTTCAATTATTCATGATGACGAGAAATCCACTTGAAGTAAAAATGTATTTTTAGCTACTAGCAAATTCTCTTTGTTAACCTGAAAATGGGTTAAGAAGATCGAAACATTGTTTTGTACTTTATTTTAAAGTGCTAATACCCATATTGATGAGACTTTTAAGTAGCTTACAATGATTGGTATACAGTTCCACAGGTGTTTTTATCAATATGAATGGGTTTGTATTTTGTAGCGGTTCTGAAAGACGAGGATAACAAAAGTAGGGATATAACACTATTCACTGTTGCAAATATAACACTGGAAGATTATTTAACGAATAATCGTTAAGTTTATTGTTTGAAACACTGATATGTTCAGTTCTCAGATCTTTCGTTCATTTATGTTCTGAAAAGTCAGGTCAATTTCATATGTTGGGGTAAGAGCAAAAAAAATTTGATAATGTATTCGATTGTGTTAATACTTTTAAAATAGTTTCAAGTCAAAGAAGTAGGAGTTATAGCGGGTTGACAAGACTCAATCATAATAAGATTTATTTTACACATTTATTTATTTGAAATATTAGTAACGAAGTGAACAGATAAACAAACATTTCGATGTGTACAATATTTTAACATGATATAGGGTCGGGAACATTTCCTTTCATTCACATATTTTATTTAAATATGAACATCTACAGATGAAACCTAAACAGGTGTTTTAAAGGTTTTAAAAACATTCTAACAAATGAATGTGGATGTGAAATCTTGTCCCGCGGTGCACCATCTTGTTAAAAAAAAGACAGAAATATGTGTAAAAAAAACCTCTACTCTCCTAATAGAGAGTAAATTGATGTAAAAACGAGGTAGACGTTGATTTAAAAGTGGATTTTGTTAAACGTAAAAGAAGTGGATTAGAAATGAAACACAAAAAAAACCACGTCAACTTTAACTCTTTGTGAAAAAGGTGATGGAGGTCAACAATTAGAAAAAACGCATGAGGTAGGTTTTAGGTAATATATAACGTGAATGGTTTTAGAGTATAGTTCTAATGTAAAACAAAACAAAATTCGGAGCTATAAGCAATACTACAAAATTATAAAAAGTTGAAAAAAACTATATAAAACTATGTGAAACGGAATAAACCAGAGAAGTAAACGTCATAATTATTTTGAAATTTCTTAAATCTTGAGTAAAGATACAAAACCAAAACTAGTACAGTAAAACATTGATTCTAAAAAAAAAACGAATTTATTCGTTTTTGTCCGAAATAACTTTTGTTAATATGTTACTGTCTCAAAGTGAAAAGATAATGCTGTATGGGGAAAAAAAATCTAACATGACAAAACTGAGACACACTAACATCGAAGGAGTATGAGACTTCCCGAGGGTGGGCTAGACTTTCGTCTTAAGTTTCGTTTTTTTAAGGAAACTTGGTGGAATTGTTATTTCCACCGTGTCTGATATTATTAAAAAATAACAGCCAAGTGTTAATCTGAAACATCGTACCTAAAGTATAGCTTCCAAACCATAGCTTCCAACCACTAAAAATAAGTAAAAACATCTACGAGGGCTGTTCAAAAAATACGCGGACTGACGTCATAAAACAAAATGTACTTTATTTAGAAGTTACAGGTCTGGGACTCCTTCAAAGTACTCTCCTCCCCAACGGTGTTTCCACTTGTTGAAACAGTCCTGGTACACTTCTTTTGTAATGTCCTCCAGCTCCTTCGTCGCATTTGCCTTAATCTCGGGAATCGTCTCAAATATTCTTCCTTTCAAGGGTCTTTTGAGTTTGGGGAACAAGAAAAAATCGTAAGGAGCAAGGTCAGGTGAGTAGGGGGGGTGGGGAAGAACAGTAATCGAGTGTTTGGCCAAAAACTCACGAGTTCTGAGGGCTGAATTTCGCAGCAACGCGGTGCATCTTCAATTTTTCGGTCAAAATCTCGTAACAGGATCCAACTGATATCCCACACTCTTCAGCAAGCTCCCTGACAGTCAGACGTCGATTTGCCCGCACCAGGGTGTTGATTTTGTCGACGTGTGGGTCGTCAGTTGACGTGGAAGGACGTCCAGGACGCTCATCATCTTCAATGGACTGTCGACCATCCTTAAAACGTTCATGTTACTTGAAACATGTCGTACGCTTCATAGCAACATCACCGTAAGCCGTGTTAAGCATAGCAAAAGTTTCAGTTGCAGATTTTCCAAGTTTAACACAAAATTTCACAGCAAGTCGTTGCTCCTTCAGGTCATTCATTCTGAAATCCGCCAAACGAAAAAATCGCACTTCACTTAAAACCGCGTAGCTAATACACAAATGAAGATATCTGCAATCGGGAAATGGCGTCGTAATGAGCTGATCTGTGCAAACCTAGCGACACCAAGCGGATTCCTCTGGAACCAACTGGAGCCGCGCAATTCAAACAGTCCGCGTATTTTTTGAACAGCTTTCGTATGCAGAAAGCAGTTTTTACACATGAAATGCGGGCCTGGCATGGAAACTGGTGGTTAAGGCCATAAACTCGTAATCGGAGGGTCGCAGGTTCGAATTCTCATCACGCCAAATATGCTCGCCCTTTCAGCTGTAGGGACGTTATAATGTAACGGTCAATCCCAATATTCGTTGGTAAAAGAGTAGCCCAAGAGTTGGCGGTGGGTGGTGATGACTAGCTGCCTTCCCTGTAGTCTTACACTGCTAAATTATAAACACGGCTAGCGCAGATGGCCCTCTTGTGGCTTTGTGCGAAATTCAAAAAGAAACAAAAATACAAATAGCTTTGGAATAAAATAAATAACTTGGCGTGACTAGTTACTCTGGTTTCAGAGTAAAGTGGAATGATATAATGTATTAGATAATAAGGTTATTATATTACAAATACGTGTAACTAGGGAAGTCTAGCTCAGATAGCCCTCGAGTAGCTTTGCGTAATTTCAAAAAACAAAACAGACAAGTTTTACACTTCTAAATTCAAGAACTGTTAGCAGAAACCAAACAGAAAACGGTTAACTTGCTTTTCCAAAATATATATTTGTTTTCATAATTCCAGAGTCAAAAACAATAAACGAAAGTGACTGAGATTGAACGTTTATTGGCGATTACATTGAAAATAAAAATTCTTAATCACAATAAATATTGTAGCCCAAAGAATCGTAAAGAGAAATGTTGAAAATAACCCAGAAGATGGAGTGGTTTCGTTGACTGTGGGCTGTTTGTTTTTAATGAAAAATGTTGTAGCCGGAAGTATCTATCAGATAGAGATATGCTACGCAGGCAGAGCGCTTATGTCAACATCACTGTGAAAAACACATAAATTCACAGCAACGTGACAGGTATTAAATGAAAACAGAATATAAAATAACAGAAACACTTGAAGAATTAAAATAATGAACTTTCAAAATAATGTGTTAGGAGATAATTAATTAAAAATCAAAAGTATATAAAAGGAAATATCTTGTACACATACGAAACTTTATAAACACGTGTTTACACATTTTTCTAAATATGTTTCAGTTAAATCAAAATACGAATTTCTGGTATTTCATATTCTACAGCAAAACAAAGTAACTTTGCTCACATTGGATCATTTTATTGATATACTGTAAAACTGAGATTAACACCTAATTCACCACATCACTTTCTTAGTAAAACTGAGGTTAACACCCAGTTTACCACATCACTTTCTTAGTAAAACTGAGATTAACACCAATTTCACTACATCACTTTCTTAGTAAAACTGAGGTTAACACCTAATTCACCACATCACTTTCGTAGAGGGAATATGTAGAACATGACAAAGAATAGACATAACTAATCAATAACACATTCAAACACGGGTGAAAGAAACACGGTTTAAAGAATGAAAAAAATTTCAGCACGAATATACTATTAAGTGAAACCTCAGATTTTCAAAGTGTTAAGATAAAAAATGTGTTAGTTTGTGAATTATTTTATAGTACTTATTTTATTCCATACTCTGACTTTTTTATCTTCGAACTTTCTTTTGTTGTTTCGCACTGGATTGTTCAGTTGTTGTTTTGTTGTTCTTCGCACTGGATTGTTCAGTTTTTTTGTAGTCAAGCTTACATGAAATTCTTCTCGCCTTATGAATAATGTAGTTCTCTTTTTACTCTTCAAGTAGAAAAAAAACAATCTTCGAAGGCGTTGGAGCACCTATGTCATTTTCAATATATATTAGTTTTGCTTTAATAAACCAAATACATTTTATATATATAAAATGTAACTATTGTATAACAAGATATGAGCATTTGTTTTTCTTTATAAAATATGCGTTATTTCCGGACATTTCTTTAAGTCAAATTAACTAAGATAATTGTCACTTTCTCAGCGATGTCAAAAAGTCGTAGAGAGACAAATTTTAATATATTTAATATTTAAACGATTTCGGTGCCTCAATATGCCGCTCCCTGTACCAAGTTCTGTCTGACAACTGCACACCTTCCAAGATATTTCTTCGTAAATGTGTTACGTACAATGTTCTGAACACATCTTAGTGATGCAAGTGTATGAATATTTTGCAACAGAGAGCGGTAACACATACCTTTACTAAGAGCGATAGTTCAATTTTTAGAGTATGTAATTTCTTTAATTTTATTGAGTTGCAGCTTCCAGAGTTTATAACATCTCAACAATATCAAACCAATAATACATACCGTCTCTTTTATTACTTTTATAGGCGTGAAAAGCGTTTATAGAAATTTCATCTGGCACAACAACATACATAATACACTAGTGTTTACGTACACACAGTAAACTGTTGATTCTTGCACTTGAGAATCTTTTACAATTTTATCGAATAGGCGGGAATCTCGTGGCACAGATTTAACAGTATAAGTTTATGTATATTTTTAAATATCAATTTAACTTAAAGATGGATATTAAAAAGATATATAATAGCAAGTCTGTCGTACATAAGATAATGTATGGTAATCCTTTATATCTTAATATAAGGAATTTAGCTTACCTTTTACTGTCTATACAACTTAGTTGAAACAAGTATATAAAATTGAACTTCTATTTTTAAATAATTTCATTATGCCACAATTGTAGGACAATATTTTCAACATTATAGGTAAGCCTTAACTTATAATACGAGCACCTGTTCATTCAACAGGCTGATACTATTGTCTGGAATATTTTCTGTAAAAAAATATATATATTATTACAATGATCTTGTAACCACCACTGTATTGCTATACAAACAATATTCTAATTTTGAATCCTGCAATGATTATTTTCTTGTAAAAAAGAACAATATTCGTGAAGGTGACTAGTTCATAGATTCAGAAGTTTCATACTTTAGTTAGTTCAGTAATAAATAAACGGTCATGATCGTGAAGTGATGTATGCAAACTTTATAGAAAATATTTGGCCTGGCATGGCCAGGTAGTTAGGGCACTAAACTTGTAATTGAAGAATCGAATCACTGTCACACAAAACATGTTTGCCCTTTCAGCCATGAGACGTTTTAATGTGACGGCCAAGCCCATTATTCGTTGGTAAAAGAGTTGGCGGTGGATGATGATGATTAGCTGCCTTTCCTCAAGTTTTACTTTGCTAAATTAGGAACGGCTTAGCGTAGATAGCCATCGTGTAGCTTTGCGCTAAATTCCACAAAAAAACAAGAAAACATTTGTTGATAACTACATTACAATTTAAATAACATTATGTTACGAAACTGTTTGATACGATGATGTTTTTGCAGTTAATATTGGTACTAATAATGCCCTATTCTCCTTTTTAAAGCTATTCTATAACTTAACATTGTGAGCAAAGATTGTGCAATAGAATTATGTTCTAATTTGTAATATGGTACAAGAATTTTTTTTTTGATAGTTCAAAGTACAACCTTTAAACTCCCATAGGTTCTATCACATTTTTAGCTTAAGCTGCTGCTTTATTACGATTGATTTGATAATCTTATAGTACGCTCCTTTAACTAAAGCTTTAGGAGATATAAACAAAAGACCCAGATAAGCTTTTGAGTAGACGTTTGATCGACAGGCGAGTTGCATCTCAGAATAAATGAAATAACATTCACAATCTCTATTGTACTTATTGAAATGAAATGTTCTTATAATTCAACCTAAGATTCGCCAGTTTTGATGTTTGACACTGAACAGCGAAGGGATTCAATTTTAGCCTTAAGTTCTCAAGAACTTGTAGCTATTTCTTTTAAGTTGTAAGTGTTGTGTATTTTCATGATGACAAAAAAACTCTTGAAATAAAAATGTATCCCAACGACGGCTGGTATGAATATTAAAATTTTAATTAAAATAAAATACAGACCAACGCTAACCTGAAGGTGACCTAATAATATTAAAACGTTTTGTTGTACACTTTACCTAGACGTAGTTGAACCATGAATTTAAGATATATGGCTGTCCAATCCTCTAATCACATAGACTGCCTGATTCTAATTGTAGTATTTTTACCTCATTTAAAAACAACAACAACTTGAGTTATAAATTATGTTTAAAACAATTAAAATAGTGAATCAACTTAGTATCTTAGTGATATTCACTATAAATGTGTAGACAAAAGTTAAAAACGAGTTTGTTCGTTTTTTCGTTTCGAATTTTGCGCAAAGCTACACGAGGGCCATCTGCGCTAGCCGTCCTCAATTTAGCAGTGTAAGACTAGAGGGAAGACTGAAAGTCATCACAACCCACCACCAGTTCAGGGACGACTCTTACCAACGAATAGTGGGATTGACTGTAATAATATAATGTCCCCATGGCTGAAAGGACGAGCATGTTACGTGTGATGAGGATTCAAACTCGTGACCCTGAAATCGTGAGTCGAACACCACCTGACCATGTCGGGCCTGACAAAAATGAGACAAGAGTTGTATTTAGTCTTCACTTTATAATAACTTAGTGATTTTTGATCTCGTACGTATTTTATAACACCATTAAACACATTTGACTATGTAAAAATGTGATAGATGTAACTGACACCATTGTCGATCCACACAAAATAATCTCTTATAATCGGATCCTATTTTAACAACAATATGAAAGGAATAAGTTGATATATTCTAAAATTAATTATTGTGAATAAACTTTCAAGTCCTTGACGTTTCTTTGAGCTTGTAAATATTTGCTTCTGTTAGACAATATTCTGAAAGTAGAATGTACGCAGCAACCAAAAACCATCAATATCGGTGTTTCTGGCTTCTGATAAAACTAGCACACGTAAACATATTGATCATTTATGACAACACCTGTTAACTAGAGTCAATACGCAGCAAGAGGCAACTATGTTTAATTAAAACAACCTTAGAATGTATAGTGACAAGTCTATACTTACAGGTAGCGAGTTATTATCAGTGACGTAAAATATTAAAAAGCTAAAAATTTGAGTGCCCACTAACAGACTTGAAGTAGAATTGAAGCTGTTACTTCAAAACATAATAGTAATTTCAACACAGGTAGGCTAAAGGGTCAAGTCAGAATTCTCTTGGATTCGGTTGTAGACCCATAATTTTAAACTATTGACCAAAGAGAGTGAAGTCAACCAGCCAGTTATATCTGCTGCCGCAAGACGCTGTCCGACGCTGTGAATCAAATAATAATTTAACTTTCTGTTACTCTTATTACATGCCCACAGCTAAAAGTGAGATTCAGAGACATTTCCTCTAAATATTTTCAAACTTGAATCATTTAGTCACGCCCGGTACCTTAGATACTGAACACTATCGTAGTAAGTCTTAATTAAGTGTAAGAAAACGGACTTACAGACGTAGTAATGGATGTCGTGATGACGAGAAAACCACTTGAAGTAAAAATTTATCTCGAGACGTCTGGTGTGGGTATTAACACTTTTATTTAAATGAAGTACAGATCAACATTTCGACCTTTTTTGGTCATTTTCAGGTTAACAAAGAGTTAACTAAGTGTTGCCGGGTACATGTCTTGAGGACGAGTGTGTAAATGGATATGGGATTGTAGGGGGCGTTGCAGTGGATATTAGGTTATTAGTATAGGCATAGAGGTGTTCCTTTATATTTGTTAAATTTTGGTTTTAGTTGTTGTATAAGTATGACTACTTTGATTTTGCCTTTCTTTGTTTGTTTCCCTACATGGTATCTGGGTGTTTTCTGTGTTTATGTTGTGTTTATTTAATTTAAAGTGCTTAAAAATGTGTGAAGGTCTTTTTGTGTTCTTTGGATCTCGTTTCCATTTTTCTGCTTGTTGCTCCACTATAGAAGTCGTCACAGTTGTTGCATTTTATAAATAATTTGGTGTTGTGGTTGTCAGTCTAGTTTTTACATAGTATGGATTTCAGTTTTATACCTGGTTTTTGAAAAAAATGGTGTTTACTGGAATGTTGTGTTTTATTATAAGTTTCTTCCAAATGTTGGTTACTTTTTTAGCTGATGTCAAGAATATATTATATACAACAATGTAAAGTTTTATAGTTTGTTGTTTTTTGGGATTCATTATTTGTTTGTTGACCGTGTTGTTATTCCAGGTATGTGCATATAATTTTTTTCAACGGTTTTGGAGGAAATTTATTAGTGTTGATGAAGTATTGTTTTATTTTGTCTAATTCATTGTTAATTTTGTCTGGTGAACATAGTTTTGTGGATGTGTTTATTTGGTTTCTTAATATGTTGAGTTTTTTTTTGTGTGTGTGTTGAGTCCCAGGAATGTATAGTCCAGTATGGGTGATTTTTCTGTGGATTTCTGTTTTGAATTGTTTATCGGTTCTTGTAATCTTGAGGTTGAGAAATATTATTTGGTTAGCTCATAGGTGAACTAAATGTTGAGATATATGGAGTTAATTTGGGTGAAAAACCAAAGTGTATGTTCTTTTCCATAGTAATGGACTCTTCTAACAAACACTTATTTTTAGTTCGCAAAATACATATTTTGATTTTTACAGATTTTACTCAAATACGAGTTTCTGTATGTTATTCTGTTATATTTAGTTTTGGATTAGGTATAGAGATAGGTGTTGATGATATAATGAAGTTAATGTAAGTTTTGATCTTCCATCAATAGAACTTTAGGGTTAAGTGTCCCTACTCTCCTGGATACGTAAGTATTTGTTTAATAACTTTGTAACCATTAACATAATATTTTAAGGTATTCCTTTTATCCATATTTTGTTTCATAAGTTAAAGTTAACTGAAATACTTTATTTACAAATACATATATTTATGCTGAAACTATATATTTTAGGGGTATGGTAGGCAAATATTTATAAGAAGGGGATATGTTTAATGAATGCCAAAAACAAAGCAAGTAACAACGAATAGTTTAGTTTTCCGTTTATAAACGATTTGCTAAAACAATAATAGTATTCCTAAATTCAGCAGACAAAGTATTCAGAGGAAAACTAACAAAGTTCCATGTTTATCGATATTTTCTGTGATAAGTTTGGTCACTCATAGCACTCTCTTGATATTATTAGCTTGCTATGTGATAACAGAGGAGATGACCTAAGGTATTAAAAACAAAATTTGTTTTTTTTAATGGCATTGGGAGCAAAATACACACAGAATAAGTCTGAGTGACTGACGTACAGTTCAACGTTTCGGATGGTGGATGAAGTGTTCGGAGGTTGAACATCTTTATCTAAATCCAACAGGAAATATGACATATCCTCTTAACTAACAAGCTTATCTGCCGTTCTGGCTAGATACTCTAATTCAAAATTTTCAAGGCCACAAGCTGAATTTCAAATATATATGTAAATAATATCTCAATTGATCACATGTTGTTAATTGTTAAAGACATAGAACTGACTAATCTTTGGTTTTAGTGTTGTAATGTATATCTCAAGTGTGAAAAAGAACACAAAGTCTATTAAAGACTAGATCTCTACGTTATATATAACGCTAAAAATCGATATCTGTGGTGGACATGGTACAAACAGCACAGGTAGCTATGTATCCAAGCGATAAACAAATAAACATAGTTTCGATCTACTTCGACTGATTCTCTATTTTTTAGTTGTACTTTAGTTTCCTAAGAGCAATTGAAATTAGTTACTATTATGACAAAATGTTAACTGCATAACGTAAAACTCGATAAACATATCCTGGACAACGATATGTATGTATACAGTCATTAAATGTAACATCACCTGCGTACCTGGATAGGTTTAAGAACTTTAACATACCTAATTTTATTATCCATTTCTTTAAGCTTTTGTAAAATAACATAACGATAAACGCATTTTATCGCGTTTTTCTAAACGCCTCCCATGTAGATGTTCTTTCGTATTACATCGAAAATATACATGCAGTATGATTATCGATATTGCTTGATATACTTAAATATAACATTTTTAATTATTATTATTATATCAAAATTTACTTTATCGTTTGAAAATTTTAAAATTCGGTTACAAATATTGTATTGATTCTATTAAGTTTTTAATCCGCTGATAGGAATATCTGTGAAAAAAAAATTAAATAAAACGAGATAAACATAGTTTCAAAATATGTAAATTTCTGCTTGTAAGTTCAAGCTATGTTTATAATGCTCTTCTTGTAATAGTTTGTTACAGTTGAACAACGGAATGGAATAACTTCGTGTCATTCATGATTTCAAATAACGTTGTCTGTCTTTCTTTACGTTATCTTATAACTCGTTTGTTGTTTAGTACGAAGTTATACAATTGGCTCTCTGTGCTCAACCAGTCACAGGTATTGAAAAATAAGGGTGTTAGTGTTATAAGACCAACTTAACAATAAAAATAACACGAACACGTGTTTTTGTTTCGGTTATATTTCTAAAAGAATTATGGAAATTGCAACATATTATTTGCGTTTGAACAACATTCAAAATTGAAAAATGACTACGTTGTGGCTATACATTGACAATATTAAATATGAGAATTTTTGTTTGCTTGTTTCCAAAGGATCTATTTATTGAAATAGAGATCAGTATCGGTTTTTGATACTATATTTACAAATTGAAGTTTGAAACACTTCCATTAACAATACCAATACAGCTTAATCCATGTGCCGTATTTATAACTGGATATATCGGTTTACACATATTTGTTAATGTGACGGATTCATGAATTTAAACTTCACTAGGCTTACACATTTTTGCTTGTTCTAATTCGTACGTACTATTACTGAGTTTTTTATCTTACAATCTTTGAGAAATGTAACGCATATTTCATCCTTTTTTGTTTAAAACTTTCTTCAATACAAAAACTTAACGTCTTTTCATATTTTTCAAAGCTGCGCAGAAAACACGAAAAAAGCACAACAGATCACTGATGTCACGTAAATTCATACACATGTCTGAAAATAAATTGCTTCACGCCATAAACTCAATATATTGTTGGATCGTTCTACTATAACGTGTAAGTTATGGCCGGTCTGACATTATGTATAACTCTAAATCATTAGCTCTTAAAAACTACAAACAGAATAAAACAAACACCTTTGTTTGTATTAGAGCAGAACCACATACGGTTACCTTTTGTGTCCACCACGAGAAAGCGAACTCTAGATTTTAGCTTTATGACTCCGTACACTTACTGCTGTACTCCCACGAGGACACAAACATTATTTATTAAATCCTTTTATATTCAAGTATATATACAAACTTGTTTTGTTCAATCTGTGTTGATATATTACGCAAACAAACAATGCTTCTCCAGCCTTGCAACCTGTATGACAAATAATTATAGTTCGAATTTTGGAACAGAAACTCTAAAATTTCAACGCCAGGTTTGTGTAACCGTCACTTTGGCGTTTCCAAAACATTATAACCTTTCTAGGCCTCCACCCGCCTTTCTTGACTGTGATCTCTTAAACAATACATATGTGACAGAATAAGTGTGAACATAAACGCCACCAGAACAGTAACTAATTTTCCGAATTACTTCTAGAGTCCACTAATAATTTGAATATTTGTTCTGTTCTATACTGTGTGTCTTGTAAGAGGTTCATTGAAATAATGAATATGTATACTGTGTGAAATTAATGGTAGAAAACAGTACTTAAACAAGACGGTAATTAAATAATTAGATATGCCAGAAACAAATGTAACTGAGTGTTGTAACATCTGTGTCGTGTTGAAACTTATAAAATAAAAATTCTACATTTATTTGATGTTACCGAGAAACGAGTGAATGGTGAAGTACGTTTTTAATCCCATAATCTGTACGAATGCGTACTTTCTGTGTCCTTATAAAGGAACAGCTGTGTAAATAACCATGTACTTGTTTTTATGAAGATTAACAAAATTCTTGAAAAGTTTAAACTCGTACAAAATAACTTACAAACGTTAAAGTTTGCACAGTTAAGCCTATGTCGTTAACAGGACTGAAAATGGAAATATATATCAGTTCTTTTTGTGGCGGATGAATAATGGTTTTCTTTAACTTCATTACAGTTACGGTCACGCTTCAAATTAATAATCCATGACACTATGCCTAGTATGTAATTTTTATTTATCATTTTGAAAATTAGAACGAGCGAAGCCTAGTGGTTAACATCAGACAAACCTAGAACATATTTAAAATGTTCTGCTATTCACAGCTGTGAACTAATTGTTTAAGTTGAGGTTAAGGTAACCATGTGGTTACAGTATTTGTGTTGGTTGCGGGTGCTTCTGACTGTTTTTCCTATCTCTGGTTAGCGGTTTAAAATTAAGGATGATTGCGCTTTAACGTTTTTAACCCTAACGTTTATCTCAGATGTAGCATAATAAAACTGTCCTTTAAATTATAAATAGCAAGTACCATTTTAGAGTTAAGGTTATTGTAATAATAATAATTATAATAATTCTATATACGTAATACGTTCTACGTAATTTAAATTACGAGCAACAATTTTTTTTTTTTTTTTTGTAATTAGGCCTTAATAGTCACTTTCACAGTTTGTTGGCGCTGACGATCAAACCGTTACCGTAATGTGATTTTATGTTCTTTCGTCATGCTTACGTATATATAGTAAATTTGAAGTCCACGCAAAGAAATTCGAGATTACCTGCTCCATCAATCATAAATTTGCACTGATAAATAATTACTGAAGTACTTTTACTAACGATTAGTGAAACTGACCAGAACGTAGTGGTATCGATATAAATGAAAGGTCAAAGAGAGTTCGAAGATGAATTTCGATAGGCCTAACTCGAGGCTGTATCAGGTTCAGGTTCTCTTATTATTTTACTTTTATTATAGAGGTCGTTTCGTACTGTCAGCCTAATATGTATAGTTAGGACTAACCTAAATTTCCTAAAGCGAGCGAACATAATGAGATGTCATTGAAATTATGATTGAAAATAACGTAGTAACAGAGGGTAATCAACCGACGAGGTAACGAATTCTAACCTTTATGAATAATAATGTAAATAAAGAAAGCACGTTACTTTGCGATATTCATTATGAGGCTCATTTTGAAATACATAAGTACATAAATTATTATCTTTAATATGTACATATATATATCAGACTGTTATTGTATACTCTATCGAGTTGTCTCGAAACTAATTTCAACAATACGAGAGCTTGAAGAGAATGATATAAAATTCGTTTTTATAACGACTTTTAAAATTATACGTAACTAAACTGAAACCAATGGGTGACACGAGTGTGAAGTGTTATGTATATTAGGTACAAGTTAAGTTGTTATTTTTTTCTAGAATATCTTTTTCTCAGAAAATAAAACGAAATATGATCTAAGTTGTTTTTGTTCCTGTGAAGATTTAGTGAGGTAAAAAAATTATGTACTAAACGCCTAAAGTTAAGTTACCAGTATTTGAAAAAAAAATCCAAGCCAAACTGACTCTAATCTCTAGAATTTGAAAATTTGTTACAAGGAGTTTCACGAACGGTGTAATTATTCTGTCACTTCTGACAAATCTGTATACATGTTTGTGATAAAAGCACTATGAAAACCCAAAATGTCTTTAGTTTTGCTTGTTTTTAACTTCCTTCTGTTACTTTGTTTAATTCATTAAAACTTAGAGCACGTGCACCTTTTCTGTTTCTTCATTAAGTTTAGGGGATAAAACAGGTACATTTATTTTTAAAAAATTAGTAAGATGAAATACGTTAAACCACAGTTTTTTTCCGCAGAGGTGTATAACTTACTTAAGAATATTTGAACACATAGATATGTGTTCTACCTTGTTATACACTACTTTTGTTCTATTTCTAATTGATGACAGAGTTTATCGAGGTCTTGGCCATTACATTCGACACTTGATGCAACTTAACGGTCAGAAGAAAGATCCCTAGGGATCATGTGTCTATAATGTCGAACTACTGATTACAAAGATGTCAGCCAATCAGCCATATACCTTGTCTGTGTTTTTTTTGTTTTACTAAATAACAGGGTTTACTATCACTGTTTCGACGTCATATTTGCCCTAAGTGCGAACCACGAGCCTTTGAGTTTTTAATCCGCAACCCTAGACGTTAATCACTAGGTTATGCCCATCGTGCCTTAATTACTTGACTTATGAACAACTCAGCTTTGCTGATATTTTTTTTCTTTTCGTGATTTGTTTGCTTGTTCATTCATTTTCCGATATTTGAGAGTCATCTGCGTCAGCCGTTTCTAACTTGGAACTGACACACAGGAGGGATGACAAGTGGTCAGCAGCAACTACCGCTAACTCTTATTTCACCGAATAGTCAGATTTACCGTCGCCACCATAACGAACCCAGAGTTCTCAGAGTGCAAAGCGTAATTTTATGCATGCAGTAATGATCCAAAGACCAGCGTGATAAACCACTGAGCCACGCTCGGCGTATATTGGCTTTCCAATTATTGACAATTGTCATGTTCGTAAAAAAACAAAAAGGTTAAAACTACTGTTCTTTATATAAAAAAATCATTATCTTACATAATAATAAATACCAGGTTGGTGGTAATCTAAATTTATAGGAGTTAAACACTCGTTAAATTAACTTTTTTTTTTTTTCTCTTATGGTTATTTTGGTATTTGTGTTTATATACCCAGGAGGGTCAGGTTTCTTTGACCTCTTCCTTCTTCCTGTGTATTTCTTTTACAACTGTCAAGTGTATTTATACATAGCACACGACGGACAGAGTAACCCGGTCTTATTCAGTCCCCTATAAGGGCAATGTCCATGAACTATCTACATATACACTTTGGAGAATGGACGGCAACTGCCTGTTGTAGAGACATAAGTGAACCTGAAGATGAAACGTAAATGACTTTCGAAACGTCGTTCTCTACACTTGTTGTCTCCACAACAAGCAGTTGCCATTCATTCCACAAACTTTTATCATGAATACTCTGCCTAAACAATCTATCAAAGAATACATATACATTTGGTGCAAATATATCATTTCTCTTTATAGTTCCATAATAATTTACACTATAATTAGACAGATATTAACCATAAAACATTCACATAAGTCCCTTTCAATGTCTATTAGCTAATCCCTAAACAAATGTGGAATCTAGTTTATAGGTGGCCTTTTTGTTTTATTTGGAAATAGCACTGCTGGCCAAAATCTTAAGGTCAATGAACATAAAGAAAAAATATGCATTTTGTGTTGTTAGACTCAACCACTTGTTTGAATAGAGCTTTGATAGATGAAAATAAGAAAAGGGAAAATAAAAATAAAAACTTTTTTAGTATTTAATAGGGAAAATGTGAACACTATGAAATTAGTTTAAATACTAGCTGGTCAAAAGACCATACTGAAACGAAGCGTTAATCGGTAAGCACGTAACGAAATTTAGTCATTTGTGTGCAAGCATTAGCATTGTCAACATCTCTTACTGACATCTCCTTAGCATGGCAAAGGCTAAAAAGTTGACAGAGTTTGAACGTGGCAGAATTGTCGAGCTGCAAAAGCAAGGTCTCTCTCAATGCGCCATCGCTGGTGAGATTGGGAGTAGTAAAACTGCTATTGCAGATTTCTTAAAATACCCTGAGGGATACGGAACGAGAATTTCAAGTGGTCGGCCCAAGAAAATTTCGCCGGCGTTGAGCAGAAGGATTCAACGAGTTGTCCAGCAAGACACCGGCCAGATTAAGACCTTTATGGACGCTGAATGCAGCTCAAAAACAGTAAGACGGCATCTACGAGAGAAAGGCTTTAAAAACCATAAACGTCTTCAAAGACCACGCCTCCTTCCTCTCCACGAAACAGCTTGGTTAAACTTTTATGAGAAGCACCAAACATGGGACGTTGAAAAGTGGACGAAAATTTTGCTATTTGATGAGAAAAAATTTAACCTGGATGGTCCAGATTGCTTCCAACGTTACTGGCACGATAAGGATATCCCACCGGAGAAATTTTCGACACGACACAGTGTAGGAGGTTCCATCATGATCTGGGGTGTTTTCTCCTTCCATGGAACATTGGAGCTTCGGGTTACACAGGGACGTCAAACAACAGCTGGCTACATTGGCATGTTGGAGAGAGCATCCTTATTGACTGAAGGGCCTCACTTGTGTGGAAATGACTGGATCTTTTAACAGGACAACGCTGCAATCCACAATGTCCACAGGATAAAGGACATTTTCATGACGAACAACGTGATTCTTTTGGACCATCCAGCGTGTTCACCCGAAATGAACCCCATTGAAAAGGCAAGGGAAGTTTGTAGAAATGGACGTCAATTTCAAACAGTGCATGATCTTCGTAAAGACATTTTTACCACTTGGAATAACATTCCAGCTAGTCTTCTGCAAACGCTTATATCGACCATGCCAAAGCGAATGTTTGAAGTTAATTCGCAATAACGGCCGTGAAACTCACTACTGAGACCTCGTGTTGGACATTTTCTATCCTGTTTAGGACTTCTTTTTGACCAGCTTGTAGTTAGGCTAATTTCATTGTCCTCACATTTTTCCTATTAAATTTTGAAAAGTTTTTTTTATTTTTATTTTCCCTTTTCTTATTTTCATTTTTCGAAGCTCTACTCAAATAAGTGGTTGAGTCTAACAACGAAAAATGCATATTTTTTTCTTTATGTTCATTGGCCTTAAGATTTTGGCCAGCAGTGCATATTTACTGTTGTAAGGTGTTTTGGACTATTCTAATCATGTATAACAGTATCTGTCTAATTTGCTTACTAATTCGGTTTTTTCTCCAGTTTTTGTCCGAATAATTTATTGTATTATGTAGGATTCTATCTGCTATGGTTGTCATATGAGCTTATTTATGCATGAATTCTGATGATGTAGTTCTTGGTACTTTAATTGCTGTTGTAAGTAGTGTATTTTGTATTGTTTGTAGTTTGGTTTGTACTAGTTTTTATGTACGTTTATCCGTGCATTTAACTGACGTGCTCGATATATTTGGTTTGTTTTGAATTTCGCGCAAAGCAACACGAGGGCTATCTGCGCTAACTATCCCTATTTTAGCAGTGTAAGACCAGAAGGACGGCAGCTAGTCATCATCACTCACCGCTAACTCTTGGGCTGCTCTTTCAACAACGAATAGTGGAATTGACAGTAACATTATAACGCCCCTATGGCTGAAAGGGCGAGCATGTTTGGTGTGACGGAGATTCGAAACCACGACCCTCACATTTCGACTCGAGTGCCTTAACCACCTGTCCATACCGGGTCTACTTGAAAAAGACACCTTCATTAAATAGTCAAGTTTCCTTTGCAGTGAAACATGTTCCCATGACGTTCCATATCGAAACGTCTGTTCTCTTATATTAGCTTCCACATTGTTTTAATATATCGAGTTATATTGATTCGGATATAGATAGTATGTTGTAGAATAAGAAAATTTGATGTACGTGTACTAAAATAAAATAAAATAAAATAAATAAAGCTTAGTAATGTTTATAAATAAAGAAAAAAATATTATTTATAATAAATATGTCGAATATTTCAAATTGTAATCCTGGATATATGGACATGCTTAACCTAAACTATTAGAGTGGAAATATTTTTTGTTTAAATTACGGTATCTGATAAATGGCTCCTGACTAGTGCCATCTACTTTTCGTCTTTATTTGTGAACACCGTACGAGCCAGTGAAGAATCGATTATTTTAGAGCTAACAAATGGATGATACAAGGTGGCCTTTTGACTCTTTCTATCTCTTCAGTCGGCAACAAATTTCATGGCGAGAAATAACACAACCAGAGCGAAGGTGTGATATATTAGCTTCATATAACACAACCAGAGTAAGCACATGATATAATGGCTTCTTTTTTACTCAAAACACGGATCTAGTATTACTGTTGCCCCCAAGTGGCTCAGCTGTATGTCTGCGGATTTGCAAAGCTAAAATCCGGCTTTCGATACCCGTGCTTAACTCAAAAAACAAAACAGAAACAAACAAGTATTACTGTTTTGTTTTTATATAAGTAGTTTGATGAACAAGTTTCTTAGAAACTACACGTGCAGATAAAGTATTAGAAAAGTTGCGTCCATTTTGTGATGATACAAAATGAATTTCGATAAATCATCGTTCATGCAAAATATTTGTTTTCGCATAATGAGTGAGTTCGTGTGTTGGATATCTAACGATTGTAATTTTAGAGGTATCAAGGGAAAATCAGAGAAAAGCAGTTTATGTAAAAAATCAAAGCCTCCACTTTCATTTATCATCTTAAATTTTGGTTAAATAACGTTAAATATTTTACAATTATCATAATCTCAAGGTGTTAAACTTTGAAATAAGTTTTACGTAATAGTTTTGAAAACCGCGGAACTACATCTTGATTTCTACAATTTCGTTGCATTAGTTTGTTTGTTTAGATTTTACTCGTTAAGTTTGGTTTGTTTTGAATTTCGCGCAAAGCTACACGAGGGCTATCTGCGCTAGCCGTCCCTAATTCAGCAGCGTAAGACTAAAGAGAAGGCAGCTAGTCATCACCACCCACCGCCAACTCTTGGGCTACTATCTTACCAACGAATAGTGGGATTAATTGTCACATTGTAACGCCCCCACAGCTGAATGGCGAGCATGTTTGGTGTGACGGGGATTCGAACCTGCGGCCCTCAGTTTACGAGTCGAAAGTAACCCAGTAAGCCGGGCCTTCTCATTAAGCTACACGAGGGTTATCTGCGTTAGCTGTTTATAGTTTAGTAGTGTGAGACAAGAGGGAAAGCAGCTGTTCATTACCATCCACCGCCAACTTTGGGGCTGTTTTTTTATCAACGAATAGTGGGCTTAACCGTAACATTATAATGCCCCCACGGCTGAAAGCACGAGCATGTTTTGGTGCGACGGGGATTGGATCCCGTAAGTCTCAAATGGCGATTCGAATGCCCTAACAACCTAGCCCTGCCGGGCTTTGTTGTATCAAGAGTGATAGAATATACTAAAAAGTTGTTTCCAAGCCAAATTAATAAAAGAAGAGAATAATATTCAGAAATAGTAGAATAATTGTAACATTGCAGTCAGTGTAAGGTTTATTTTCACTCGCACTTTCATGATCTACGGATCTATCAACCCATGTCACTATCACTTTTTGTAAGTCTTTCAAGCATCATGGCGTGATGAAATATTAGCCTCTCTTGGTATTATGTTGTTTTTACTTTTATTAATTATTCATTAGCTTCAATTTCCACCATTAATCATGTATTCTGGTATATTAAGCTGTCATTTGTCAATGAATTTTGAACACAACAGTTGAGGTGTGTCTTCGTCATTTTATTTAAAATTATAATCTCGGCAACTGATTATTTATCTATTTGTCAAGTGAGACTTGAAATTTTATGGGAAAGAGTGAAAACAAAAATATAACTGATAGTAGATTAACATTTGGTTTGAATTTCGCGCATAGCTACACGAGGGCTATCTGCGCTAGCCGTCCCTAATTTAGCAGTGTAAGACTACAAGGAAAACAACTAGTCATCACCACCCATCGCCAACTTTTGGGCTACTCTTTTACCAATGAGTAGTATGATTGACCGTCACATTATAATGCCCCCGCGGCTGAAAGGGCGCGCATGTTTGGTGCGACCAGGGTTCGAACCCGCGACCCTCAGATTACCAGTCGAAAGCCACCGGGCCATGCCGGGCTGATATTTGTTTAAAAGATTGGTTCAAGTGTTAGTTAAATTTTCTTAGATTTTATGGCTTTAATAAGAGACTAGAAATGCCGAAAATTAATAAAATTATTTTTAGATTAAATAGCTTCTTAAGAAACTTGTATGAAGTTTTATGGAACGTCCATACTTGAAATGAAACTACTAATTCTATTTCTGAGATTGCGCAATACAAGGTTAGTTATTAATTAAACCAAACCTTTCTTATCAGTTTAAATGGTAAACAATATGGTGGGAATTTTAAGTGTTAAAACTTCAAATAAGGACTCCTAGTGAATTAGTAGTGAAGTTAAAACCCATAGGTCTACTTCCTAAAGTGGGCAGGTCTATTGTATAACTTTTGTGCTAAAATAAACTAACAAAATAATATTTTTGTTTTTGCTTCTGACACTTTTCCATATATTCTATAGAGATTACTAGAACTCTCGAGTTTGTAAAACCTTAAGATAATGTTGTTTTCAGTTTGTTTTGAATTTTGCGCATAACTAAAATAGGGCTATCTGCGTTAACCGTCCCTAATTCATCAAAGAAAGACTGACAAGAATTCATCTAATCATCACCACCCGTCGCTGACTCTTGTGCTACTCTTTTACATGCGAATATTAGTATTGAAAGTAACATTATAATTAATACCCTCACGTCTGAAAGGATTCGAATCCGCGACTCTCAGATTGCGAGTCGAACACACTAATCAGCTTGGCATCTGTCTTCTGTTCGCTTTCTGTGGATTTGTATTGTTACACAAGAGTCGTTCCTTGAAATGTTAGAAATACATATTTGTCAAAATTTTCAGGATGTGTATTCTTCACTACTTAATACAAACCAGTCAGTGCAGACTAAAGAACAAAACACAACCAATATTACTTTCGATTGTGTACAAATATTCGTGTTTAATACCTATATTTAAACAAAAGTAAGCTTTACTCGCGCAGTCTGACGAAATTCATAGTATTGTATTGTGACCTTAAATACTGGCTGGTTTTCGAAAACATATCCTTATTAAGGATTAAATATTTTCCAAGTACCTTTAACTTAAACAATAAGCATTGTGTTTAATATAGTCTAATAAGCATTGTGTTTAATATAGTCTCTGACTAAAGCTTATTTTCTCTTGAGTGAAATAAGCTTTTCTGAAAATTAGACAGTAGAGTCCTTCAAGGAATTACCTATGGCGATATATCAGAAGATTACAGTAGGGTCCTCCATGGAATTACCTGTAATAATGTATCTGAATATTAGAGTATGGTCTTTCAAGAAATTAACTATAGCAGTGTTGAATCTAATGTGTTAGATCATTCAAAACTATCGTGATATTTTGCTAATGTGTTATAATCTTAACCTGGGCTGATGGTTTCTCGTTAACCGAGGACTATCTTTGAATAACTGTAGACTTTAACACTAATCTTAAGTTTCAACAACAGTAAAATTACTGTGAATATAAACAGTGAATTTTCAAGTTTTTTAGATGTACTTTCTCCTGTTTATGATCTCCGAAAGTTTATAAGGCTTAACAATTTAAGAAGATAAAATTTCACTATGATGTATATTCAAGTATGTGAATAGAGATTATTCTATTCAGCACATTTATATATAATAAAATATTAAATATGTTACGTATTATAATTTATCTCAAGCAAGCCTTCAATTTATTGGGTCAGTATTACGGTTTCTAACAGACTGCAGTAAGTTAAACTGTAATTTTGGTTTAGAAATTAACTGAATGTCGATATAAATCAAATTTATGACATTTACTAACATCGCAAATATATTTTAATTTACTAATACCACATTTTGTAATAACGGTTATTAAAAATATTTATTACTACAATTGCTACAAAAGTTTGCAAACGTAGAAACAATTCTGAGTCTTTTGTCAGGTCTGGAACTGAATTTGTTTTAATCGACGATTCAGGAAGACCAAATTGATTTTGAGTTGATATTGGTACAGGGACCTAGCTAGCTGTTCGTTCTTCGGTCTTCGCTTATCACAAATTGAGATTTTCGCTACTGAACTAATATAAGTTTGTTTAGAAATACTAACATCTGGGATAATCTGCTGAAGTTTAACGGTTTGTAATGTTCGAAATTTCCCGATTAATAAGCGTTTATCACAGTTATAGCTTCTAAGGTCTACAGCATACAAGCTATAGCAAACCAACAAGAATATACTGTCTCTTGGCGCGTCGATTTAGGTGAGGCTATCAAAATTAAGTTGGTGCCAATACTTGAAAATATGCTAGCCCTTTCGTAAGACACAGTATGTTGATTCTTACTCTCGAGAATCTTCTACAAAGTTAGTGAATAGGCGAGAATTTCGCAGTACACAATTAATAGTATAACTTACACGCATTTCTAAATATATATTTAACTAAAACAAACATCAAAATTAAAATAAATGTAATAATAAATTCGTCATAAATATTTTCTTCATACCCCTGTTTTTGAAGTGAAATATATTTCATTTAGTGCCATATGACACTTATTTGCAAAACGTCGAAACAATTTGCAGAAATGTATATCAAAGTATCATTAAATATATCGTTAAACAGTATGTTTTGTCTAAGTAAATGTAACTGCAGATGTCTGTCTCATGGATTGTTAGGCTTAGTTATTTGTATGTTTTTGTCCAGAGCTACAGAATGGTTTATTTGTACTCTTCCCAATATAATGAATTGTCTTTATCATTGTTAGTCCATAAACCTATTGGGAAACTTTTTCCAACAAAAGCTTTAGTGATAAAAATAACGTCTACAGTGTTAGAGCTTGTATGTGTGTTTTCTTATAGCGAAGCCACGTCGGGCTATCTGCTGAGCCCACCGAGGGGAATCGAACCGCTGATTTTGCGTTGTAAATCCGAAGACATACCGCTGTACTAGCGGGGGGCTTTAGAGCTTGTAGGATTGTATGATTTAGAAGATTGAAGTTTTCGAGGAATAACATGAGTATCTGGTAAAGCCATTAATATTATTGAGAACTTGAGAATACTTGTTGATTTTATGAAATCGGTTTCTCAAACAGATATCCCCTCAACACCAAGTGTGCAAGAACACTGCGTTATTTAGAGGGTTCAGTGCATTGCATTAAAACGATTTTCAGCATGCATATCATCAAAGCAGGTGACGAACACGAATGATATAAACTCGAAAGGGAACGGGATGTATAAAAACTATATCTTAACTTTTTGTGGCGTGTCATAGATAGTGTGACACAACTGAGAATCAATAGTTTTGGAGAAATATATATGGATTCCAAAACAATGCAAAATATTTATTCACTGAGCTCATAAAGACGTATTCAGATGGGGACATATAACTTCCTGGACAGGGATATACTTTGTAAATAATGTCATTGAAAAAATAAAATAAGGATTAACTTGAGGTACCGGGGCCGTCAGGAAAAAAATGCCTCTATCAAGTTGTGTCCCAGGGGTGGTAGGCGCAGAGCGATGTCTTATGAAATATGCAAAGAATCCCTGAGGAGAAACGTCAATGACAAAGGCCGTCCACGTGCCTGACGTAATAGTACACAACATAATAAAGAAGAATTTTTGTTTGAAATTGTCCATCGCTGGGACAGCGGTTAGTCTTCGGATTTACGATGGTAAAATCAGAGGTTGTATTTCCCTCGTTGAGCACAGCAAGTAGTTATAAGAAACACAAACACACAGACGGATAGACACACAGACAAAGAGAGTTTGAAATAAAAATGAAAGTTGCATATGTCTGAGTGTCACTTACCAGAAGGGGAAAACATAGCTGTATGTTGTGACACTCCACGAAGCATACGTGTATTGTGATAACTTTATGCAACGTGTCTTGTGCTAATTTTTAATAATCAATAAGTGCAAAAAGACGAGAGTGGTACATGGCGCGTAACAAAACATTTTCTAAAAGTTTCTTGGTCATCATTGTATACTGTGTTAGAAGCTATAATTAGAAGAATTAGTGCGAAAAGAAAACCTGAACATTCCTTTCTAAGAGAACCAAGACCAGACTCTCAATTGTACCTCTTCTTCAGCCGTTGCAACCTCAAACATCCAGGGAGTGAAACGACTAATGATACACATGTAGACATATCAGTTGCATAGGCTATAGACTTTTATACATAGCGCGCGTAGCCTTTGTGTAACGTTGCGCGAAATTCAAAACAAACAAACTCCTGTAGAATTAGACAGTTGAAACAGTAGTTTGAAAGCCGCTGCACTCGTACATTAGATGAATTATGGAAAGCAGTAAAGAAGGCGTGGTTTGCTTTGGATGTGACAACCTTTAACATTGGTTCAACGCCGCAGGGCTGTTGACCGGTAGATCATGGCCGTGTGTTGTAACATGGAATGTAATAACGAACAAGGCCCTAAAATTGATTCAGTATAATATATTTAACTCTCTGTACTTAAAATAGTACATATCTGGCTCATTTTTATTTTTTATTATTAATCGTAAAGTCTACACAAGAGGTCATGCCAAATAACATTTAATCTACATTTTTGTATATTAAATATGTATATCGAAACTTAAATGAAACTTAAATCAATGTATCCCTTTATTTTGCTATAGAAATTAACAGAAAGTAAAGTAACCAATCTGATACAACTGTATTAAAACTTCTTTTTTGACAAACAAAATTTTCGCTTGTATCCTATATCTTCTTTATAATTTAAGAGTGTTAAAATATCTATAACATGTATGTTTCAACATCACTCTATGTTAAACTTATCTTTGTCACATATATTTTGGCTATTCGCGATGTGATTTGGAAGTTTCAATGATTTATTATTCACCAGAGAATATTTCTGGTACAGCCAGAAGCAAACCTTTCTGTTTGCAAACAATTTGTTCATCTCAAAGTGCTAACGTGATTTATGTACTCTGCTTTATTTTCTTGGTTATTTCAGTTAAAACTATTTTTTTACACGTGAATACCCATGATTTGTTGTCTGTTTGATACTGATTATACGACAGAAAGGTTTTGAATTATGCAAAACGTACGTATTAAACAGGGACTATTAATTTTATGTTACGAATATTGTAACTTTTCATCTCTCATTATTTTCGGTTTCGGCATTGTAGCTTTAAGCCTGATTATTCATCTAATTAGTTTTCTCTCGATTTGTTTTTCTTTTGTTATTAGCATTTTATATCCTGCTTTATTCGTGTACAATGAACAAATGATTGGAATTGGAAACAGAGGAGAAAAGAAATTACCATACATTCGTAAACGCGTATATCTCCAGCTTGGTTTTGAAGTTGTCACATTTATATTAGGTTGAGGAATAATTCGTGAGCGTTTTTAAATAATTTCATTCAAGCATTACATGCAAGACTATACAATACTTCAATGCATGAACACATTACACCCAAAACATTTATTATGATACTTTATTTCATGTAATACCTAGGTATATAGTATGCATTGTTTTAAACGAAATTGCAAGAAATTAAATGCGAAAAGCAGATGTGTCGAAAATGCTCGATTTTGTCCACTTGACATTCCATTTAATGAGCTGAAAATGAAAGCAAAAATTAAAGACATATGAAAATCAAACACACCATCTATTAGAGCAAAAAATTATCTACCAAATGACATGAAATATTTTGCGAAAGCGTTTCATTTATGAATATATTTTTTTAACTTGAAAAAACGCTCACGAATTATTCCTCAACCCAATATATAGCATAATAAATCTATCCATGCGAATACTTAGTGCGTGCGTATAGACACAAACATTTATATGGTCGTTCTAGCCTGTTGTGTTATAAATCTAATTTCAATTGAAGCATCGATCTATCTCTCTCGCAAAACATGACAGGTTTATATATTCCAACATCGGCTATTATTACTTGTGAAAGTTATGAGTTCGGAGTATTCTCTCTTGTGTGTGTTACTTGCAATAGTAAATGATGTTTGAAAGCTAAGATTATGATTGGGAAATGCAGTGTATCAAAATTAAACGCTTCTATTTCCCTTTGCAAATAGTTTACAAAAATATTCGACTGTTTTTATCGGTTGCTGAAAAAAAAACATTTATAATTTGACCAGTAAATTTAAAATCAATTGAAAGTGATTAATATTTAATAACGTTAAGATTTATTGAGTCGTCAGGGAACAGTCGCTCGGTTTAAGTAACATTCGAGTGCAAAATTTGTTTGTTTGTTTTTGAATTTTGCACACAGCTACTCAAGGGCTATCTGTACTAGTCGTCCCTAATTTAGCAGTGTAAGACTAGAGAGAAGTCATCACCACCCACCGCCAACTCTTTTACCAACGAATAGTGGGACTGACCGTGACATTATAACGCCCCCACGGCTGAAAGGGCGAGCATGTTTAGCGCGACGGGGATGCGAACCCGCGACCCTCAGATTAGGAGTTGCATGCCTTAACGCGCTTGGCCATGCCGGGCCCGAGTGCAACA
This sequence comes from Tachypleus tridentatus, assembly GCF_004210375.1. NCBI lineage: Eukaryota > Metazoa > Arthropoda > Merostomata > Xiphosura > Limulidae > Tachypleus > Tachypleus tridentatus. The sequence goes on from NC_134825.1 coordinate 120,841,367, forward strand.
TAAATAAGTAAATATATATTATTACAAATTTGTAGGCATACTTTTAACATATAAAGAGGCTAAAGTAAAGGTCACCTTTGACACACATAAAGGCTAAAGTCGTATGAGAGAGTTGAATTTTACAAAGCACTCTTGTTTGTCTCCCAGAATATACTTAGATATCATATTTCGCTTTTGGGTTTTTGTACGTAACAAGTTCATTTATGGTTTTCGACCTAACCATCAAGAATGCTGTCAGTAAATTCTAAGCGATGGGTCTCTTGGTGACAATATTTTACCTTACCTATTTCAGAGACCTAAAGCAGTTATGTAGAAACTTCATAGGTACACACACGCTCACGATAGTTTGTCTTTGTTTTTTGAATTTCCCACAAAGCTACTCGAGGGCTATCTCCACTAGCCGTTCCTAATTTAACAGTGTAAGACTAGAGGGAAGACAGCTAGTCATTACCACCCACCGTCAACTGTTGGGATACTCTTTTGCCAATGAATACTGGGATTGACCGTCACATTATAACGCCCCCACGGCTGAAAGGGCGACCATGTTTGGCGCGACGGGGATTCGAACCCCCGACCCTCAGATTACGAGTCGCACGCCCTAACACGCTCACAATACAATATTTGACATGAACTAATACTCGCTTACTTGTTTACCTTTTGTGAACTTACGATACTCGCTTCACCTTATTCAACAACATGGATACCTATAATAAAGTCAGCCCGGCATGGCTAGATGATTAATGGCGCAGGTTTGAATATCCATCACACCAAAAATGGGGCGTTATAAAGTTACGGTAAATTCTACTATTCGTCAGTGAAAGAGTAGCCCAAGAGTTTGCAGTAGGTTGTGATGACAAGCTGCTCTCCTTCTGGTATTTCACTGATAAATTAGAGACGGCTAACACAGATAGCGCTCGTGCAGCTGTGCACGAAATTCAACAGCCAACCAAGTTCTTTAATAAAATGTTGTTTGCTTGTTTTGTGAATTTCGCACAAAGCTACTCGAGGGCTGTCTGCGCTAGCCGTCCCTAATTTAGCAGTGTAAGACTAGAGGGAAGGCAGCTAGTCATCACTACCCACCGCCAACTCTTGGGCTACTCAATAGCTACTTGGGCTATTTACCAACATACTCTTTTGCCAACGAATACTGGGATTGACCGTAACATTATAACGCCCCCACGGCTGAAAGGGTGAGCATGTTCGGTGCGACCGGGATTCGAACCCGCAACTCTCGGATTACGAGTCGAACGCCTTAACACACTTGGCCATGCCGATTCTCAGGTTATACAGGCAAGTCGCTTTTGTATATAAACTGAGAATGTATCATGAAATACAAAGGATGACATTCCAATTTACTTTTAAGGTTTAACATAACTAACTAGAATGAGGCTTAATCTGACGGAAAGTGGGGCATTAGTGTTATGGTTATTTTAATTGCTAACAGTACATTCTTTCGTCATTTAGGATTTTTAAAGAAGTAAAAATTCTAATTATAACTTGGCCTAGAAGAGGACTCCGAGCTACAACAGTTTTTTTTTTTTGTTTTGGTATTCCTACAACTAAATTATCTGTCGTGTCCCACTAGGCCTGATGAGTTCTGATTTGAACGAAACACGTCGTCAGCAACGGATATAGTTGTTATAGTATGATTTGAATATTATTATACACCATTCTACTCGAAAAACCTGAGGGACTGAATGAAGAATGAAACGTTCAAAATATAATAAACCTAATAAAATATGACAAGTATAATTCATTAAACACGTGCATCGCCATCTTAGAAAAGACAATTACAAGAATAACTCTTGGTGCTCCAACACGAGACATCATATTTCATTGTATTAGATAGGACCTGTAGAACACGAGTCACAATGTCTATACAAAAATACTGCTGAAAATTAGGGTTAAAGTGAAACATAGTCACGTGACAGGCGAGTACAATGTCTCTTGTAAGAATGGCATGGAATCTATAAGTATTATAAAACACTTATTTGCTAACAGCAGGCTAGAGTGACATAACAGGAATTTTTCATTTCTATATTAGGTTTATAACAATACTAAAATCAGTTAATTGTGTGGTTACTTTAATAAATCTGTTTGTGTGCTATTATTTTATAGATGAACACAACGAACAAACAAAGATGCAATGTACATGTGGTTCTACTTAATAGTTCTGTATTAAGTCCTTCCTGTAGATGAAACATGCAAGTCTTTGAGTACGTCTTCCATTTCACCTGTGTTACTTTTGGAGATTGGTTCTCTAAGACCTTCTCTAGAACTTAAATCATAAACTAACTAGCTTCTCGCTCGTTAAGCGCAAATCTACACAATGGGCTATCTGTGATCTGCCCATTGCTGCTACCAAAACCCGACTTTTAACGTTTTAGGTTCGCAGACTTACAGTTGAGCTACCGACAAGCTTTTTGTTGTGTATTTTGTTAGAGCAAAGCCACATCGGGTTATTTGCTGTATCTACCGATGGAATTGAACCTCTGGTTTTAGCATTACAAATCCAAAGACCTAGCGCTGTCACACTGGGATACTCAAGGAGCCTGAGAAAGAGAAATCATTTTGGTTAACAATCTGAACAAAGTATTGTTGTAACTTACCTCAGGTATTGCGTTCGTCTTTGTTGTAACTTCCCTCAGCGATTCAGGTATTGCGTTCGTCTTTGTTGTAACTTCCCTCAGCGACTCAGGTATTGCGTTCGTCTTTGTTGTAACTTACCTCAGGTATTGCGTTCGTCTTTGTTGTAACTTCCCTCAGCGACTCAGGTATTACGTTCGTCTTTGTTGTAACTTCCCTCAGCGACTCAGGTATTGCGTTCGTCTTTGTTGTAACTTCCCTCAGCGACTCAGGTATTGCGTTCGTCTTTGTTGTAACTTACCTCAGGTATTGCGTTCGTCTTTGTTGTAACTTCCCTCAGCGACTCAGGTATTACGTTCGTCTTTGTTGTAACTTCCCTCAGCGACTCAGGTAATTTTTAAGGTTTATGACCCTAAAAAAAGAATTTCGATTCCAAAGGTTGGCACAATACATATTATGTGTTTTTGTCTTGCTTGATGAGAATCATACTATGTTTTACTATTATCTTTATACAATTCTAACATGAGCTTAATAAATAATAAAACAAATCTCACTCAGTCGAAATATATTTTTTCTTGCTTTTATTTTTAACCCTAAAATAGGCTTTATTCCTGTGCAACTATGGAGAGCACCTTCCATTATTGTTATTTTATATTTGCTTTTCATAATCTGATTGGCCTTTATTTCTTAAAGACTCGGAAAATTAGCCGTAAACTTGTGTAATAAACTAAAACAAAGGTTCCTGTAAAATTAATTACTAGTTGCATTGTGAATTTGAAATATTATTTACGTTATGTTGATAAATGAAATATCTTGCACCAAAAAATACCTTTTGCATTCGTTTTATAAAAAAGTAATATTTTGCATCCATTAACACCCCGGCGGCTGAACGATAAGTCTAAGGGCTTATAACGCGAAAAACTGCTGTTCAACAACCGCGGTGGGAAAAACCACTGTGTAGCTTCATGTATGGTAAGAAACAATTTGAAATTGCTAATATATAATTTTCTTCTCCAAATTAAAACCTGTTATTTAATATTACAATTTCGGAGACTGCAACCTTGAAGTGGTACTTTTAGTTCTGATAAGAGATTATTTGTTTATAGTAAACTGCTTTATGCAAAACGTTTTACCATGTTGAAGATTTGGATATTTCGCATATTTTGTCACTGTGTAGCTGGCGTGTACCCCACTTGGACGCTAAAATCAGAGATTCAGTTTCCCTCGGTGAACACAGCAGATAGCTCAATCTGGTTTTGCTATAAGAAAAAAATACGCGAACACACACGCCTGGGTAGTCTGAGTTGTTTTTTTAATTAACTTTTCATGTGACGTTTCTTGCTCTAACATTGTAGGTCGTACGCAGTGTATCTTTATATACTTATCAGACATTTTTTATATACGACCCATGTTATTGAAAGTTTTTGAAATAATCACAGTATATGGAATTATAAGTTATACATGTAATTATTTCAGGATTTATATCTTGCAGAAAACGTTGGTTAACTTTTATGACGTTAAGAAACAACGTGCGAGATGACGTTCCCTTAAGGTCCGGTATGGCTTGGTGGGTTAAGGCTTTAGACTCGAAATCTGAAAGTCGCAAGTTCGAATCCCCGTCGCACTAAACATGCTCGCCCTTTCAGCCGTAGGGGCATTACAATGTAGCGGTCAATCCTACTAATCGTTGGTAAAAGAGTAGCCCAAAAGTTGGCGCAGGATGGTGATGACTAAATGCCTTTCCTTTAGTCTTATACTGCTAAATTAGAGACGGATAGCGTAGATAGTCCTTGTGTAGCTTTGCGCGAAATTTAAAACAAACAAACAAAAAGAAACATTCACTTAAAGATGTAATACATTGTACACTATTTGCTTATGTAATGTAGGGTGGCAGAAACTGTTTGGAAGATGTAACACAAAAGTAACATTTAGTGTTCAGTATAATATATTCGTGATGTAGCAGGCCCAATTCGTCTTTTTAGAGATACCGATAGATGTTAGGAATGAATACTTACTTACACCATGTTATTTAAATCTAAACATGGCAAGTCTCTCGGATTCTACATCATATAAACGAACCGAGTTGTTATATCTTAAACAAGACAACGTTATAATTATTGCATGATATTCTGGGTTTCGGTTTCGTTCACCTGTACGTATAAGGGGTACTAATACCATTTAGTTTGTTTGTTTGTTTTTTGAATTTCGCGCAAAGCTACTCGAGGGCTATCTGCGCTACCATCCCTAATTAAGCAGTGTAAGTTTAGAGGAAAGACAACTAGTCATCTTCACCTACCGCCAACCCTTGGGCTACTCTTCCAACGAAAAGTGGGATTAACCGTCACTAATAACGCCCCCACGGCTGAACGGGCGTGCATGTTTGGTACGAACGGGATTCGGACCCGTGACCCTCAGATTACGAGTCGAACGCCTTAACCCACCTGGCCATGCCAGGTTTTCTAATTTTCTAATTCTAATCCGCTTTATCAAAAGGCGACGTTTCTTTTGTGTGTCCTTTTGTAGTCATTAGCAGTTTAATATTACATTTGGAATTTCGTGGGTAGCGGAACGTGCCTGTTAATGCAACAACGTGATTTAAGGGCTGGTTAATCATATACAGATAACTAAAAACACTGATACGTTATAGTTGGTGAAATAGAAGAAAGCCAAATTAAGACTTGATTTATTTATATTATTTACACAACAGAAACGTCTAGAAAACTAATTAAAAATACAAAAGGTAAAAGAGGTATTTTAATATTCATTAAAACAAACCCATCACAACATGCACATGAAAAAACATAACATAGCAGAAAATTAACAAAACAGATCAATATATCTTAGCTACTATAATAGTTGCTCTGATTAAATTACAATAATTCTGTATATTTCGCTTCGAATATGCGTTGGTCTAATGATCCAGGGATACAAGCACGCGGAACTTGTCTCTTTAATTATAGGCTTAACCTTGTAGTCTTGTTGTTATATAACTAAGTTCGTAATGAATTGTATACATTCACACAGAAATATCAGTTCTAAGCAAGAAAAGACCATATTTGGAAACTTACTTATCATATCCATTTCTCTCATACATGTAAAGTTAACCTGACAGTGTACTTTGTAAGGGGATTAGGTGGGCCACAGAAAGGTGTAACTGTTTCTATTATTCATGTTAAAGCCTATAAAATTATACTGTGATAAAAAGTTCAGTAAATTACCGGTCAAAATCATATTTTACTATCCAAAGAATTGAACTTTCCATAGCGTCTGGCCACGAGGAGGAAACTTTAGATGTTGGCTGGACTGTATTTCTCTTGCACGAAATAACAAGAATGTCCACGTTAAACGAGTGCTGCATTTAGCCACATCGAAGCAGCAAGCAACCAGTTGAGTATTTTTCGATTACATATACCAAAATCGCGAATGTTGCGATGAAAACAGCTTTATGGAGCAGATGAACCGTACCATGTATTGCGCGATATCTGTGGCCACTAATTTTGTGTGTGTGGGGGGGGGAGATTTTTTAACGGAAGTATGGATTTTACTTTCTCTTAGCTTTAAAAATAGTGCTAATTCTGCCAAATTGATAGGAAATTCAAATTATAGACTTCCAAAGATGTGTGCACTTTATATTTAGAATTAAAACAAAGAAAGTACTGGAAAACTTTCCCCCTGACTCGCAGACCAGATGAAAAAACAAACAAGTTTCAGTTATTCATAGCTTCTAGCGTTCAAACTTAGGATAATTTTAAGAATAATTCCTGATTAGTTGAAACATTAGACTTCACAAACAAATATGAATTGTTCGTTTAAAATTGTACCCTTAAATATAAAATTATCGGCTAAATTACTGTTTTGGATAGACATCGTATGACCACTGAGTGTTTGATTGGGGTATTCAAGTTGGAACATAGCATAATAAGACACGGTACTATGTTTATAAAATCAACATTTGCTTCTTAATTTAATGTTCTAGTGAAAATAATACGCCGGATCACTTTGCACTGTATCCACGAACATTGATTGCCACCTAAGGAACGGATCGATTTATGTCTGTACTCTGGAACACAGAGTCATCAGAGCTGTCAGGAACTGTTTTATCATTCTTACTAGTCTATACCATAAATGAAACTTGAACAATGTTTTGTAAGGGAAACTAAGTTTACTTAGCTTTGAATGGGGTGAATGCTTAGATTAGTTTTTAGGGTTACACATAATGAAAACAACCAAAATATTAACATGTTCCTCAAAAGCCGTGTGGTTTCTTTACACTAAAATTTAATGAATATTAAGAGTTCAATATAAAAACAACCAAGAAGAATTGTTTTTGAAGTTTCTTTGCGAAACAATTTTTCATATTTTAATAGATAAATTTTTAAAGTGTAATACAGCATTATTTAGTCTCCATACCAGCTAGTACTAAGGTCTTCCTGATGACAGTAACCTCAGTATATATCAATAAAGCCACATTATCATAATATAAACTATTACCAACACTTTATAATTCTGCTATAACCTTATTAGGTTTATCTTTCAATTGAGGTACAAACTATTTCACCTGCGATTCGGTAGGGAAGGTCGAAGCATCACGAGTGTCAGCAGTAGGATGAACATACAGGAACACTTATCTGAATAGCTCTGCGTATCAGTTGGAGACTTCCCGTCTTCTCGAGAGTGGACGTTAAGTTCGTGATGCGTTGACGTATTTCAATTGCTTGACCACTTCAAATGATTTTTCATAGCCCCAACACCAAAAGAGTGCAGAAAAATGCCTTATTTTTAACCAATAAATATTTCCAATAAATTTAAGTTTAAATTAAGAAAAATAGGATTGAGAAGTTTTAAACAATAATGTCCCCCTACTGGCTTGTGAGAGACCTACAAAAATACCAAATAAATTAATTTGCAAAGTTAAGCTCTAACTAAATTCTTTCTTTTAGTTACAATATCAGTTAAAATGTTTAATATATCTAGTTTTGTCATTTAAAGTTTTGATGCTATACTTCTATTAGAGACTGTTTTATAATGTTTGCTCAGTATATACACCTAGGCCTAACTTGAAACTGGCAAAATTTTGTGAAACATTATTGGGTTTACTGCCAAAGTCATCGGTAACATCATGGATACCTGATCTTTATGACTGAAAAAGTAATACAAGTGTATTTATTCAGCAATATGCAATGCAATACAGGATGGATTGAGTTTTAGTTTCAACACAATTAGTAGCTTACGGTGATCCAATCGAAAAATAAAAATTCTGAAGCAACAAGTAGAAAGGCTTAGTCTCCTATTACTTCAAAACTTATATCAACTTAGTTTTTATGAAGTTTCTATACAATATTTTTAGCCATCTGTAAAAGGTAGTAAAACATGAATAAAAATGCATCAGATTTTTGGCAGACTCATTCGTACGTCTGACGAATTCAGAATATTAAAAAAAAAACATTTTTTTTCTTAAATTTTGTAGATTAGGTTAGTTGCACTCTTTTAAAGTTCTTTTATATTACGAATAAACATGCATTACTTTTGTTGTAAGTAAAATAAATTGTATTAATGAAGTAATAAATTATCATGGATTTACGATAACTGCTAATTCGTGGTTAAACATTAAACTGAACAACGTAGTTGAAACATGGTACAAGCGTTTATGTACTTATTAGTGAGAACCGTAAAAACATAATATTATTCCCTGTGTAGTAATATTTATTCCTGGTTTAAAAGAGATGCTCTAAACACTGATTGTAAGATTTTTTTAATTATAATTAAATTTTCACAGTCGATTGATATAAATATATTTTGCAGAGTTTTATATATATATATATATATATATATATATATATATAGATGAAATCTGTTTAACGCAGAACAAGCACAACAATGGACAAACGTATGTTTACAACATCTGTACTTTGTGAAGAAATAATAGTATTATTCGGTTTAAAGAATGAAATAAATCGTATATGCAAATTCTAGTTTGAAATGAATTATGTTCTTTGGAATACGTTTTGTTTGAGGCTTTAAACTAATACTTCATTGATTTTAGACACATACGGGGTCGCATTTGATGATACTGAAACTTATTAAATAAACAAACTTCAAGAATTTATTTTATTATTATTTTTTTAATTTGGTAAGATTCTTAGAAAAGAAGGTGTTTTTAAAATTGATTATTTTAGTTTTCAGAAGTTTTCTTCGCATATCTAGCTTTTTTATACAATATTTCAAAAATGCAAACTTTATTTAAATGTAATTTTTTATGATAAAAACTGAACATTAAATAACTTGTATCTGGCTAAACATGAATGCGTACGTTATATTGAAAAAATATTTTGGTTATGCAAATTATCAAATCAATTGAGAACCACAGCAAATATTAAATCTCAGGGAAAGGTGTGTATCAGAAGTACATTTTAGCATTGTTTGGTGTTACTTAAGTAATATTATGTCACTGAAAATCGGGCACCTTTCAAATGATATGTGAAACCCCTTCCTAGTGCAAAATATTCTAACAGTGGGCGATGGGCGGTGGTGACTAGCTGCCTTCCCTCTAGTATTAAACTGCTAAATAAGGGATGGCTAGCGCAGATAGCCCTCGTGTAGTTTAGTGCTAAATTAAAAACAAAACTTATTCTAAAAAGCGATATCCAGAAAATCGACTTCATGATATCGTGTTCTAAAAACAGTAATACCTTGAGATCCAGATTTATAGTATATCTGCCTTCCCTCTAGTCTTACACTGCTAAATTAGGGACGGCTAGCACAGATAGCCCTCGAGTAGCTTTGTGCGAAATTCAAAAAACAAACAAACAATTATAGTATATCTATCCTAAAAACCGATGTCTGGAAAACCAATTTAACGATACTCTTAGAATAAAAACGATACCTGGAAAACCAGTTTCATAGTATCTTATCCTAAAAGAGTGGTATTTGGTTGGTATGAGAAATCGTAATATTTTTTGTAAAGCCTTATGCATAATGCATTTTTTTGTCATTTTATTAGGTTCCATTGGAGTTCAACAACATTTTATTGTAGAACCTCAAGATACAGAGGTTGTCCAAGGCCTTACAGGAATTCTTCATTGTCAAGTTGGGAATCTTCAAGGTGCTGTTCAATGGAGCAAAGATGGATTTCTACTTGGTGAGGTCATATTACTTACTTCTATATACACATATATATATGAATTCACGGAGAGAAGATTACACGCTTAGTTGTATTCGGTTGGACAGTAAAAGAAATATAAATTTAAATTTTTATTCCAATGGTTTCTCTCAGTTTTAAAATAATAAATTTTGGTAGTTGTACAAAAAGAATCTCGAGACATAATTTTGAATAAGAAGTAAAGGGTACACAAATTTACTCAAACATTCACAAAAATACCCGAAACTTGGTACAAATTACATAAAAATTATTTTATAATATTTGTATCCATTAATACAATGATTAAACAGGTTACAATATATGCCATTATGTCCTATTAATGAATTATTCGTTATCAGTTGCCCCCCGCCAGTACAGCGGTATGTCTCCGGATTTACAACGCTAAAATCAGCGGTTCGATTCCCCTCGTTGGGCTAAGCAGATAACCCTTTGTGGCTTTACTATACAAAACACACACACTTGTTGTCGGTTTGAGTGACGAAGCAGATTGTTAATATAATAGTATATAAAGCAAAAAATACTTAATAGACATAAATAAGAATTTTATTATAACCTATTATTATACGTCGTTAAAATGATAATAATTTTGGGAGAGAGAATTTTTGTGTGTTTGTATTCAAACAATGGAGGTTGTTTATGTGGTTTCTCATCTCAGGTATCGACTCTAACTTTTTAACGTTATTTGCCCATTAAACTTATTGTTGAGCCATCGGTATAGAATATGAATGTTTAAAAGTAAGCTCTCATTGTTCATAATAAAAGTCCGTTGGGCAAAGTTATTTTTGACTTTACTATACTTTGAACGGTGAATCTAGGCGTGAAGGACACGGCATGGCCAGGTAGATAAAGCGCTCGATCGTATCTGAGGGTCTCGTGTTCGAATCTTCGTCTCACCAAACATGATCACCATTTCAGCCGTGAGTACGTTATAACGTTCAGTCAATCTCACTATTCGTTAATTAAGAGCAGCTCAAGAGTTGGCGGTGACTGCTGATGACTAGCTGCCTTCCCTCTGGTTTTATAGTGCTAAATGAGAGACGGCTAGTATAGATAGTCCTCGTGTAGCTTTGCGCGAAATCCAAACTAAACCAAACATGCTCATCCTTTCAGGGCTGGGAGGGCGAGCATGTTTGGCGCGGCGGGGATGCGAACCGGCGACCTTCAGATTACGAGTCGAACGTCGTAACACGCTTCGCCATGCATGGCCCGGTTATTCTCTATCTTTGTACTTCGCTGCTACACTGTCGTTAGAATTCTGACTTTTGCATCACGTACATGAATCACCGTAAAGTTAATAATTTTTACAGTTATAAATGTAATGAAATGAAACGACTGTGAACAGTTTAAATTTATGCAGAAGGTTTCACACTTTGGTGTAAACAACTAATGTGTCTTGTTGGCTTGGACTTGAATATAATTATCACACTTGTTCGTCCGAGGGTTGTAATTATTATTGTAAAATAAAAACCGGCTAAAACTAAAATCTTTCTCTGATTCAAGTGCTTGAAATAACACTTTGCATAAATGAGTTTATTTTAACATTATAGATGGTTGAAAAAGTTATATTAAAAATATTATGGGTGTGCAAAAAAAACAACCAGGAATCACGTGACAAAGATAGAAAATGAAAAAGACATGTATCGTAACAACATAGTTTTAAAATAAAACATTGTTTGGCGCCTTTTACATACGTATGTAAATTACACATTTTGGTAAAACATTTTACATTGAAAGGGTAAATAGCAAATCCAGACCTTAGATGAAACATAATTAATTTAGTATAACACAGAGTGAAAAA